>NC_067400.1:472999698-473322510 GCF_016432865.1 Antechinus flavipes
ATCTATATAATAACACATATACACACACATACATATGCATATGGAGTTGGATGGTTCAGTGGTAAGAGTTCTGGACCTGGACCCCAAAATTTAGCATCAGAAACTTACTATCTGTATAAATCACTTAACCCTTTTTACCTCACTTTCCTCATCTCTAGAACAAACCACACCAATATCTTAGCCAAGAAAACCCAAATACGATCATAAAAAGTCAGGCACGATTGAAACAACCGAATAACAACAAAATATCATTAATAGCAAGAGTAATAATTGATATGTAACTGATGTATATTTATATCTATATCATTAATAGAGTGATAACTGATGTATTTATATATCATTTCATATAAAAATATTATTTAAACTGATACATATCAGTTTAGCTATATCAGTTTATATATGTTACATATATGTATCAGTTTATGTATATAAATCAAAAATATAAATTTATTTATGAATATAATATATGTATATTATATGTGTGTGTTATATATATATATGTATATAGATATAGATCTATCAAATTTGGAGACTCTATCTGTTTATGAGAAAACTTTTCTGGGAGGCTGTACTCCCCAGTTTTCAAGGCTTGTTCACAGTTTGACTTTTCAAAAGCACAGAGTTCTAACATAGATGCTCTCTTCCTATTTATGTTAAGCTTTAGTGTCATGGAATGGTTGTGCATCAAACACTTCTCTCTATGTATCAGTCAGTCAATTGACAACATGAATTAACAATCCTCTATGTGGCAAGCATTTTGTTAGGCCTAGGTATACAAAAGCAAAGATGGAGCAATCTGTCCTGAGGAGTTTATAGAGCACAGATTAACCTGGGATTCCAAAGGGCTCCCCAACCCAGAGAGATTAAAAACCTGTTATAAAGAGAAAGCAATAGCATGTACAAGGGAGTTATTAAGGAGTTATTACTACGCTCCGGACACCTATCTCCATGTTATAGTTGAGAAAGCTGAGCAAAGGTTAAATGACTTGCCCAGAGTCACTAGTGTTAGTCTGAGGGCCTCCTGCTCTCAGGGCCCCCCAGCTACCTCCTGCATCACCTAGTTGCCTCTCGGGAATCGTTCGGAAGAAGAGAAGCCCCGAGCCCTGGGGAGATGTGGGGAGGAGACACTGTTATAGCTGGGCTTGCAGGGGACTGGGGTTCTTAGAACCCTGCTAACCTGGGCTCCTTCCTCCTACAGATGGTAGTGAGTGCCATAGTAGATACCTTAAAGACTGCCTTTCCTCGCTCCGAACCCCAGAGCCCTACAGAAGATCTGAGTGAAGCAGAGACGGACGGCAAACCGCAACCCGAGGGCAAGAAGGCCAATAAGTAAGACCTCTCTTGTTCCTCATCCTGCCCCTCAAAGCCAAGGAAGGAGGAAAACTCCCAAGTGACATCAGTGGATCACCAACTGGGGCTCAAAGGGGGCTTGGGTGGGCAACACTGCTTAATGTATGTTACTGCCACAGGCAATGTGAATCCATGGTAGTTTAGGATTCTTGGCAGGATCTAGAGATTTTCCTCTGCCCTCTATTCCTAGGAGAGTAAAATGATTTCTTGGCTTTTAAAATTAAAGTCTTAGCTAAAACCTACCTTTATTTATTATCTCTCCTGTAAATCTTTGACAAGCTGGATGGCACTGTGAATAGAGTGTCAGGAAGTCAGAAAGATCTGAGTTCAAATTTGGCCCAAGACGTTTACTAGCTGTGTGACCTTGAGCAGGTCACTTAATCCTATTTCCTTCTGTTTTTTCATTTGTAAAATGAGCTGGAAAAGGTATTTGCCAATCACTCCACTATCTTTGCCAAGAAAATCTCCAGTGGGGTCACAAAGAATCAGAAACAATTGAACAACAACGGCAGATCTTAAGAGGACCACATATTTTAACAGACTTCGTTAGAAAACCAAAATAAATGGCTGCAGTTTCTGGGGTTTCAGACTAAGGACAGTTTATCTTACTAGCCCGAAAGTTGTCAGGCATTGCTCTAAAAGTATTTGAAGTCAGCATCAGCAGAAACACAGGAGCTTCTTCCTTCCCAGGGCTTTTGTTTGTTTCAGGGACCATTCAAGGGCTTCTTTTAATATATTCATTCATTAATTCAATGTACATCTTTGTTATGATAAATAGGTCAATGTCCTTACCTTATCATTGCCCACACCCATATTTTATGGGTCCCCAGTAATACCTGGAACAATGAGTATTCCATGTTGCGCAGGATACCAGCTCCCTCACTAGTTGACTTTGGAACAGATCCTCTGACCCAAGGAGAATAATACCATTTCAGAAATGGAACCAGCAGACTAGGACAGTTGTTTTGATATTGTTATCCTGTGTCACCTGCCCGATATCAAATACCACTGTCAAATTCAAAGGCATGGGGAAAACCACAGCTCAGTCCAAATGCTAGTTTTAGTCCTAGAATCACCTTTTCAGAATCTTAGTATGTAGTGCCTGGTTAGGTGGGACCAGTGGAGAAATGCTGAAATTCTGCTCTGTTGGGATCTGTGAATATATCAGATGATTGTTGGGGACCAAGATTCATATCAGGCCCTGTTTTGTGTCCTTACAGGTCTAGACTAAGATTCCCTTCTAGCAAAATTGCTCCTGTATTAAATGTGGCTGAATCACATGAGAAGGTCTTGTATTGCCTCCGGGAAAGTAATGTGGTAAGAAAAGAATTCTCAGGGATCTTCGAAGATCAATAGCCATTATGTTTGATCATAGTATTATTAAGTGATTGGATAATTCCTAAAGGGCAAATATCTGAAGCTGGCCATATATAATATCAAAACATATTGTCTTGATAAAATGTGTGGTTCTGGATATATGGAGTATTTCTTGTCTTGTGCTACTCCAATTTGACTATTTGGCTTTTATAAGAGGCATACGCTCATGATAGGAGGAAAGAAGGGGATAAATAAGGAGGGAAATCAATCCTAGGAAATGATGTCTCATTTAATATTTACTGAATATAGTGAATTTTTTATTAATTAAATGAGACATCATTTCAGTTGCAACTTAACTTGTAAATAGAAGCTTTCCTGTGCAGGATGAAGGCAAACTGTTATTGAGGTAGCTCTGGCTTCCAATAAAAGTGAACAGAAGGGAAGGGATTGGTCCAGCTGCCTTTGATCTTTGGCTTTTCTCTTGCTGCTGTGATTCTCCCTATCCACCCGTGTCATTTGCTTTCTCTAGGAGTCAGACATCCTGTCAATCTCTGGGATGGAGTCGTTCATTGAAAAGCAGAGTAAGTTCTTGGAAATACAAGCAGAAGAAGCCTTGGAAAAAGATTTGGAGCAGACCTCCAAAGAGTGTACAGATCACAGTAGTGAGGGCCCCTCGGAGAAGGCTGCTTCATCTCAAAATGAGAGCAACAGTGACCAAGGTAAGTGGCCATGTCCCTGCTTTAGTAAGAAGAGGGAGTCCAAATCCTCTCTTCATTGTGGATTACTGGAGTTGGACTTTATGGTGTCAAGGACATCCGAAGCTCAGAGGAGACTCCGTGCTCGCACACTTGGAGTTAGAAGCAACCTTAGAGGTCATCTGTGCTACCCCCCCCGACACACACACACACACACACTTGACTGTATATGGCATTAATTTTTGGTTTAAATGGTTCATTCATGCATGTCAACCTTATATCAGGAGTCCTCCCTGGTGCAAGAACAACTTTAAATCTTGGTGATATTTTGAGCCATGGGAAAAGTTGGTGGGAAAACAAGAGTTCCAACATCCAGCAGAAGTCTCAGCAGGGACAGATGCTTGCGGTGCTCCCCGTGAAAGGCATAGATTGTGTCTTATAAGAGTCTTAGCCGATGAGCAGGACACATCTCAATTTTCCTTGTATAAATTGATCCAGGCTCCTTTAAGGATAGATAAATCTTAGTGTGTATACATACATACATATATGTATATATATAAACATATATACATATATTTAGCATATTATATATATATTTACTATGTGTGTCTATATATATATATTATTATTAAATACATACATATGTATGTATTTAAAAATACACCTAATATAGGGGAAGCTAGATGGCTCAGCGGATAAAGTGCCTAGTGGAGGACTCATCTTCCTGAGCTCAAATCCAGCCTCAGACATGCAATAGCTGTGTGATCCTGGGCAAGTCCCTTACCCCTGTTTGCCTAGACTCTCACAGTTTACCTACATCACCAGGAGAGCGGAGGATGTATATAACTGTAACAGACCAAAAGAGAATCCCGAGTCCTGAGACAGGATGTTTGAGCGTATCACATGAACTTTGTTCTTGTAGAGTATCTTCAGAGAGGGTGTGCTGCTCTTTGTTTTGGGTTTGGTTTTTTTTTGAGAAATAACTGGGGATAAGGGACTTGCCGGGTCCACACAGCCAGGAAGTCCTAAGTTTCTGTGGTCACACCTGGACTCGGGTCCTCCTGACTCCAGGATTGGTGCTCTGTCCATTGTACCACCCTGAAGGGCTGCTCCTCTTAGTATACTCGTCCTGGTTTACAAAGGGTTGGGGTGGTGAGAGACCAGGGCCTGGTAGTGTTTCTATCAGGGACCCTAGCTTCAGTTTTCCTATAAGGAGAATGTTTCTGTGACGTCTGCACCTTCCTACCTTGCTGGGTAACAATTACAGCAGGTAGATGAAATGTTTTCCTAATAAAGCGCCATTGAAAGAGAAAAGACTTTCAGCCTAATAGGGGATGTAATAATGAATTCCTCCCACAAATATGAGCCTGTAACCATGGGTCATTAGTTTCCTATTTTGTGTGTGAGCCTGTCATCGGACACATCAAATGAAATATTTATTTTTTAGAAAGGCACTTAGCACACGTGGCAAACAGTAGGTGCTGCATAAATGCTTATCTTCTGCCAACCCCTTCTATGACTTGAGAGAACTAAAAGTCTAGGAGGAAAGGGAAGTGGAATTCCCACTTATCTTTATAATGGACCTTCTTCCTTGCCCTTTTTGATTCCACTGAGCAGTAAGCTATTTTGGCATTTATTTTTTAGAAAGGCACTTAGCACACTACGTGGCAAACAGTAGGTACTGCATAAAGGCTTATCTCCTACCAACCCCTTCTATGACTTGAGAGAACTAAAAGTCTAGGAGGAAAGGGAAGTGGAATTCCCACTTATCTTTATAATGGACCTTCTTCCTTGCTCTTTTTGGTTCCACTGAGCAGTAAGCTCTTTTGGCATTTATTTTTTAGAAAGGCACTTAGCACACTACGTGGCAAACAGTAGGTGCTGAATAAAGGCTTATCTCCTACCAACCCCTTCTATGACTTGAGAGAACTAAAAGTCTAGGAGGAAAGGGAAGTGGAATTCCCACTTATCTTTATAATGGACCTTCTTCCTTGCCCTTTTTGGTTCCACTGAGCAGTAAGCTCTTTTGGCATTTATTTTTTAGAAAGGCACTTAGCACACTACGTGGCAAACAGTAGGTGCTGCATAAAGGCTTATCTCCTGCCAACCCCTTCTATGACTTGAGAGAACTAAAAGTCTAGGAGGAAAGGGAAGTGGGATTCCCACTTTTCTTTATAATGGACCTTCTTCCTTGCCCTTTTTGGTTCCACTGAGCAGTAAGCTCTTTTGGCATTTATTTTTTAGAAAGGCACTTAGCACACTACGTGGCAAACAGTAGGTGCTGCATAAAGGCTTATCTCCTGCCAACCCCTTCTATGACTTGAGAGAACTAAAAGTCTAGGAGGAAAGGGAAGTGGGATTCCCACTTTTCTTTATAATGGACCTTCTTCCTTGCCCTTTTTGGTTCCACTGAGCAGTAAGCTCTTTTGGCATTTATTTTTTAGAAAGGCACTTAGCACACTACGTGGCAAACAGTAGGTGCTGCATAAATGCTTATCTCCTGCCAACTCCTTCTATGACTTGAGAGAACTAAAAGTCTAGGAGGAAAGGGAAGTGGGATTCCCACTTTTCTTTATAATGGACCTTCTTCCTTGCCTTTTTGGTTCCACTGAGCAGTAAGCTCTTTTGGCATTTATTTTTTAGAAAGGCACTTAGCACACTATGTGGCAAACAGTAGGTGCTGCATAAATGCTTATCTCCTGCCAACCCCTTCTATGACTTGAGAGAACTAAAAGTCTAGGAGGAAAGGGAAGTGGGATTCCCACTTTTCTTTATAATGGACCTTCTTCCTTGCCCTTTTTGGTTCCACTGAGCAGTAAGCTCTTTTGGCATTTATTTTTTAGAAAGGCACTTAGCACACTATGTGGCAAACAGTAGGTGCTGCATAAATGCTTATCTCCTGCCAACCCCTTCTATGACTTGAGAGAACTAAAAGTCTAGGAGGAAAGGGAAGTGGGATTCCCACTTTTCTTTATAATGGACCTTCTTCCTTGCCCTTTTTGGTTCCACTGAGCAGTAAGCTGTTTTGGCCACAAGGTGGCAGCTCCAGACGCGAGCTTTAAAAGCAGCTAGATTGGATTATGCTATAAACGTATGAATGGAGCTCAGACAGCCTTTGCCTATCTTGAAGCATTAACGTCCTATCCCAGGAAAAATGACAAGATGCTAGTGTCTAATTATTCCCCACCCTTTCTTGGAATCCAGCCCAAAACCAAGAAGTCTGGACCCCGGCAGGTTGGGGCAGGTAAATCCAGGTTTAAGTGGCTAATGAACAGTAGAGGAAACACTAAATGGGAGTGGTACGGGAAAGTTCCAATCCCAGTTCTGCTCCTGCCTACCTTTGTGCGCTGAGAATCATTCCACCACCATTTCTGGGTTCCAACTTCCTCATTTGAAAAATGAGAATATTGACCTGCATCAGAGTCCACCGACAACACTCAAGTGCCCAAATAGGCCAGATTAAAGTAATTTGAAAATGATGTGCAAAATGCAAAAAAAAATTTTTTTATATTTTAAAGCTGAGTTAATATACGGTCCACCAAGATATTCATGTATGAAGCTGTGGTTGCTGCTGTGGGCTGTCCAGCTCTTCGTGACCTCATTTAGGGTTTTCTTGGCAAAGATACTGCCATGGCTTGCCATTTCCCTGCCCAGCTCATTTTACCAATGAGGAAACTGAGGCAAAAAGGGTTGTGACTTGTTCAGGGTCACGTCTGAGGCTGAGTTTACATTCACGTCTTCCTCACTTTAAGCCCAGCACTTTGTCCATTGTGCCACCCAGATGCCCGTGTATGGGGCGTTTCCTCCATTTCTATTGAGTTGGATGCCTTAGATGGCTTCCAAGATCCCTTCTGGCTATAGATCTATGATCCAGATCTAGAATTCTACAATTTTAGTTCTAGTTATGTCCACCCAACGGTGGAACCCTCTGTAGGCCAGGAAACTCCAGGAAAATCAGGCCAGTTCTGGGACCAGCCCATAGGGCTAAGACTTCACTGAGCATGAACGTGGAAGTCTAGTCCCAAGGGGATCCCCTGCACTCTTCCTAGAGTATATCCGAAGTTCTAGCAACTCCAGGGTTCTTGCCAGTCTAATTGGAGAGGAATTGAGGCTATTCTGAACAGCTCAGGAGAACAGCCATGTCTAGGCTCCTAACACTTTTCTTCAAGGAGCCTACTTACTTTTAACCATGCAAACTGTCCACCCATGACATTGGAAGGAACCATAATTACGACATAATTATAATTTCTGTTTTACTGAAACAGAAAAATAATACAAGGTAATAGAATTCCTAATTATAGAGAGTATCTTAAGATCCTGAATCCCAAGCTTGTGAGTGTATGGACCGGAGTTTCCCCTGCTATGACAGTCTCGCTAGTCAGGTTTTCTTCCAGAGACACAGTGGAAAAGTGTGATGGAAAGGGCAGCTAGAGTCTCAGGGCTTGGGTTCAGGTCCTGTCTCTTTCATCTCCTATGATTTTATGCAAGTGGATTAAATACCCAGTTTCAGTTCCTTCTATAAAATGAAGTAGTTGGACTGGACATTCTCTGAGGATCCTTCTAGGTTTAGAGCTAAAACCTTCTGACTTTCCATGAGACTGGGTGGGGGCAAGTAGAATGGTAGATAAATTATTTCACTGGCCACACTCAAGTTCTGTAGCCATTCTATATCAAAGAAATACCTTCTTAATGATCAGAGCTATCTAAAAATAAAATGGGCTTTCTTAGCGGGAATGAGCTTCCGGACGCTGGTAGTCTTCAACTAGAGGCAAGATGACCCCTTGGGAATTCTACCATATGGAATTCATGCTTTCAGATTCAAGTCTGAGATTTTTTTGATTCTGAGACATAATAATTCTTTTCTCTACAGAGCTGTCTGGGCAGATGGAATGTATATATGGAATTTATATTATGTATATTAAAAATATGTAATAATAGCTAGTGTGTATATATATGTACATATATACAAATATATATTTATTATATATAATAGATAATATATGTTGTATTATTGCATATTATTAAATATAATATGTGAAATGTATAAAAAAACTATATATATAGCTTAAAGCACTACATATTTAAAATGTAATGGCTACATAACAAAATAATTAAAATACAATAAAACATACTTAACATTACATTTTAAAACTGAGTTAATGATTAAAACACTGGCCCTGCAATTAGAAGGACCTGAGTTCAAATGTGACCTCAGATGCTTACTAGCTATTGGGCAAGTCATTTAACTCAGATTGCCTCAAAAAAAAAAACTTGAGTCAATACACAACCCAAAGATATCTTGATGCATGAAACTGTCGTTTAGTCATTTTAGTTCTTTGCAACTTTCTGAGAGTGTGTGTGTGTGTGAGAGAGAGAAGGTGGGGAGAGAGGGAAGAGAGAAAGGAAAAAAGGGAGGGAAGGAGACAGAGACAGAGAAGGAGAGACAGAGATAGAGAGAAACAAAGACAGAGACAGACAGAGAGAGAGAGAGAGAGAGAGAAAATACAGAGAGATACAGAGAGACACAGAGAGCTTTAAGGATTGCAAAATACTTTACAAATATTACCTCAGTTTTTCCTCAGGATAACCCTAGGAAATGGGTGTTATTATTGTCTTCATTTTAATAGAGGAGGAAACTGAGGCAGAGAAAAGTTAAATGACTTGTCTAGCATCACTAAGTTTGTAAATATTTGAGGTGACTGAACTCTGGTCTTTCTAACTAACTTCAAGTCCAGTGCTCTATCCACTACCCTACCTAGCCACCTCTATGTACCAAGTAAAACAGAACACATAAAGCTTCTTGCACCCATTTTGTACATACTAGTCACTAAGGATTTGCTAGCTTACTTTAAATTAACGGAATTTTGTAGCTATGACGGGATTTATTTGACAATGGAGGAGATTTATGTTTCTGCTTTGTTTAATGAACTTCTTGAACAAAGGCCTGCTCTGTGAGTTACTCCTGGCCCTTTCCTGTCTGCAGAATCAGAGACAGAGTTAGCTGACACAGCCCTGGACCTCCTTCTCTTGCTGATGATGGAACAGTGGAGGTGGTTATGTACTGAGAACATGCAGAAAGCCCTTCATCTTCTCTTTGGGACCCTGATACAGAGGTAAGGCCTTGGCATTCCTCCTGACTTTTGGAGATCCTCCCAAAGGTCCCACTAATCCAACAGCTAATCTCTGAGAGACAGAGGCTAACTCTGGAGACCCTCCGCTGAATTCTGGGCTTTACAAAGTTCAGGACGTTCTAGGAACCACTGAGACAAGAAAAGATCAGTAGCTCTGACATCACAGTAGAGCCTTTCTAAGGACCATTACTACATGAAAAAACTCATAATGTCATGGAAGGAGTTCTGAGGTGGGCATCAGTATGTCTGAGCTCCATTCCTGTCTAAGATACTTAATACTGGTGCAATCTTGGGCAAGTTCTTTTTTAAGTCAGTTTCCTCCTCTAGCAAATGAGAATAACAGTACAGGCCCAAACTAGGACATCAGGTTTTTATAAGGCCTAATTAAAAAGACACATAAAATGCTATAGAAATGTGAATATTAATCATTTTTATCATAATTATTCATATAAATAATAACAACAATAATTGTAATAAAAGATTGGTCACTTAATTCACCAATACACTGTATTTATTGGGTACCAAGCAAAAAGGAATAAAGACATTCTTCTCCCATAAGCTTATAATCAGAAATAGCCAAGCATATCTCAATAAATATATTCTTTTCCCCCCCACTTTATTTATTTATTTAGATTAATATATATTGCTTTATGAATCATGTTGGAAGAGAAAAATCAGAGCAAAAGGGGAAAACCATGAGAGAGATTTAAAAAAAAACAGGAAAAAAATTGAACATAGTATATGTTGATTTACATTCAATCTCCATAGTTCTTTTTCTGGATGCAGATAGCATTTTCTTTCAATCCTAAAGTCTATTGGAATTGCCTTGGATCACTGAACCACTGAGGAGACCAAGTCTTTCATAGTTGATCATCGCACATTCTTGCTGTTACTGTGTACAATGTATTCCTGATTCTGCTTGTTTTGCTCAGCATCAGTTCGTGTAAATCTTTCCAGGCCTTTATAAAATCAGCTTGTTCATCATCTTTGATAGAACAATAACATTCCACAACTTGTTCAGCCATTCCTCCATTGATGGACATCTACTCATTTTTCAATTCTTTGATACACCAAAGAGATGCTACAAACAGTTTTGTACATGTGGGTCCTTTTCCCTCCTTTATGATTTCCTTGGGATACAAACCAGTAATGGCACTTCTGGGTGAAAGGGTATGCACAATTTGATAGCCCTTTGGGCATAATTCCAAATTGCTCTTCAGAATCATTGAATCATTTCGCAACTCCACTAACAATGCATTAGTGTCCCAGTTTTCCTACATCCCCTCCAACATTTATCATTATATTTTCCTTCAATAAACATATTCTTAATAAGAAACCTAATAATTCATTCCCCCCATCTAAACATATTCAAAATAGTACATATAGAGAACAGAATAAAAATATGGTACTGATCAATGTCCTACTTGAAAAAAAAACATCTTCCCCAAAAATAGTAATTTTTTCCATAGAAATTTTTTTTAATTTCTGTAAAGCAAGTCTTTTCCTGTTAATATCCCATTTTTTAAAAAAAAATGAAGAAGCATGTTCCCACTAGGGGAAAAAAAATTTCCAATAGCTTAAATCAACAACTTTTGATGAGGGTTTTGGTCAGCTTTCTGGCACTTTCAGAGTCACATACAAGCCTGTGCTTTGTACTTTGAAGCCCTTAAAGGCAGCATTCTCCTTTTGCTAATATATGCTTGCAGCCAACCTTCCTTGGTCATTTCCCATCCTCAGTCATCGGCATTTCTCCTATGTTGCAGGAGGTTCTTCTCGTTCCACACCCCGCCTCCCTTTTCCCTGTGTGTAACTAGAAAATCTTTCATTCAGCAATAGCTTTCACAAAGACAAAGACTCAGAATGGTGGGTTTCAAAGAACTCTCCACAGTGTGTGTGTGTGTGTGTGTGTGTGTGTGTGTGTGTGTGTGTGTACTTAGCATGGAGGAAGGACTTGCCAAGACCAGTAGTGAAGGAAAGGGCACTTGGATTTGCATCTTGAGACTTTATGATCACAGCCTCCCGTACCCAGCATCCCTCCAGCCTCTCAGAACTGGGTCAAAGCTCCTCAAAAAGGTAGGAAAAGCTAACATAGAATGCTTCCAGCTGTGCCGAGCCGTGCCATGTTGAAGCAAAGGAAGCTGGGACGTGTGGTCTGGGGAAAGATGTTCCCTCAACCCTAGATAGACATGTGGCTTCTCATTCTGTGATTCTGTGGTTTGGCCTCCTCTTCCCTCGTTCTGATCTCTGTCTTCTTAAGGGATGGTCTGGCATAGAGTGAGCAGAAGCAGCAGTCTGTTCTGATCCCAAAATAAGAAGGGGCCAAATTCTGACTTCATTTCAGAACATGTGTTTGACATTGAAATCAGATGGCATCAGGTGGCTGGTGGAAAACTCTGGTCTGGCAGTCAGAAGGCCACTGGTTTTGATGCTGACAAATTGCTGTGTGTGTGTGTTATATGTATGTATATATATAGTATGTGTGTGTTATGTGTGTATGTATATCTCATTTGATCCTCATAGCTTGGGAATTAGAGGCTATTATTATCCCCTTAAGATGAAAAAACTGAGGCAGACAGGTTCAGCAACTTGTTCAAGGTTATATCATTAGTATCTGAAGAAGAATATTAAATCAGACTCATAAACCCCACCTACTATCTACTGTGCCATCTCATTGCTTTTTTAAAAAAATGTATTTTATTTTTTATTTATGGAATAAAGCAAGCTCTTCTTTGTAACTTCCATTCATAAGTCTGATATCTAAGACAAAGGAAAGGAAATATGATCTTTCTTATATATGTCAGGCTGTCAAATCGTTGAAAATAATTATTGTGTTTCCTCTATTTTTTTCTCATTTTTCCATGCTGAGAATCCCCATTTGTGCTAGCTTATTCTAATATGGTGTGGTCTCAAACAAATCCATCTATGCCTTTAACCAAATGACTGGTAAAAATGCTAAAAAGAATAGGGCCAAGAACAGATTTTCCTGGAGTCCTCTCCTAAAAATCTCCCTCCTGGTTGACAATGAACTATTCACGATTACTCTTTAGACCTAGTCATTCAATGAAGTCCAAGATATACTCTTGAAAACTTCATCCAAGAGATGACAGACTGTTAACTGCTTTGCTAAAATCTAAATAAACCATCTCTATAGCATCTTCTACGTCTATCAGTTTAGTAGCCCCAACAACAAAAATAACCCAGTGAGGTTAGTCTAGCATGATTTATACATAATGAGACCATCCTGGCCCTGTGCGATCATCTCTTCCCTTATAAACAATTCCTTTGATAATATATTCTACAATTTTCCGGAACTCCAAGCCTAGTTCACCAGAGTATAATTTGCAGACTCTATGTTCTTCTTTTTCTTGAAAATTGGGACATTTGCCCTTCCGTGGTGCTTTGATGCTTTTCCTATTTTCCATAATCTTTCAGAGATTGTTGATATTGACTCAGCAATCACATCTGCCAGTCCTTTCTGTTCCTTTGGTCAAATGTTAGCCACATGCTTCTTTTTACTTCTCCAGAACTTCAAAGGAAGGATCATTTCATCAGTCTGGGTATTCCCATAACTGATACAAATTACAGCTTCCTCCATGCCTTAGTTGACTGTCTTCATGAATTTCTCTGACCAAAAATAATGGCCAACCCAATGGCCAGTCTTCTTAGGATGATCCTACCTAAGCTATACATCTCTTAATAGGCTATTAGTCTTAAAAAATAAGCTCATAGTTCATGCAAGTTCAAGGCCTTTCTAGGTTGGTAGGACCTGTGAGCTCCTAACATAATCATTGGATTCTAGGATCATCTCCATGCTCTGCAAGAGAAGACACCAGAATAGTTGACTTAAATGACCTCTAAGGTCCTTTCCAACTCTGAATCTTTCATCTTTAGAACCATGTAAAAAAGTAAGGGAGAATTCAGAAGGGAATGGTAGGCCATATGGAAAGTACAGAAAGGATAATTTCCATGAATTGTTCAAAATTCCATTTCCCATGTCATTGTAAGAAGGATGATGTATCTTAGGGTACATTGAAAGGTTACAGTCCTTCTGAATTCTTCCCTAAACATCAGACTCCATTTGGGGTATCGTATTCAGCTCCTGTAGCTATATTTTGGAAAAAACCTTGATAAGTTAGAGCTAAATACCTACAGAAAGGGAGTCAGGTTGGCAAAGGGACTCAAGGTCATACCATATGCAATAATAGCATTTTAGAATTGTTTATAGACATTTAACCTCATACCATATCAACCCCATGAAGTTATTGTATAAGTAACAGCTTATGGGGGAGAAACTGAGGCTGGTCACACAGTGAGCCAGTGTCAGAGCTTAGATCCAACCACAGGTATTCCTGATCTCAACTCTAGCACTCCATTCACAATCCTACCCTTCTCCTCATCTGAGAATTATTAAAGAGAAATAGGGATGTTTATTCTAAAGAAGAGAAAACTAGAGGAGAGAGATGGATCATGATAGCTTTCTTCATGTATTTTAAGGACTGTCACATGGAAAAGGGATAAGGCTGAATGGGTGGAAGTTTCAGAGCGACCGATTTAGGTATGATGAAAGGAAAAACCTCCTCCCAATTAGAGCTATCCAAAAATGGGATGAGTTGCCTCCCCGCTTTACGTGAAGCCTTCAAACTGGCTCCCTCAGTCAGAGATGGCATGGAGGAGAATCTCAGGCAAGCTAAGTGTTGAACCAGGCAACCCGAGATTCCTTGCAAAAGTGTAACTGAGATTTCTTCTGAGGTCTCAGCAAGCCATAAACCCCGAAGGGTTTGAGCCAATTCCAGATAAAGAGAAGAGCACTTTGAGTGGGGAATTAAAAGAAAAACAGTCGAGGTCTGGATAATGTTTTGGATAGATCTTTAGAGATGAGAGACCCAGAGATGAAGATGAAGACAAGGGAGCTATAATCTGTGAAGCTTCCAAGTGGGGCTGCCTCATCTTAGAAGGGGCAGATTTGTTGGAAGAGAACAGAAGTCGTACATACATGCACACACTCCCCTTTCCCATCAAACCCCGGAGGTTTGTGCCTTTCGTATTTAAAACATCACTAGCTGACTTTGTCCCAACCAAGCTTTAAGAGGTAAGAAAAGAAGCTGGAAATTTGAGCTCTTTCTGAAGCCTTAGCCATCACGACCACTCCATCACTGCATCCCTGCTCGCCCAGGCCCCGAGCCCTTCCTAAGAGCATCAGTTCTGTGCAATGTTGAGCTCGCCGAGACTCTGTGTGCCCAGGACAGCACCCAGCCCACCGGGGCAGTGTGGTTCTCTCTACCCTGAGCCTAGGGTAGAGATCTACATCTTAAGGGTCTGGGTCAGCTGGGGTTTTGCAGAACTAAACCAGCCCAAGTTTGCCACCACCACACCCTTCTCTCCCTCTCCGGACCATCGTGACTCGTCTCTGGGGTGACACCGCCCCTGCCTCCTCGGTCGCCCCTTTCTCCTCCTTCCTCGTACTTTACTGCTTTTCAAGCTTCGGGTCTTGTTAAATTCCCTCCCCCCAAAAAAGGCTTCTTCCTACGGTCCCCATCTCCTTTCACTTTCTCTGACCCGTTCTGCCTGAAAGATCCATACACACAGCTGCCTTGGGCACCCGAGACCGCTGCCAAATAGTAACTTCTTTCCCTGTTCTACAAGGGGAAAAATAAAAGGCAGAGTAAACTCAACCCCATGACCCCTCCTTCCAGACGGAGGTTGGAATGGCTCTGAGCTGAGAGCCAAGCTCTATAAATCTCCCTTGATTGTTGATGGTGCAGAGAGGGGGGCCGGAGCTGAAGAAGGAAAGCTCGATGCCCGAAAAAGGTATTGTTAAGTAAAAGGGCGACTTTGCACACGTGCGCGCATGACCTCCTATGTCAGCTTCTGTGCTGGGAACATCCAATTATGTAACAGGCAGCATTCCTTCCTTGGAGCCAGAGATGGGAGCATGAAAGGGGAGAAGGGGCGGCAGATCTAAGCCAGGGAGCTTGGCCAGCTCGGGCAGGCTTTATGGTGTCTGAGAGCAGCCCGGGCCAGAGCTGGGGAGAAGCGTCCCCACCTGAAATGAAACCCAAGTTGGGGGGGGGGGGCTGGCTAAAGTGACAGCGACAGGAGAGGAAGAGAAAACTTTCTGGCTCTTGGGGCGCAGTGCGAGGGGATGTATGGTCAGGAAACAGAAAGTCAGTGGGAGGTTATTATGGGTCCTGATGCAGAGAATGAAGGAATGAGAAGGAGTTGGACTGAGTCCTTTTCTAGGCTTCCAGGCTATGCAATGAGACAAATATGGGCCAGGCCGAGAGAATCCATGTGAGCCGTGTCTCTTGGCTCTGCCCTGCCCACGGCCCCAAGGATGCCATCAGTCCCTGTGTCAAAAGGGCAGCGGACACATTCCTCAAGTCTGCATCAGGGTTTCTTAGAAAAAGGGAACGGGGGGAGGAAGCAGAGGGGGAGATGATGGAAGCAAGGAAGCGCTAGGGCTTATGGACAGAAGGGAGTGGAGGAAAAACAGGGACGCATCCAGGAGGAGAGCAGATAGGGAAGAAGGAGACAGGCTTAGAGGAGCCAGTCAGACCTCAAAGCTAGGAGGAAGGGATTAAATAGCAAGCCCAGGGGCTTAAACCAGACCAGGGAGGGCTCGGAATAGTCTTCTTAGAAATGATCTCTTCCTCTGAGCCATCTCCCATGAAATATGGGGAGAAGGTCTGGGTGGGAGGGAAGGAAAAGAGATCTGGCGTATATAGACAGAGAGTCTGGGGTTATTGGGCAGGGCTCTGTTTCCATCGGCCTTGAGAATCACTCTGGTATCATGGGGATTTCTAACCCAAGTTCTAGGATTCACAGAATTCAGAGGGTCTGTAAACCTGGATAGGAAATAAATAAATATATATATGTGTGTGTGTATATACACATGCTCACATATATATACATACACACACACACACACACACACACACACACACATACATATTTGCTTTCACCAACGTCTAACTGAATCTTAGTATGTCCTTCTGTTATGAATGAATGCTGGCAATAAACATTATTCTGAGCTTGGGTCCATAATCTAAAGATTAAACTGCCCATGGAGAACATGACACACTAAAAGTTAAGATCTATAGTGATGATGCTTCTTCCACTTTATTTATCCTTTATACAATCATAATGGCCTTGGAGATTACTCTATTCACATTGTTCCTTTCTGTAGGTTTATGGGAGAAATAGAAAGTGGTTAAACAGTTCTAAATGGTCAAGCAAAACCCTTTATTCTGACTTTGACTCTGCCCAGGGTTATCACAGGTTCCCTAGGAGGGAAGATGTAAGAGACATGATGCAGGTAACCATAAGCCATGTAGCCATTAAGAGGCAACGAGGAGATACAGATTATATAGGATCAGGGAGACCTGAGTTCATATCTAATCTAAGACACTTACTAGCTGGATGACCCTGAGCAAATCACTTCATTTCTGTTTACCCCAATTTCCTCAACTGTAAATTGTGTACCTGCCTATTTAAAAGAATCAAACAAGGTAATATTTGCAAATCACCTAGCACACTAGGTACTCTATAAATGCTTCATCCTTTCCTTTCCTAAATGCCATCAGCGTGTGCCATTTAAATTGTCCTTCCCTGAGTTTCCAGATCTCTCTGTTCCTATCTGAACCAATTTCTGCTTCCTATCTCCCTAAATATTTCTCTACAACAGACAGGCTCATTCCCTCTCACCCATCAAATTTCCTCTAAAAAAGGCAAAGTGAGAGTCAGAATAGTTTTTTTGGCCCAAGTTTCCTACTTTTCAGCTAACACCCCCACCACTGCCCTTCCCAGTCTAATTTTCCTAGGCCCTGGGCCTGTGTGGCAAAACAGGCACTAGTATATTTGAATGAGTGCTAAGGACGTGCATTGGAATCTTGACACTGAAACTTCTTGCATGTTGAATGCATTACTTTCTTTCAATTTCACATTTACTCTTTTAAATGGGAAGATTATCCTTGATTAGCTTGAAGAACACTATAATCATAAGTCCTATAGCAAGGAAAGGCCTTAGGTAGGAAAAAAAACCATCCAAAACCACCCTCCATTGTGTACTCTATCATTCAGGTATCGGTTTTTGTCTGGTTATGGACTCCGAGGACCAAATAGTCCTCAGACAGGCCTACAGACAGGATTGTACCCTAAGCAGGCATGAAAGCTGATCATTAGTTCTGTTCTTAAAGCTCTCCTGGCTGGGAGCCTATAGAGACATTTTGGTTCAGCAGGAAAACTACTGGCTTTGGGAGTTAGGGGACCTGTGTTCAAATCCCAGTCTTGTGATTTACTAGTTGCAACCAGTAAGTGGTACAGTGAATAAAGCCTGAAATTCAGGAAATCCCAAGTTCAAATTCAAAGTTGGACATTGACTAGCTACCTGACTCTGGACTAGGCAATGAGCCTATATCCTTAACTGAAAAATGATGCTGATAACAGCATTCACTTTTCTGGGTTGTGAGAACTAAGTGAACTAATAATTTGCAAAAATCTTAAAGCACAATACAAAAGCTAGTTATTATTACTTGTCAGCAAATCCCTTATCTGCTCTGAGTCTGTTTCCTTCTCTATAAACTAAAGACTTTAGACTGGAGAATTTCTGATTCTAAATCTTATATTAATCCATAGGATGTATAAGATATGTATAGGAAAATAGCTAGATAGAAATTATAACTAAAAATCTTAAATAGTTGTAGGGGCTCCTAGAATTTCTTGATTTGCCTAGTAGTGTAGAATTTGTCTACATAAGAGGAAGGACTTAAATCTAGGTCTTTTCTGATTTCAAGGCTCTATACCATGATACTAATTACTATCACATATTATTGATTATATAAGTATGATTACAAATTAATTATAATTACTATAAGTATGATCATTAATTATAATTAATTAACTGACTTTTTCAGCAGCACTATGTTCCAACTTTTTAATTGCTTTTCGAATTAAGAATTGTGTAGAATAAGAGGTTTTTAATTTTGTGTGCATGTGATAAACTCCTTTGCCAGGCCATGGACTCTTTCTCAGAATAATGTTTGTTGATTCATGTCTGAAGGAAATGCGAAATTTCATCAGAGTTTAGGGAAAATAGATGTAATGATTTTCCCCATCTGTGTTTCTAGACTTCCTGAAATCTATCTATAAACTATTTGGAGTCTTTGGATCCCAAGGCTCTGAACCATTGGCATAAAGCATTAAAAGTATCAAAAATCAAAATAAGCATCTTCCACTTGTTCCCACTGAAAACAGGGACAGAGCCACATCCCCCTTGCTCTCCCAGGATCGTTTTGCTGGTGGCTGAGCCATAAGTGACCTGCCTGTCTTGGCCCAAATCTGTGCTAGTTTCAGCCCGTAGTATTTTGTAAGCCTGTAGGTATTTTCCTAAGGGATGTCAGGCCTAGAAGTTTCTTGAGGTAATATTTCACTTTGCTTGTCAAGTTACGTTGGCTTTGGCTGCCTTTGGGAGCCATCCTTGCCATCCTTGAGGCTTCGCTCAGGTTATGTGTTACTTCTTTGGGGGAAAGAATCCCACTTGACCCCGTGCCTGCCCTGACTGGTCTTTGCACAGGAAGGATCTTGCCTTCTATAGTCATACCCAGGTCGGGCCCTGGTGTCTGGGCAGCCCTGCCTGACCTCTCCCTCCCACTCCTGGGAGTCACATATTCTGCATTGATTCTGGGATAAAGAGATCCTCTCTGTCTGTCTTGTCACATTCTGGCTGTCTACACTTGGTTACCCGATCAGGATTCCAACAGAAGGTTTGAAATAGGTGGAGTGGACAGTGTATATATAGAGAGAATGTGTGTGTCTGTGTGCACACATGACTTTCTTTGCAAAGGACCCTGAATTGGAGATTTACAAGTGCCAGGAGATAACCAAAAAGTACACAAGAACTATTCCTTGCTGGATCAAAATACTGATAATCTTGTATTTAAAAAAAAAAAAACTGCCAGGAAGTCTACACCTGGGATTTCATCAATAGATAGAAACTATCTATTTCTAGGGAGCTCCTAGAGTTTACTGATTTGCCCAAAGTCATAGAATTTATATGCATAAGAGAAAGGACTTATAAACTTTTTCTTATTCCAAACCACTATAACATGATACAATTACTATCACATATTACTGATTATAATTACTATAGTTATGATTATAATTTCTAGCACATATGACTTAGACTCACAATAATCCTGTGAGGTAGGTAATATAAATATTATTATGCCCATTTTATACATAAACAAACTGAAGTTCAGAAGGAACTTGTCCAGAGTAGTGGAACTAATAATATTAGTAAACAGTTACATAATGCTTTAAAAATACTATCTTATTTTATTCTCACAACAATCCTGAGATGTAGATGCTATTTATTATCCCCATTTTACAGATGAGAAAACTGAGGCAGACATCAGGGAATGGGCTTATCAGGGATCATACAGCTAGTAAATGTCTGAATCTAGATTTGAATTCAAGTCTTCCAACTCTATTCCCAGTGCTTTATCTACTGAGCCACCTCCTTGCCTACTATCAAGGATGGAATTAAAACACATTTCACTTGACTCCAAGTCCAGTGCTCTCTTCATTAATCTTTCCTCTTTATATATCCTGGCTATTTGATATGCTTCTTAAATGGTTCTGGTTAGTATTCAGTTTAGAAGAGTTGGGAGAGAGCTGAAATGGAAGAAATCAGTGAATTTAGTCCAAAATTTTAGGTTTGAACTCTTTTCTACTACTGAGTAGGCTGTGGGAATCTAAAACAAATCACTTAATCTCTCAGAGCCTCCACTTACTCATTTGTAATTGGAGATAATAAGTCTTACATTACATACTTCCCAGACTTGCGAGGTTCAAATGAAGTAGGTGAGATAGGACAAAAGTTTCTTCAGTGCCCTATTCTCTCACCTACCTTTTTTGGTACTGCGTCCTTCAAAAAGGACACTCAGAGCCCTCTCAGCAAAAATAACCTATCCCTTATAACAACAGCTCATGCTTCTGATCCTTCTCAACTTCCTTCACTTTAGCCTTTCAATACTTAGATCCCCATCTTCCCTTCTCTTGGGGTCCTTTTCTTTGCTAGGAAACTGATGAATTCATCTGTCTCCATGCAAAATATTGGTTCCTATCCAGGTTATAGAGTTCAAGTTTTAACAGGAACTTTCCAGACAGAATATCCTTAATGATGGGAAATTTGATTATCAAGACAAATTATTAGAGAAGACATTTTGGGAGACTTTTCAGTGCCCTTTATATCACACCATGTAGGAAGTTGCTTATCTTGCTTACGTACTAGACTGGTCAGACATAATAATAGTTAACTCTCATTTGAATGTTTTACAAGTATTATCTTACTTGATCCTCCTAACAACTCTGAAGTAGATTCTATTATTATCCCCATTTTACAGATGATGAAATAAAGGTTCAGAGAGGTTAAGTGTTTTTCCCCAGCATCACATAGTTAACAAGAGTTTGATATAGTATTCAAACTTAGTTTCCTGACTGATTTTTCCACAGTCTGCTTGGTCGGCTCTAAAAGTATTTGGACTTGGCCAGCTTTCAGAATCCAAGGAGACTAAAAAGTAAACTTATGGTCTCTGAATCCTCTTTCCTTAACTTTCTAGAATTTGGTTATCAGGTGTTCAGGAGGGTGGTTTCAATAATTTCTGTGCAATAAATTTTTATATGATTTTCTAGTTGTACTTGGTTAGCTAATTACCTAGATTATATAGTAGGTTGTGATACAGGTGTGACTGGTTTGCAAAGTTTGACTTCAGGGTGCTCATAGTCTTCATTGGGGAGATGATAGTTCATACTTGTATTATCAAGTTGAGTCAGCTAGATGTTCACAGTAGACAAAATGGACTTGGGAGGTAGGAAGAACTGAATTCAAATTTTGCTTGAGACACTCACTAGCTGGACAAATTACTTAACTTCTGTCTTTTTCAATTTCCTTATCTATAAAATAGAGATACTAATCGCACCTACTCTCAAGATTGATGTAAAGATACAATGAGATAATATTTATAAAATGCCTTGCAAAACTGAAAGCACTTAAATGCTAGCTATCATAATTATAATTATTACAATCCCCAATTGCCAGGATTTTTATTTACAACAGTCCTGTGAGTTAAGTAGTACAAGTATTATTATCCCCACTTTTTAAATGAATAAACTAGTTATGAAAGATAATTCTTTGCTCAGGGTCACAGAGCTAATGAGTAGCAAGGTTGGTAATCTTTTTTGTTTTTTCTCAATAGTTATTTTATTTTTCCAAATATATGCATAGTTTTTAGCCCTCGTTTTTGTAAGACTTTGTGCTCCAAATTTTTCTTCCCTTCCTTCCTTATCTTTCCCCTCTCTGAGACAGCAAGCAATCCAATATAGGTTAAATATGTGCAATCCTTTTAAACATATTTTCATGTTTGTCATGTGAGACAAGAAAAATCAGACCAAAGGGGAGAGAAACATAAGAAAAAGTAAACAAACAAAAAAGAGGTAAAAATACTATGCTTTGATCCACATTCAATCTTTATAGTTCTCTCTCTGGATGAGGATGGCACTTTCCATCTCAAGTCTATTGGAGTTGCCTTGAATCTCTTCATTGTTGAAAGAGCCAAGTCCATCACAGTTGATCATCACATAATCTTCTTACTGTAGACACTGCTCTCTTGCTTGGGCTCACTTCACTCAGTATCAGTTCATGTAAGTCTTTCCAGAGGATTGGTAATCTTCCTTTAAGTCCCATGTGCTTTTT
Organism: Antechinus flavipes; assembly: GCF_016432865.1. Lineage (NCBI taxonomy): Eukaryota > Metazoa > Chordata > Mammalia > Dasyuromorphia > Dasyuridae > Antechinus > Antechinus flavipes. The sequence goes on from NC_067400.1 coordinate 473,021,943, forward strand.
ACTAAACCTCAGGAATAATAAAAGAAGCAATTAAGGATGATATCAGTCAAACACTAAGTGCTACCTAAGACTCTAAGTACATTAGGAATTTAGAACAGATCCCTCAGTATCCGAGTAGTTTGGAAGAAGAAGATTGGATAAGCAAATTGGAAGCGAGAAGATAAGATAATAAAGTGGAAGGGTGGGTAGAGTTTACATAGTAGAAGGAAGACGAACAATTGTAGTAAAATAAAAGGCTTTGGGGAGAGCCTTTGATTATTTTGTACTTCTATGTAGGAAGAAGGTGGTGCAATGAAAGATGCACTGACTGAGAGTCTTGTTCAAAGTCGGCCTCTAATATTTATTATTTGTATGACCTTGGGGAATTCTCTTATCCCCAAAATGCAGCCATTGGGCTCTGAAGTCCCTTCCATCTTAGACCCATGGTCCTGCTTATTCACCTGCTGGTTGATGGTTGTCATGGGGGCTTGTATTTAATTCACTCCTAATTGGATGTTCAGTTGACTTTTGGCCATGTCCAACTCCCGTGACTCCACTTGAGGTTTCCATGGCAAAGTGACTAGAATGGCTTGCCATTTCTTTCTCCAGCTTATTTTACAGATAGGGAAACTGAGGCAAACCGGGTTAAGTGATTTGTTCAGTATCATAGCAAGTGTCTGAAATCAGATTTGAAGTCAGAGAGAAAAGTCTTCCTGATTCCAGACCCCAGCAGGTTATTATCCACTCACTGAAGCCGACTTGGAGTTAGTTTTGTTTTATTTCAGCCTGTGACCACCAGGTGGCAGTACAGGATAAGCTGTAGTTACCTACCTTCCAGCATTCCAGATGGTTGCTGATGAAAATAAATAGGAGCTGGTGGCTGAGTTAGTGGAAACAAACTAATTTTGTAATTAACAAAGAGAGGTCCCATCCCAGATGCTTGTTGGATGAACAAGGATGTACACTTGGTGTTGGCAGGAAACTGCAAGCAGAATTGTGGAGTGATGCTGTTCTATGACTCAGGCACCTTGTAACCTCCCCTTTCTTGTAGCCTCAACAACTTACGGGCTAAGTAGGGTCAGCCTTCACAGTGTCCTCCCCGTGCTTCAGCCGGCATTCCCCTCAATGAGCAGAGTGTACAGCCAGCACTTGGTTGCCCTTATGACCTCTCTCCTAGTACTCGGCTCTGCAGCTGATTCATTCTGAACTGTTTCTGACCTAAGAACTCAGAGCTGGGACAATTTGGTTAACATCCAGAAGTGAGGTGTGAGGATGTCATCCCAGCTGGACAGCCTGAAGATGCTGGAGCTTCCTTCGGACTGCCTGTGAATTAATTGATCCTTTTTTCCAAAGACCAGTTAGATCTGTGATTCCTTATCAGTCCTCATGACCCTAAAATGACGATTTGTCCTAATAGTGATAAGAGGAAGAAAAAATATACAGCATTCTGGGGTCCTAGAACCTATAAATTCTCTGGCTCTTACAAACGTAATCTTCCTGAAATATCTTCATCTTAGTTCCACTATTTTAATGCTTTCAAAATGAAGCTGATACTTCAGAGAAACAGAGAATATTAAACCACAAGGGCTATAGGTATTACCAAGTCCTTCTTTTATAAATGAGTAAACCATGTGCCTTCCTTACAGTTACACAGAGAGATAGTGGCAAAGCAAAATAAATGATGGTGAAAAAAATAACTGTTCATTTTCATTTAATTCTCTTAAAGTTTGCAGAGCCTCTTCCCCACAATCCCCACAAGGCAAGTGAAGTCAGTGATCTGCCTCCTGATCCCTATCCCACTTCTTTTTCTACTATATATCACATTGCCTCGCTTGTGAATATAGAAACTGAATCAAATACTGTATGTAGGATCTACATATATCTGTTTAGTAAGGAAATAGTAGGGGATATGTGATTTTATTTAAAACAGTTCACATTCTAAAACTATAGTGGTATTGTATATATGGAACTCTGCTTGAAGGCAGGGGTTTGTACTTAAAGACCCTTTGAATTTTTCTTCATGTTTGCCTCAGTTTTCTTGTCTATAAAAGGATCTGGAAAAGCATCTTCATGAAGAAAATCACAAATGGGGTCCAACTCATGAAGAGTTGTTTCCTTGATGACAATGTTTTCAAACTTTATCAGTCTTTTTCAAGATGAGTACTCTCAGACTTCCTTGCTCCTCCTGCTAATTTATATTTAATCCCTATTTTTCCCTATTCGGAACGTCTGTAGAAAAATTTCCCCCAACTATTCTCATTTGTCAAAATGGAATAAGGCCATGGTATAGGGTCCACTCTCTTTCCTATCTCCTCTTCAACCCCCACCTCCAACCTACTTATTCTCTTCCTTCCACCCTGAGTTAGTAACTCTGTACCCAGAGCAGAGCATGGAGGTCTCCCAGTGAGGTAAAGTCACCATGAACAATGAGGCCCCTGGTTGCCAAGGCGACCACTAAATTGCCCACGTAGCCCCTCCCTTGTCTCTTCGACCTCCTGGCTGTGTTCTAACTCGGAGGGCTGCTCCCCCTCTCCTTGCCCTTTCCCCTCAACTGGACTCAATTTTCCCCTGACTGGGTGGCCGCTTTAATTAGCTCTCTCTGGACTGTGCCTCCTCTACCCCCAAGGTGCTGGGAAAGGAGAGAGCTGGATGGCTACCTGGCGATTGAGAATGAGCAGATCTGACTGTTCACACGGAGCTGAGAGCTAGCCTGGGGGAAAGAAAAGTAATGGAGTTGGGACTTTAGACAGTCTTGGGGCCTCTAAAGGGATGGAACTCAGGTGGCTCAGGACAGGGAAGCAGAAAAGGCTTCAGAAGTATGTGCTTAATGGGGTTTCCTATTCAATCTACATAGAAAATTTAATCCCACAGTTTTCTCCCTACATCACTTCCCTTGTGTATGCTAGGGAGGAAGAAGGGAGAAACTGAGGCAAGAAATACAACTTTCATTCCACATACACCAGTCTTGTATTAGTGTTTTATTTGTCTTTCCTTTGAAGATTGGGCTAAATGATAGAGGATTAGGGGCCTAAGAAGATTTTTCTTTGTCTAGGACTTATGAAATAATAGATCCTTAGAGTTCATTTGATTACCTTCATTTCTTCTTCTTTCCTCCACTAATAAATAGCCAATTGAATTATTAGAATCTAACTATTTTCCCCAAAAATTCAATTAACTTTTTCTCTAAATAGTTAGATGCTATGCCATGCCATTGTATGCATATACATGTATATTAAGTATTGATATTTATTATCTATGGTGCCTTTAAAAACAATGTAATTTCTCTCCTTTATATATATTAATGAAGTATACTTTCATTATTGCCTTGTTTAATACCATGATTATAGCCCATCAACCTACATTTTATCAGTGTTTGTATATTTATTATCACAAGCCCCATTTATATAAAACAGCAAATTCTACCTCCTCCTCTCTTCTTTAGTATAGTTTCCTTTTCTTTTTTCTCTTAAGAACAATAAAAAATTCTAATAATTGGGGACTGAATATACCTTACAGATTCTAGCAAATCTAAACAAAAGAAAAACAAGAAAGATGTCAAGGACCTGAACAGACTTTTAGAAAAGTTAGATATGACAGCTCTCTGGCTATTACTAACTAGGAATAGAAAGCATTTATTTTACACCTTCTTAACTGTGAGTGGCACCATTACAAAAATTCACCACGTATTAGGGCATAAAAACCTTGCAAATAAGTGCACAAATGAAAAATATTAAACTTGCACTTTACTCATCATAAAGTGATACAATTTATAGTCATCAATCTTATTTTCTTGCTTTATGACCTTTAAAAATTAACATTTGTTGCATGGTGACAATTGTTTTTTGGCCCTCTGTTAAAATATAAACACCTCATCTTTACAAAGTTCTTTCAGATGGTCAAATATATTTATCTTTCTATGTTTCTTTTTACTTCTATGTTTGCAATTCAAAGTATATACCTATGTCTAATCTCTACATTAGAAATATATGGAAATCTCCTGTTTCATTAAAGCTTCATGCCCACCCCCATAAGATTATATTTAGCTTTGCTGCATAGACTTTCTCTTTTGCCTCCTGGTATATCATTCCAAGCTCTTTTCGTCTTTAAATGTAGTTGTCATGTCTTGTGTGATCCTGACTGTGGCTCTTTGGTACTTGAACTCTTTACTTCTGGCAATTTGCAGTATTTTGTCTTGAGTATGAAAGCTCTGTAGTTTAGCTATGATGTTTCTGAATTTTCATTTTGGGGTTTCTTTTGGGAACTGATGGAATCTTTCTATTTTCACCTTGCCCTTATGTTTTCTTATTTTTCCCCTAATATTTCTTGTTATCTCATCTAACCATTGATCTGTCTAGTCCAATCTAAACTCAAGGAATCTGTTATAACAAGGTTTCTTGTTATAAATCTGTTAAACAAGGTTTTATACTTCCTTTGTTTTCCTAACTGTTTGTTTTCCTAAATCTTTCCTCTAGAGCTCTAATTTAATTTATATGATTGTTTTAAACTCTTGTTTTATTTCTTCCAGGAATTCCATTAGAGCTTGCAGCAAATGCATTATTTTATTTTCACCTTTGCTTGTGAAGCTATTCCCTTTTGGGTCTGTATCTTAGGTATCCATGGCTCTCTAGCCATGGTGTGGTATATGTCTGTGAGTGTGTCTGTGTCTGTTTGTGTGGATATATGTGCGTGTCTTTAATTGATGATCTTAAAAATCAAAGTTTTCTTTTGTGTTTTCTTCCCTAGCTTTGCTCCTTGGGGCCAGGCTCTTTACATTTTTTGGAAGGAATGGTTAGGCCTTTTTTGATACTTTATATAAGATCTTAGTATTAAGAACTGTGTTTTGGGGCAGCTAGGTGGAGCAGTGGATAGAGCACCAGCCTTGAAGTCAGGAGGACCTGAGTTCAAATCTAGTCTCAGACACTTAAAACTTCCTAGGCAAGTGTGATCCTAGGCAAGTCACTTAACCCTAATTGCCTCAGCAAAAAAAAAAAAACTGTGTTTTTCAAGTGTTTCAAGACTGGTTCCAGTAAACACACTACACTAGGGAGATCTACATGAAGGGGTACGGGGAAAATCAAGCAGAGGAAATCTGCACTGAGTATTCTGACAAGGGTATTCCTCATCTGTTACCTTCAGGTTCCTGGACTCAGACATTTCTGACACACGTTTGGGTTTAGAGGGACATGGATGTAGGCTACAGATATCCTTGGCTAGACCCTTGATTAGTCTCCCATCACTGTCCCCAGCATATAATACAGACTATAACCTTCTCTGACTTGTCCCATGGCCCTTGGTTGGAAGCTTTCATCAGTTACACTCATAGGCCAGACTTTTCTGTTTGGATCCTTTCCCAAAGCCCGGGATTCTAGGTGTTTTTGTCCTGACTAGAAAATGAATTTACTAGGGCAGCGAGGTGGTGCGGTGGATAGAGCACTAGCCCTGAAGTCCGGAGGAGCTGAGTTCAAATGTGGTCTCAGACACTTAACACTTCCTGACTGTGTGACCCTGGGCAAGTCACTTAATTTCCATTGCCTCAGCAAAAAAAAAAAAAAAAAAAAAAAAAGAGCATTTATTCTACTTATTTTTTGATCACTTCTTGATCTGTTGCTTTTTAACATCACATCACTAAGGTAGTTGTAGGAGAACTGGGCTGCTCTGTTTCCTCTTCCTCTGCCACCTTTGAGGGGGAAATGTTTGTCCATTCATAGGAAAAGCAGCACAATGAGGTGGGAGGCACACAACTTGAAATCCAAAAGTCTGAGCGCTGACATTTCTTATATGAGCGACCTTGAATATGTCACTTAACTTCTGAGAATTTCAGTTTCTTCATCTGCAAATTGGACTTCTAATCCTCCCATAATGCACAGAATTCTGTTGAAAGCATTTTTTACCTTACGGTGCTATATAAATAGGACCTTTTGTTATTTATTGTGCATCTACTGTTAGTCATTATGGAAGATGCTAGATAATTAGGGATGCATTGGCAGCTACATTGTGAGGAGTAAAGAGTCTGAAAGTTTCCAAAGTGATTTGCTCTTAAGGAAGTATTTTAAATAATATAATGTTTAGAATCCTGAGGTGCCACCCTAATCAGTCTTTCTGGGAAGAGCCTGAAGAATAAGTATTCTTTATGTTCACTCCCACGCTTCCCTAATGATGATGAGGAGCATTGACATAGTGCTTTAAGGCTCACAAAATCCTTAACAAACGTTATTTTATTTCCTCAACTACCCTGCTAATATTTTCTCCATTTTAGATAGCTGGGGAAACTGAGGCAAAAAGAAGTTAAATGACCTGCCCAGGGTCACATAGCTAATAAATGTCCATGGTCATCTTCAAACGTGAGTCTTCCTTACCCCAGGTTCAGTGCTCTTTTACTCCCAGTTCCTACTTCTTTCTGCACCCACATCTGAAGAAAGGTGGTTCCAACTCCTGGGCTATTTTTGGCTATTTCTATTACCAAAACGTCCCCTTCCCCTTATGCCTCAAGTTTTGGGGAAAAGACTGGAGTTGATATGACAATATTCCATCTGTCAGAAGCACCTCCTGAAATACAAGTATGACTCACTCATGATTCCTCTGTTATTGTTTGACTTTGGGTCTTTTCTGTGCCATGGTCTTTCTTGGGAGCTGGCAAAAACATTGGCTGCTGGCAGCTACCCTCTTACCCAGGATTTATAATGTGCCCCAGATATGAAACACAGCCCAGCCACATCTATTCTCTTCCAAAGTATGATCCAAGGCCCTAGACATGTTTGGATTGTATGTTTTGTGGATTATCCATTGTTTTTAAATTCACAATTAGCTTCCAATCTGAACACTCTATTCTGCTTCCCCCTGCTACTGGAATACCCTCAGGCTAATAATGAAGAAGACCTGTGCTTTAGTCAGAATGGGAATTCCCAGGAAGAGAAGTCTTCCCAGAAGATTGAAATAAGCCAATGACTTAGCCCATGTGTCCCATGGAGTTCTTAACAGGCTCAGAGGTGAAGCAACTAGAGATTATCAGAGATGGGATTTGAATCCAGATTTCCTGACTCCAAGCCCAGACTCTATCCCACCATTCTGCACTTTCACTGGTATATACCTATATGGTTTAATTTAATATATGTTAAGCTAAACAAAATTTAATTAGGAAAACAAACTTGAAACATCCCATTCTGTGTATTTTAATACTTTAAAGTATCTACAGTCTCATTAAAAGATTCCTCTCTGCTTTCTCTCCTGTAAAATACTTATCCACATATTGTTCTCAATCCTATATAAACAATCCACCCAATAAACCAGAAACCTACATTTAAGTCTTTGATATTTCATATTGCTGGAGAACTCAAATATTGACATTTTATTCCTCACTCTCAGTATATGACATGATTAGTAGGAGAGGAAAAAAAGGGGAGAGGGAGAAAGAGAGATGGAGAAAGTGATACAGAAAAGACAGAGAAAGAAAAAAACAAAACAGATAAAAAGGCATAAGGACAGGCATACAGAAAGAGACAAAGGCAGAGGCAAATATCTTATCTTGATTTGGAATCATCCAAACTGGAACTCTTCTACCATTTTTCTAAACAAATGTTGAAATAATTCCATTACTTAAAGTCCCCAGGGGCATAACTAGTTGGTTTAGCAAATCTTTGACCAATTAATGAGTTCACGCCTGATTTAAAAAAAAAATCACAAGACATATATAGACAATTTTGTTTATAGATTTTGAAAACCTAATCATAACTGTTGATTGATTGAGGTAAGGGTGGAATCTTATTTCTTACATAAGTGTATCAATGTATTTATTGGAATTCAACATTCCATTAATGGAGGCAGAACTACTAGACCTAATGGAAGTAAAAATAATCTGAAATATCTTCTTTGGGTAGATAGATGATTAACAATCTGATAAGGAATATAGAATCTTACAGGGTCACCTGGACTTCTATATGTTTGATATAGTCTTGAATGAAAAAGGGAATTTCATACACAAAAAAATTCTTTTTTCTAATTTTAGTATTTCAGTTCTTTGTTATTACCTTATCTATCACATTTTTTTCCTTCTTCATAGCAGTGCTTAGGAACTTTAGTTTTTATTTTATTGTTCATCTCCTTGTACTTTTAACTTCAGTAAGTCCATGATACACAATAAGATGTCGGAAAACCATGGTTTGTTTTCTGAACTTGAATTAGTGTATCGAATAGCAATAATGCATCATTTCTTAAAGGGATTTTTATTTTTGTTTTCTATTTATAATTGTATTTTCCTTCACATTTCAGGATAAAATGATTCTTTATCATTATGGACTTGAATGATCCCTGAAACATTTCATATCCCCATATTAAAAATCATTATGTCTCTAACAGTCATTGAAGTATGCTGTTTATGGCCCAAACTTTTCTTTGGAGTAACAATATTCATTATTTAAAACCACAGGATTAGAAATAGCAAAAAAAGAGCAATAGAACATAAATACATCTAACACTCAACTAGCAAAAAACAATGAAAGGTATAAAAATCAGTTCAGATTATTTTCATTTGGTCAAAGTTAAATGTTCTAAACAGTCAAATATCAGTAGAAACACAGACATGACCGTGGCTGCGACACAATATAACAAGTATTGCTTGTTCCAAGCAATTTGCTTACCAATGTAATCTTTATACAAAGCAGTGTAAAAATGTGACCAAGGATGGGTATAGAGGGAGAACTTTATAATAAAATAACAATAATTTCTGGTGCTTTTATAATGCTATAAAGTTAGCAGGACAACTGTATACATCATCTCATCTCAATCCTATATGGTACATATTATTGTTATTAAGTCTTTTCAATTTTATCTAACTCTTTGTGATCCCATTTGGACTTTTCTTAGCAGAAATATTGCAGTGGTGTACTATTTTCTTCTCCAGCTCATTTTTCAGATGAAAAAACTAAGGCAAAGAGAGTTGTAACTTGTTCTGGGTCACACAGCTAGTAATTTCAGGAAGATGAGTCTTCCCAACTCCAGGTCCAGCACTCAAGCCACTGTACTACCAGGTCACAGAAATATCTCTCATGTTTAGAAAACACAGACTCCAAGCTCCTAGAATTTTGACTACCTCTTTTCGGGCAGTATTTGGAGATCTGTGAAGTCTGAAAGACCTCTTGGCAGGAATATTAGAATTTAAGCTCCTGCTCATTGATTGACCTTTAAAATGCCCTCCAATATCTGAGCTTTTATAATTCCATGATAGAGCTGGGCTGCAATATCACATTTTGTCAGTTACTTTTTAGCAAGTGATATGCCCTTGAAAATGTTCTACAGTTAAGTCTCCAGGTTGTGTAAAACAGACTTGTTTCCTTCATCCAATAACTTCAAATTTAAGATTGTGCATATGATTCTTACTTAGAATGAAGATTATGTACAACTGATAATTCATTATGTGAAGAGCTTTCTGGATAGGGCAATACTACCTCCATATTCCCTTATTCTATCTTACTACCCTACCTTGAGTTTAACAGTTATCCTTTTCAATATATTGATCTCTCCATGGTAACTAAATTGGTTCCTAATTAGGTCTTCAGGGGATAAACATAAATAATAAATAGGACTAAAATCATCTCCAATCTTCATTCCTCCCCCTAGTCCTTCTTTTGTTTGTGGTTTTATGTCACTTGATATTATAAGAGAGAAAAGAGATTTGCAGAGATTCTAACTCCCTCCCCCCTTTCTTCTGTGTCCAAAGTATTTTATGAGAGGCAGATGAAGAGTTAACACTTGGAGGGCTTCTTGAATCCTGGCTAACAGTAGCTTTGAGGGCCCTCGTTGACGCAGAGACACCATTCTAGGTGGAAGGTAACTTCCCTTCATTCAAGAAGGGAAGTTGAAAATTTTTGAAAAGACAAATGTTTTTCTTTAAGATTAAAATGAAAAGAAGCAAATGCTTCTGTCAGTTGCCACTACAAGTCTCCTTTTTTCATTTGGTCTATGACAATTTGACTGAAATGCCTTTGCCAAACATGTCAAATGCTAAACCTTACCATTCCATCACCACCCACTTCTTTCATAATGAAAGAGAACAACCCATTATAATATTTTCAAGGCAGAGTGCGACCCAACCTGTTTCTCCCTTTTTTATTAAAGCTTTTTTATTTTCCAAACACATGCATGGGTAATTGACCCTTGCAAAACTTTCTGTTCCAAATGTTCCTCTTCCCCCCACACTCTCCCCTAGATGGCAAGTAATCCAATATATGTTAAACATGTTAAAATATATGTTAAGTCCAGTAGATGTATACATAGTTCTATAATTATGATGCTGCACAAGAAAAATCAGATCAACAAGGAAAAAAAGAGAAAGAAAACAAAATGCAAGCAAACAACAATAAAGAGTGAAAATGCTATGTTGTGAATCACACTCAGCACCCTCTCTGGGTGCAGATGGCTCTCTTCATCACAGTCTCATTGGAACTGGCCTCAATCATCTCATTCCAACCTGTTTCTCCTTTAAAGCCCCTGATATGATCTTTAAAGATTCTTTTCTGATGTTCAAGAGTATAGGACAGGTAAATGTAGTACCCTCCCTAATGAGCTTATTTCTCTGTTTCACTGTACTCAATAAACAAGATTTATTAAGGATCAGGCATTATGGTAAGCACTGAATCAGAATCAATTCCTGCCCTCAAGGAGCTTACATTCAATGAGGAAATAATAGATAAGTTACCCAAGAGACCAAGGCCAAGATCCTACCCACTATGCACACTGCCTTGATCATATGCTTTTTCACAATTCAGGTTTGGGGATTTGGGTTTTTTTTAAATATACATTAGTATTCTACACAAAAGTTCTATTCTGATAAGTCATCAAAGCTTAGATATGAGAGTTCTCAAAGGCTTTGCCAGGTGACTTCAAGCTCTGGCAGGTCCAGAAAAGCTAAGAGTATGGGCTTAACACCCTGCTCTTCTTGTCTTCCAAAATTCAGTCTAACTAATTTCAGAAAGGTCACTAGAAAGTGCTCTGAGGAAAAAACAAATAGCAAACAACAACAACAGCAACTCACAAAGATCCTCTCCTAAAGCAGAAGAACTGCCATCAGCATCAGTGGAAGGAGTGTCTGTGATGATAAAATCATAAAGCTTTTGAAGTACTAAGCCAAGTACATAAGATGATAAAATCAAAATTACAAAGATCAGATTGAATTTAGAGACTCGGGCTGTACCCAGATTATTCCCCTAATTCAGACTCTATGAAATCTCTGCTACCTAATTTCATCTCTACAACCAACACCTCCCCCAGAATCTTTTCATAGCTAAAAATAACAGTCTATAACTCAAATCACTATGTCTTGGAGTCTGTGTTTGTGTGCATGTGTGTGTTTTGTTTTCCCCTCAAGCACGTACTGTACATCAGAAAATGTGGGCACGTTTTAAGCTGCATTCAGCATTCATTCAACAAATATTTCTTGAGTGAATAATAAGAAGAACAAATATAAAGAAATAAAAAATATTTCATAGTCTCTCCAAGCTTGCAGGGCTATCACGGGCTCTTTGCTGGGTAGAAGGACTAGAGATTCGTATCCTAAGTTCTTGAAAGCTTTTTCTTCCCCAGGGCAGAAAAGGATGGCTCCTGCCTTAAAACAAAGGAGTGAGAGGGCAGCAAGGCTGAACTTTAGCTGTGTGACTTGGGCCTGGCTAGTCACAGCCCTCAGAAGTTAGGAGCTGGAAACTCACAGGGAGGAAATATGTATAAACATGGAGGGGAGAGAAAGATGGTCCCGGGCCAGCAGGCAGGAAGGCAGAGCCCTGGGAAGGGGCCCAGGAAACAGAGATGTGTTACTTTTATCAGGTGTGGAGTTGGCAAAAACAGTTTGTTCACCGGGAAATGCCCTGTATCCCTACCAGCAATTCCCCGGTCCCCCTTTCCCGCCTGTCCTGAAGGTGGGGGTTACTGATTAGATGAACAAACACTTCATAATAATGTGCTAGGTCTGGGGGGGAGAGAACACAGTGTTCATAGTTTAATGCCATTGTAAAGGTTTTACAGGGTGCTGGAAAGGGGATGGTTTCCAGGAAGTTAAAGATGCAGCTTCAACATTTTTTCCCCCAGTCCTGGACAGGACTCCCGATTCTTCACGCTTAGATGACTACCAGGTTTTGTTTTGAGCAAATCTCGAAGTGATTTAATTTGCATATTCAGGGACTGTGTTTGTTTTTTAAATTCCAGAGACCCTAACTACCAACGAAATAGAAAAAGCCATTTCCTACAGCTACTTTGGTCCCACTCAGAGTGACAGGAGTTTTGGGACTGGGGACCTGCAAGGGCTAGTGCAGAGGTTTCCATCACCAGTTACAAGGGAAGTTGTGAAAGGGGGAGATGGAGATATGGCAGCATTTCCCATGGGGCATTTATGGATCGATAAAGGGGGTTGAAGGGCTGCTGGTTTGTAAGTTGGATCGCTTCAGAGTGGATGATATTTGATGGCACTGGGGAGGTGGTTTGGAGAATGATAGGAGGGGATCACCTGGTAAGAACTCAAGTTCTTTCAGGGAAGATTGAAAGGTACCACGTGCAATTATCTGATGTTGAGTGTGGTCCTTCCTAGAGCTGAGAGGAGGTTTGCAATAAGGGTAGGGGGATATTCACAGGTGTTCATGACTTGGCTGATTTTGGAGAAGCAGCTCCTTGTGATGTTGTACAGCTAGATCTCATCCATCCCTGCTCTCTAAATTCAGAAAACTGCCGGTGTCAGTTATGAAAGAACTTCAGGGATGACCTCGTCCCTTACATCCATTTTACCAAAAAAAGGAAACTGGGACCCAGAGATGGGAAACTATCTGCCCAAGACTCAAAGTCAAGTCTAGACTTGACTAGTAAAGAGTGCTCAGGGTTGATGGGAAATGGAATAAGCTTATCTTTCTTGATCTGTTTTCATTTTTTGATTGGTTGAAACGGAGCCACCCACACATAAACAAGAAAATTACAAGTGCATTTGCATAAAATGAATCTTGCATGGAATGTAAACTTCTTGAGTGCAGGGATTTTCTACAACTTTCCACCCCCACCTCTCATTCCTATTTTTTTCAATTCCTGGTATAATGTCTTACAAGAGGAGGTGCCTCATAAATGTTTGTGGATTGGTTGACTGACTTACTTGATAAAGCTATTAGGCAATTTTTGGATTACATTATTTTTATTGCTTCCCTGAAGGTTGTTACTTCCTGATTTCTCAATCTCCTTGTCTCAATCTCAATCTCCCCATCAATGAGCCTTTTCCCAATAATAACAATGCAGCAAAAAGGACTTTACCAGGACTGTGGTTGTCCTTGGGCCACACACTGGTGAACCTGAAGGCAGAGAAGAAAGCCACGTTCCCATCCCCCAAATCTCAAGCCTCCTAGATTCTGACCCTTCTCTCAGCCACAGCAACTTTGTGGGGAAAAGGGGAGGTGAGGCAGGCTTCTGGTCCCTCAAGCCCTTTCTCCTCACTCATAAGTTTTCTTCTTTCTGCTATTTTGATGGAAGCTGACCTTCAGCTGACCTTGAAGTGCCATCTTAAGCCCTGGTATTAAATTAGCTCCTTTTTAGCCATCACTTCATTCCTCTATCTTCAGCTATTACAAATAGGGGCCCCTTACAGCATGGGCTAGGTATGTACCCCCAGTGTAATGGCAAGCCCCAATCACTTCTCCATCCCAGCCTTGTTGCATGCCGGGCAGGCTACAGAGCTCTCAAGTATCGCAGTGTTAATCCATTGTTGCTTCCCTCATTTTATTGGCTATTTGTGGCCCCCTAATAAGACTGTCATGTGTACTAAATCACTCATAGATGGTCCTCCAGAGCATGTTTTTTTTTTTTTTTTCCTTTTCTTTGGGGGAAGGGAGTGGAGAAAGGGATGGTTATCCTTGTATCAAATGCCAGGATTAGAATAGTAACTTGTCAGTCATCAGAAAATAAAACCAATTCCATTTGGAATTCTTTTCCAACTTTTTTTAGCACGTTTACCTTGCATCTGTTTTGAGTGACCTAAATAATAACGGTTGCTTTTAGTAAATAAATTATAAAATCAGTATTACTGCAAGATGCCGGCATATCTTCCTTAAAGTTTTTTATTTCCTTGTCCATTTTGGATGGTATTCTACCAACAGTGACTTTTCAGGATTTAGAGAGAAAAAGGACTTTGGGACAAGCAAATTCTACTGTTTTCAACCCAATAAAATATGTCTCTTTATATTCCTTTTTGGCATAGATAAGGGTAATAACAATAATAATGATGGATATTTCTATAGCATTTCAGGTTTTACACACTTTTTTTGTATACATCATCTCATTTTAGATTAAGGTGGAATAGTGGGAGATGTATTGACTCTGTAGCCAGAAGACCTACAATCAAGTTCCTAGTCTGATGCTTACTATGAGACTTTGGTCAAGTCATTCAACTAACTTCATGGAAGTTTTTCCATTTTTCAAATGAGGGGGTTCATAGGTGATATCTGAGATCCCTTCCAGCTGTCATTCTAGAACTCAATCAGCAAGTATTTTTGGAGCATCTACTATGTACCAGGCATTGTCTTTACCCCTGAGACTAAAAAGACCTAAATGAAATAGTCCCTGCCCTGAAGGAGCTTATAGACTATGGAGAAATGGAGGAAGGTGACACATACAGAAAAAATAACAGAAGTAATCAACATCAAGGCGACAGATGCTTGGTTTTTTCCTCTTTTCTACCCTATCTCTTTCTTAGCTTATTTTTGTTTCAGAGCCAGCTAAGTTTGGAAAAAAAAAGAATTATGAGGCTTTTTTTGCTGAATATTAGATATAGAGAAAATAAGGTTCTTCTGCAGGGGAGCTACAGTGAATAGCATGTCTGAAGTCAGAAGACAGCCTTAGGCTGTTTGATCCTGGACAAGTCACTTCACCCTGTTTGACTCAGTTTCCTCATCAGTAAAATGAGCTGGAGAAAGAAATGGGAAACCACGGAAGTATCTTTGCCAAGACAATCCCAAATGGAATCCCAGAATACAACAGCAAGCTCCTTAAGGGCAGCGACAGTGTTCATCTTTGTCTTTGTCTAGCACAATGCTCTGTATATAATTGGTGCTTATTAATAATCTGCAGAATGAATGAATAAAATAAGAAAACTCTGAGAGAACTCTAGCATTAACATGGAAGCATTATCTGCACATAATATAGTGCTAGATGCTGAACCAAGCAAATTGGACATACTCTCTCATTGGGGAAAAATAATGGTAACTCATGTTAATAGAGAGCTTTCTAGTTTAAGTGTTATTCTGACAAGCACCTCAGAGCTAAGTAGCACAAAGATGCCCCTTTGACAGATATTTCTATGCCATTGGAGGATGTTGCTGCTCAAGATATTCCTTTCAATCCTGAGAATGCCTACATGTCAGTAGATGTGTGTTCATAAGGAAGACAAAGAGTTGCAGAATCAGAGACACAGGAGACAGATCCGGGGGGAGAGAGAGAGAGAGAGAGAGAGAGAGAGAGAGAGAGAGAGAGAGAGAGAGAGAGAGAGAGAGAGAGAGAGAGAGAGAGAGAGAGAATGAATGAGAATGAGAATATAACCTGTTTTTGAAACTGAACTACCTCTCACAAATTCTAGAGATCTGTTTTTCTCTTCCAGACTGTTATTTCCAGGGTTAGCTCAAACACTCATCATTTAAGACCACAATCCCTACCACAGATCTCAGTAAACAGGAAAGCTTTACAGCTCCTCACTGTTCCCCCACAGGTTTCCTGGGGCTAAGAAGTAAAAATTGACTGATCCCAAATGTCCAGGGAAATCCTTTTAAAGTGTGTATTCTGGAAGAAAAGGGGGTCAAGAGTGGGGTCAATAGGAAGCAGGAAGCCGGGGGGGAATTCTTTAAAAAGTGGTTTTATTTTTTTCCTCAGGTGCTTCTCGTCTTTGAAACAGGGTATGAAAAATGATAGTGTAGAAAATTTTGTCCGCACCTGGATAACAGATTCCTCTCTCTGGACTTTCTCTTTTCAGTCTCTGAATGTGTTTTGTTTTCTTCTAGTTTGCTAATGTTCCTGGAACTGAGTCTTACAGAATCTCTGATTGACCCATTCTGTGCTGAAGGGTCTATAATGGTTGACCAAGGTTTTCTTTGTCAGCAACTGGTCTTTACCTGGGAGAGTTCAGTCTTCTCTAGCCCTTTGATTGCTGGTTTCACAACATTTTTGTTCATCCACCTGATGTAGTAGATGTATAAAATGCTGGGCTTAGAGTCAGAAAAACTTGAGTGCAATTTTAGCTTCAGACACTTACTAACTATGTGATTCTGGGTAAATTATTTAATATTTCTCTGTAAAATGGGAATAATAATAGCACCTGCTTTACATGCTTGTTGTGAGAATCAAATAAAATAATATTTGCAAAGCGCTTTGCAAACTTAAAGCACTATATAGATGCCACCTATTATTACTGTTGTTGTTACATTTAATTATATTTTTCTTCTATAGAATATTCCAATTTTATGTCCAAGGAAATATGATGTGGCCCCAAAAAATGAATTTGGAGTCAAGAAAGATGACTTTTCATCCTTTTAACTCTTACTAGTTTGTGACTTCTTAAATATAAGATCCTTGAGGAATTATTTTATGGAGGTTTGGGGAAGGTATATCCCCAGTAAAAAGTAGGATGGTTTAGGAGAAAAAGAACTGCTAGAGCAGCTAGGTGGCACAGTGAATAGAGTGCCAGCCTTGAAGTCAGGAGCACTTATCTTCAAATATGGCTTTGGATACTTAAACTTACTAGCTATGTGATTTGGGGCAAATCATTTAGCCTTTCAATGATTTCAGTCAACTTTCTAACACTATTGAGTAGCAGAGTAGATGTCAATCTGCACTGGTAGAGAATAAATTCTAATGAAATTACAAGTTTAAGTTTTTAAAAATTTCCAGAAGAAAACATAGTGACTTGCATACAATAGGTGTGCAAATATCTGTTGAATCTAATTGAACTTGTTCCTCTTCTATGTCCCTCAGTTTCCTTCCAGTAAAAATCAAACTATTCATCAAGACACATTTATTAAGCACCTGCTTTTGTCAGTCACTGAGGAAGAAAATATTGTTAACAACATTTCTCAGACAGGATTATTATGAAGGTCAAATTTTAATACTAAACTAGTAAACAGATATTAGCTATTAAAATAATTAATTTTAGACAGAGTTTAGAAACTGAGAGAGTCTTGTAAACTTCTTGAAGGAGATTTTTTGTTTTGTTTTGATTTTGTCTTTGTATCTCAAGTGCTTTATAGACATGGTGCTTAGAAGGTGTTTAATAGATACATGTTGATTTGATTAATTGATATCGTTATCTAATAATATTTCACCCTTTACAAATAAAGACTTGAGAGAGCAAGTGAATTACCTAAAATCAGACACAGGGTATACAAATAACAAAATTAATTCATAGACTTCATGTTCTCTTTCTACTAGTCCCTGTTCTGCCTTTTTGTTGTATTGCAAAGATGGGTTAATATTCTATTGAGGTACTTATAAGAACACAGAAATATGTATAGAACATGAATAAAGTATTATATTGAAGAGAAAGCCATTCATTATTCCTTCTGGATTTGAGTTAGAATGTATGCTTAATTGGGTCATAATCCGGGAATGTTTACTAGAGGAGGCAGTTTTGGGGATACTTTTGAAGAGGGCAAGTTATTAATATGATTAGCCCTACTGAATAGCAATAGGACACCAAGAAAATTTGGCCTGCCCGGTGAATGTATGTGAAAAGAAAAATCTTTTGTTCTTCTAAGTTTTTCCATTTCTATTGAGGACACATACTCTGATCTGTTAAACTACAGATTTCTCTAGTAATTACTAAAATCAGTTCCCAATAACTCTTTTGTTCTCACAATAAAAATTGATTTACAATCAAGGTTCTTAATGCTTTTTTTTAATATCATATATCTCATTAACAGTCTGGTGAAGTCTACAGACCTTTTCTCAAAACAATCTTGTAAATGCAAAAAATAAAATACATAGGATTAAAAAGGAAACCAATTATGTTGAGAAACAATGATCAAGTTTAAAAAAATAAACAATACATTCATAGTAAAGAACTCTTGCTTTAGAGGGGAGAAGTAGAGAGGTCCTATAGCCTTAGATTTTTCTTGCATATGGCTTCTTCAGCTCTCTAGAGTGATTTGTAAGTCATTGAACCTGTCTCCTTTCAACTACCCTTCTTGGTAAACAGGGACAGCAATGTGTGCTACCAGATCCCTTTGGTAAGGCATCTTAGACTCGCTGAATGAAAAGCCCTATAAAAAGACTGTGCAGCCCTAATAATAACAAATGGGATCGTGGTGGCTATTTCGGGGAATGCATGGCTTTGTGCCTTTGATGCCGCTCTTGATCTCCATTGATGTTTGCCATTCTTGCCCTGCCATTACCTTTCAGGCTTCCTATTCTGAGTCCTATTCTTGGGCTGTGGGCTGGAGAGAACGGAGCCCTCGGGACTGGAATGCTTTGCTTGAGAGGAATGTAGACTGTCTGGCATGGTGGAGGTTAAATAAAGTTTGCCTTGGCAACTCCTCTTTGCTATTGGACAGGTGACAAGTCACTCGGGTACAGGGTGATGGCATAAACCACCAGAAGGATGGAGCTATAGGTCCCCACCTAGGAGGTACTTCAGCCTAACACATAGTAGGTCCTGTCTAAATGCTTCTTCACAACCCCTCCCTCCTGGGTAGAAGGAGCCGGGTAACTCCCCTATGATCTGCACCTGAGCCAGGTTTTGCCTCAGTCTCCACTGGGGAGATTAGACTGACAGGAAGCTAACGTGGACTAGATGGACAAAGCATTTATTCCCTTCTAATTCTCAAATTCTATTATTTCCTCTTAGCTAGAAGCTACTTCATTCTTCTCTTACAAATCTAAGCTTTGAGATCTTTGTTGTCGTTCAGTAATTTTCAGTTGTGTCTGCCTCTTAGTGACCATAATTGGGGTTTTCTTGGCAAAGATGATGGAGTGCTTTGCCATTTCCTTCTCCAGCTTATTTTGCAGATGAGGAAACTGAGGCAAACAGGGTTAAGTAACTTCTGCAGGGTCACACAGCTAGTAAATGTCTGAAGCCTAATTGAAAAAGCATTTCTTAAGCACTTAACTAAAGATTAGATTTTTGCTTGGTACAGAAGTAGAACCAGTGGGTAAAAGTTATATAACAATAGATTTCATCTCACGATACTATGGGACTTTTTTTTTTTTTTAAAGACTGGATCTCCTTATTTTGCGCAAGTTGAAAGTAGCCATTTACAAACTGATCCCAGTAGTAATTTAGCTTCAGCCTGCTCCATTTTTCTGATCTGGATCTCTTTAAGCAGACTGGTGACCTCCACTCTTGAGGGCTTCTACATTGATGTCATAGTTAGGACAGAAAGGCAATCATCATTAGCTCTACCTCAGATTAGAATTCACGAACTCCAGTGATCCACCAGACTCTCCCTGCCCAATAGCAGGGATTACAGAAGTGTACCATCAGAGGGATCCTAATCATTGAAGTTGTCCAGATGTCACTGGAAGATTTAATTGGCAGATTCAATCCACTAAGCATCTCTTACGTGCCTCCTTATGGAATTAGGAACTAGAAAGATGAATGGTCATTTGAGTAAGTTAGGGCTATTTGTTATAGGATGCTTTAGGTAGTAGTTGGGTTTGATGATCTCTGAGGACCTTTCTAACTTTAAGAGTCTTATTTTGTTATGGTAGCAGATGGGGACAAAATAAAGAGAAGGAGTTTGAGAGGGGCAGTGAAGAAAGAATAAACAATACTTGGTGACTGGGCCGAAGGAAGAAGGGTACAAGGAAGAGGGATTTAGGTAAAATATTACAAATAACCTCCTGACTTAAAGAGTTGTAAATTCTTGTAATAGTACCAAGAAAGGAGGTTTTTCTGGAGATTGTTCAGATAATACTATGTTACTCCACTGGTTTAAATAGAATCTTGCCCAAAGGTAGAAACATAATATTAGCTGTCCTAATTCTATTTTATTTTTATTTATTTATTTTTTATTGGGCTTGAGGGCCCATATAAATAATATAAATATTATTTAATTTATATATTGTAGGCAATCAGGGGTTAAGTGACTTGCCTATGGTCACACAACTAAGTAAGTGTCTGAGGCTTGATTTTGAACTTAGGTCCTCCTGACTTCAGGATAGAGGGTTGCTCTATCCACTCCATCAGCTTGCTATCATGTAAACTCACTTCAGAGACTTGTCTTGTTTCTACACTAGGAAAGAAAGCTGATTTCAGGCAATGAAGAATAATTGTAGCCTGGATTTCATCTCCATCTCCATCTCCATCTCTCTCTCTCTCTCTCTCTCTCTCTCTCTCTCTCTCTCTCTCTCTCTCTCTCTCTCTCCTTGCTTAGGTATAATTTCTTCTCAACTATCACTTAGCTCATCTATCCAATAGTCTTTGCTCTTTCAATCAAATCAATAACTATTTATTCAGCATCAATTTGAGTATAATGCTATGCTGAGTGGCAGTAGCATATTCAATGAATATAAAATATAATTCTTGCCCCTCACAATGCCCCCCAGGAACATCTCTATTAAGAGTAACCTCACTTCCATTCCCACCATGACCCTTCCTTGAAATAAGTAGATTGATTTATATGCTGCTCCACTGCCTGCACAGCCGTCCTCCATGATTCCAAGAATCAGGGTTCTCAGCTCAGAAAGGACCACAAACCAGAGATTTTTCATCCCATCCTGAAATGCTTTCCTCATCTTCTACAACAAAGCTCTCATTAAAATTCAGGAGGGCTTCTTTGAGGAGATTTTTAACAAGCATTCTCAAGAAGACTTTTGAGGAAACTTAGAGTCACTTGGAGACTTTTTAAGTAAAAAAACCAAAGATGTTTGTTTGGTGGCCTTTTCCCTCTCATAAATGTCTCTGTAGCAAGCCTAAGAGTTAAAGAGTAAATTGTTCTTTGTTCTGAGTTCAAGTTTGAAGATCTATTTCCACTCAGTGTCTGCATAACCATTTGTGTCTTAAGTGCTAGGATCATTCTAAGCCAGAGTTTTCTGATCTTTTTCAGTCTTTGTAATCCTTGGCTTTCAGTAAATCTTCCTATACCCCATACTCAATATGAAAGGAAATAAAATTCTAGAGTTCTCGAGGCTTATGTACATTTTTCATGATGACAACTTTATTTGGTATACAACAGATTACTATCATAAAGTTATTTAGTGTTTATCAGAATATAGTCACATAAATTACAGGTATTTCCTATTCACAAATAATTTTATTTTTAATATAGTTTTTGAAAGAAATACCCTTATATTATATTTAGCTTCTAGTTTGCTTCCAGGTGGCATAATGGATAGTCAGGAGTAGAGGAAATATGAGTTCAAATCTAGCCTTAAAGTACTTATCTTCTGTTTGTCTATTTTCTCATCTGTAAAATGGGGAATAATAATAGCACTAAATTGTTAGAGTTGTTGTGAAGATTAAATGAGATAATGCTATAGTGCTTGGCACATGGTGGGCATGTGATATGTGTTAGCTATTTTATTATTGTTGTTGTTATTGTTTTGAATTTGATTATGAACAATGCTGAGAATCCTGATTTTACAAAGATAAGTTACAATAAATGGAATGTTTACAATAGGTATTTGTCATAATTTACCAAATATTTCCCATATCCTCTTCTAATGCTTAGGGATCTGAGTACTCTTGGATGGAAGTCCTTTACCTAAGCTGAGGACTGTTTTTAAATACATGGTCCCTGTGCTCACAGAATTTACCACTTAATTAAAAGTGATTAGACTTACCCAGGTGAAACAAGTAGACATAAAACAACATAGAACCAGGTGCAAAATATGTGATACAGACACTAACCTCCATGGAGCTCGAAGGGAGGGATTGTTGTGGATTGAACTAGTTGACAAAAGTAGCAGTGATTTACTTTTACATTCACAAAATCCCCCAAAAGGAAAACAAATCAAAACAACAATTTGCAGAATTGAGGCAGTCATGTGAAACATCTGCATCCTCAAATGCATATTTTTCATGGAAATACTTTTGGCCCACCTGGGTCATCCTTCTCAACTCCTCTCTCTCTCTGCCTTTCTTGCCCTCCCCTGGCAGGTGGCTGGAGGTTCAGGTAGCTAATCTGACATGCCCCCAGCGCTGGGTCCAGTATCTCCGGCTCCTGCAGGAGTCCATCTGGCCGGGGGGCACTCTGCCAGTGCTGCCGAAGCCATTGAGAACACAGGAGCAGAAGGAGGCTACTGAGGAGCAAGCTCTGCAGAGTCTGATGGGAGTCCTTCCAGGTGAGCCCGTCATCACATCATCAGCTAACCAGACAGACAATAGTGACCATTCTTCCACAGTCCTTCCTCGTGGCTTAGTTGTGAAAGCCCTACAAGTTGCTTTATCCCCAGGCTTTAATAAAACAATATGGAGTAATTAGGAACCCTAGTCAAAATAATTATGTTCAAATTCTTTCTCTGTGACTTACAACCTGTGCAAACTTGGACAACTTAGTTTGCCTCTCTGGTCTCAGTTTCCTCCCTGAGTGAGGTGAGGTGGGGAAAGAAGAATCAGACTAGATGATGTTGTGGTCTCTCCTAGCTCTAAATCCATGATCTGGCTTAGAAATCTAGCTCTGTTATCCTTGGACAAGTAATTTAAATTATCTGAACCGGTTTCCTGATGTGTAAAATGATGGGGCCAGATTAGGTGAATTCTCAAGTTCTTTGTATAACTAAATCCTATGACCCATGGATCTACTGATTCTCCATTCCCTTAGCCAGCTGAAGAAATCAGGGCTAGGTCTCTATCTCTTTTTCATCAAAGCTTTGTTAAGAGAATGCCCTAAGTGCAGAGCATTGTTGAGAATATTCATAAATGTTTCTCTGTTGTTTCCTTGTCAGACTTGGTCGTGGAAATCCTCGGAGCAAGCAAGTGCCGCCTAAGCTGGGGTTTGGTCCTTGAATCTCTGCAGCAGCCCCTCATCAACAGGTAGAGATAAAAATTATACCCTAAAGTCTACTCAGCCAATGGCAGGAGCTGTCCAAGAACTGAGAGGTCAAAGGATCTAGGTCAGAGATTCTCCTGATTCTAGCCCTCTACGAGCAAGATTAGACAGACTGCAAGAAGCCAACTGGGTAGAATCCCAAGATTTTAGTCCTCAAGGCAGAGTGTTGCTATCCACTGTTCTACCATGATTTATTTGCCCGTAGACCAGCTTTAGGCACAGACCACTGGGCAAACAAATGCTTGCTGCCTGGAGGAGTTCATCTTTTTCCTGGAGGGCTAGGTGTGTCTCATCTACTTATTCTTGTAGAAATGGGGAACTTAGAGAGAATACTGATATGGAAAGAGATGCCAATCAGGTCCTATTAATATAGTTTAGCAGTATGAATGGAGAAAAAAACTCTTATTGAGGAAGAATAGTAGGAATATATCAGCACTGAAAGGTTAAAAACTCTAAACTCTAGTTCTCTACCTCTTACTATCTGGGAAGATTAGGCAAGCTTTGGGCAAGGTTCTTAAGCCAGGGTCAACAGATTCTTTAGAAATGGATAGATTTCAGGGACTCATTTTCAGAAAACTAAAATTTAGTATTTCCTTTATTTAAATTTTTTATAGGTTTTATCTGATTACCAAAGGGTCCATCACACACACACACACACACACACACACACACACACACACACAAGTTAAGAACTACTAATAAAGTAGAAAGAACATTGTGTTTAGAATCAGAAAGACCTGGATTTAAATCCCACTTCAGATGCTCATTAGCAGAGTGTCTTGGGCAAAAATCACTTAACTCAATTGGTTTCCTCATATATAAAATGAAGGGACTGGATTCAATGACTTCCAAGATCTCTTTGAGGTCTAAATCTATAATCCTTTCAAGTTATTTTTCTTCTCTGGACCTCAGTTTCTTCATCTATAAAATGAGAAAATTAAAGTAAGTGATTATTAAGGTTCCTTCTGGTTCTAACATTCTATCTTTCCTCTGGTAGATCTAATTCTGGGAATATCATATTTTTTCCTTAAACAAGTTGAGAAAATTGGACTATGAATCGACCATCCCTTGATTTTTCTAAGATTCTAAAGTTCTGAGAAATGGAAGGTTTTCAGTGCTCCCTCAAAATATGTAGCATAAGCAGAAAAATGCTCCTAACCTTTTGGGTCATAGCTAAACTTTTCAGCCTCACAAGGTGTGTTCTCTCTAGTTCTATCAGAAATCTTTTTTTTTTTTTTGATGGATATGATATAAGAACAAAGATAGAGGGAAACTCAGTGGGCTTCCAATCCAACTCTACCTGATGTGACATTTTAAAAAGTTTGGGAAACATAATTTCTGGAAGAGAGAAAAAGGTGGAAATCTGAATTTTCCCTGAATCACTGGTTATTAATAATTATTTCACTCACTGAAAAGGAGATTCTGCCCACAATGGTCATCCAATTTCAGCTTGAAGGCTTTGAATGATGAGAAACTCTGTAGTCCATGAATCAGAGGACAGTTTTAATTATTGAAACTTCTTCTGCCTTACATTGAATTGAAACTTTGCCATCTACAACTGTCATCCACTGATTCTAGTTTTGTACCCTTAAGGGCATTCAGAATAAGTAAGTCTAATCTCTCTTCCATATACATGCCTTTTAGCTAGTTGTAATAATGTCCAATTTTTATAGCATTATAAGGTTTGTAGAACTATTCATTTGAAGGATTCTGTTAAATGATAGTCTAATTATTATAATTCCCAATTTACAAACAAGGAAACTGAGGCTCCACGATTTTAATTATTTGCTGATAATCATATAGCTAGTAAGTGTCCAAAACAGTATTCAAACTTAGACCTCCTAGCATATAAATCCAATATTATGTTATAGCCCTTTCTAAGTTTCTTCTTGAGATAAATATCCTTGGTTCCTTCATCCAGTCAGTTTCCATACAGTATGGTTTTAAATCCCCTCACCATCCTCTGGATACATTCTTGTTTGGCAGTATTCCTCTAAAAATTGGCACCCAGAACCAAACACAATACTGTATGTGTATACTGAGCAGAGCAATATAGTACAGATTGTCAAATCCTTCTGAACCCTGTTGCTTTATTAATGCAACTCAAGGTCACAAGTTTTGTTGTTATTGTTGTTGTTCTTGGCCATCACATTGCACTGTTGACTCACTTCTCTTATAGTCTCCTAAACCCTCTTGTTTTTCTGTTCGTTTCAGGCACTTAATTTATTGCCTCTGGGATATCATCCTGGACTTCCTGGATCTCAGTGCTTCTGCTGAAGAGTCTACCACGACCACCCCTGCTCCGGACACACCAAATAATCCCAGAAGGATGGGGGTCTCCCCCTGACTGCTGAGCACTCCTCACAAATGTTCTGGCTAAGACTGGAGAAAAGAGAATAAGCTTCTAAGTGCTAATGTTCAAGATACCCCATCTCCCTGGGAACCAGGATGAGAAGCTTATGTTCTCAGCACTTATAGGGTGAGAGCAACAGTGACCGAGAAAGTCTTGTGGCATAGTTAGTATCCTCAGCAGCCAGTTGTATTATTGGCAAAGGATCACTCAAATTTGCTGGTAGGGATGAATGCGTCACCTGCGTGTCCATCCACTTCTGTGGTTCCTCAGTCTCACAACCAGTTGGGTTGCAAATAGGGAGTAGAACCTGATTTCTCTAGAAAAATCCTGGAGACTGAAGAAGAGATAGAGACATTCATCCTCTTCCATCCCTCTTTCTGCCAATCCCTGCCATGCAAGGTTGACATCTGATTATCACTTGTCCCTTTGAAACTCTGTTGTCATAGGGGTTCTGCACAAAGCAAGGAAAACTATTGCCAGGCCCTCTTAGGGAAGAGACTAGTTTATCTGTCTCTGAAACTTTCCTTCCTCCTGAAAAGAAATGAGATGCAGGACAATTCCATCAAGTAGCAGGAAAGTATATTCGGTTGTCCCATTTGGTTTCTTCTGTTACCTTGAGAGAGAAGAGAGGGAAGATCTTTTGATTCCCTGCTGTTGATTTCTTGGCCATGTCCTCATGCACAAGGGAGGAAACTAGATCACCTACTTGGCTAGCATCATTCTTCCTGTGCTGAACTTCTCGTGAATCACCTGAGGCCTCCTCCCACATCCTTCCTGGTAGGACCTACCCTTTGGCTTTTTATTTTTTGGTCATGTCTGCCTCCTCAAAATTTGGGAGGATGCTCTAGTTCCATCTCCCTAAACCAGAAGCATGAGAGGAAGAACTTTTTGGGTCAGCACTTAGGGAAGAGAAAGAAAAATCTTGCACAAAGTCAAAGAAATATAGGTCCTCCTTATCCTAAGACATTTAAGGAACTGGAACAAAGATCCTGTGGGGCTCTATCTTCACCCCAATCTAAAGACTAGTTTTCAGGCACTATTTTTCAGGCATTTAATTACACCACAAAAGCTTTTCCACTTCTCGTTCATAGACAAAGAAATAAAACTGACCTACAAGGTCAGATCTTTATCCTGTGATTAAAAAGCCCTGTAATTTGTCATAAAGAAGAGATGAGTCAAAAGAAGAAAAAAATGTAGAAGAGAAATGAGGTAAAGGGAAAAGTCACAAAAGGAAGGACAATAGATTTAGAATTTAGAAGGGGATTTGTAGGTCATCTGTTCAAACCCTTTGATTTTATAGATGAGAAAATGGAAGTGACCTATTCAAGATCACCCACATAGAAAGAGGCAGTGGTAGGATAAGAACTAAATAAAAAATGGAAGGAAGAGTGAATGATAAAGCCAAAGCAGTGGGACAAACACTCTGCCCTCTTAATTTCCCTTGTGCCCACTGGCATCCCTGCATACATAAAATCAGTGGAAAACAACTTTCTTCTGTATAATCTATAAGATCATCAAACTTGGCTAAGTCTTGGGAGCTTAGACTGAGAAGGACATGAAAGGACATGAACGCATATCAAAGTTATTAGGTAGAGGATGTATTGCACAGGGAAGTGGGAGGCTATGGAATCTTTTCTGGGGAAAGTTTCAAACCACCCATTGGATTTTTGAGCTGTCTGGGATGGTTTTAAGATGAAATTCTGCCTGAAGTCAAGGAGGCCAGATGAGATAACTTCAGTAGTCTTCACATAATGGGCATTTAATAAAGAATGTAAGTGTATTAAGGTTCTTTCCACGTCTAAGTGTATTATGACTTCCGGACTTTCTTGGAGTCCTCTTCCCCCTTCCCAAAGCTATCTCATTGAGAGGCGGGTATGGCTGATTGCTTGGCAAATGTCTGTAGAGTTATGGGATGAGCCAGGGCATTCATCCTGTCTCCCTGAAGCTTCTCCTCCTACAACTCTTTCACCCGGAGGCTAACATTGTTACTTTGGAAAGTTGGAGATGTCCCCATCTTCTGCTTTTCCCTTTGACACATGCTCTTGGCCACCTGTCCTACCATGCTTCTCTGGGCAGCCAGCCACAGGTTGGGTGCTTGTCAAATGACTAGTTCCAGCTTACACGTGGCATAAAATCAATAAATAACTGGACAGACCATAAATTGCCTGTGGTTGTAAATTCCTAAGAATCTTAAGTCACTTCCAGGGCTGGGAAGAGCTTCCTTGGGTTCCACCTTATAAGAAAAGCCTGCCTCTTCCCCACCTGCCTCCAGAGAGACAAACTGTCCCTCAGCCCACTCTCTGCCCAGGAGGCGAATGAATGAGAGTGACAAAGGAAAAAGTCCATGAGGTTTCTCAAACAAGCCAGCCAGGTTTCAGGGAGCAAGTTCAGGCAGCATGGGAAGTCTTGTACCTGGGAGAGATGCCACAAGTATGTGGAGCAGGCCAGTCCAACTTGGGAGTCTGCCTTGCCTTGTACTTTTTTTTATTATTCACTCCTGGGAACTATGTTGCAGAAGAGTAGGAATTGGAGAAATTACCCCAATCCTAGAGCATAGGATTTAGAACTATGAATGTAGTCATCTAGTTCAAATCTCTGATTTTACAGAGCAAGGAACTAAGACCCAGGTACATTAAGTGTCCAAAAGTCTCATTTCCCATTCATTAATTCATTTTAAACAATGAGTACCTAAGATGCTTAAAGAAGCCCTCCCTGGGCCTGAAAACATGCAAAGCATCGTGGGAGGTGCAAAAATGAAGAAACTGCAAAGGATGATCATCCCCATCACCACATCATCCTATTCCTACTCCCCATCCTGCTCCTCCCTGCAGTGAAATAGATACAGTAGATGATGAGGGAATGGTATGGTAGAAAGAATATTGAACTCAGAATCATGGGCCTGAGTTCAAATCCTACTTCAGCTATTTATAACTACATTTGACAAGTCATTCACCTGACTGTGCCTCAGTTCCTTCATCTATAAAAAGAAGGCATTTGTCTATATAACTCATAAAATTTCCTTCTAATCCAAATCTATAAAATCCAAAAACTTTGTTTTTGTTTAGTCACTTTCAGTCATGTCCAACTCTTTATGATCCCATTTAGGATGTTCTTGGCAAAGTTACTGCAACAGCTTGCCATTTCTTTCTCCAATTCACTTTATAGATAAGAAAACCCAGGCAAATGAGGTTAAGTGACTTGCCCAGAATCACACAGCTAATTCGTGTCTTAAGCCATATTTGAACTCAGGAAGATGTCTGCCTGATCCAAGCTCAATGCACTCTGTGCTATCCACTATCCCACCTAGTTGCCCCATTCCATAGCTAGATTTCATTGTTTTTTCTTCATGGTCCTTAGTCATGTCTCCATGGCCTCGGCCCTATTCCTTTCCTCTGCCTCACTAATTCCTCCTCCGACCAGCCATTATTTTGTCAGTAAGAAGCAAGAGATGTATTATTACTTTAATAAACGTCACCTAATCTATCACCTGAGCATTCTGAGATTCAGCAGCCCCCTCAAAAACTGTGTTGTTTCCCCAGGGAGGCTATGCAAAAAAAGGATGATATATTTTTATCATGCAAGCAAAGGCAAGAATAGGAGCTAACTCTGTTGGATGCAGAAAGAAGCAGGAACCAGTGGAGGAGGGGGAAGGGGGTTGACTAAATTTGTAGCTCAAAATCTGACTATGTGAACATAACCATGTCTAATTCCCAGTGTTTTCTCTATACCTGAAGTGCCAAAGGATATCATGCTTGCCCCCATCAGCTCCACAAAAAGGAGAAAGTAAGCATTAGAAGCTGGGTCCCAGTAGTGACTGGAAACCTTTGCTTTGGGCTGATAAAGAGCAGAGTGGGAATATTTCAGAGACACCGCTATTCATACTAATGACAGGGATTCCATTGGGCCTGGAGTTGATTTATCCACTCTCCTATAGTCCAAGCTGTCTCCTTAACACCTGAGTTCTGCACTGGCCAGGAAGGAAGTGCAGGAGAAAGCTTTGGACTGACTGTATCCCAGTAACATGTAGAAAAGGTTAATGTTACTTACTGCTATTATTAGCAGATCCTGCCATCTGAGATGGCACCTTCACTTTGAAATTCACTCCTTTTTCAGGTCTCAGGTTAGGATTCCAATTCAACCATCTCTAATCTGGCAGCATTCTCACTCCACTTACCTGGATGGGATGATAATAAGCATAATTTAGGTGATAGAAAAGGGAAAGAGGCAAAAATATGTCCATGCTAGTCTAAATGTCTCTCACATGAGATTCTGTGTAATAAATCATCTGGATGTTTCATTTGTTTTGTTATTGTTTTGAGGGTGACTTAAAATCAAGTGATTCTCCCAGTGTGAAAAGATATTCGGTGAAGGCATTGATTTTTTATATATAGGATTATTAGTGGCTAATTTTGAATCCCCAGATAGTTGCTGTAGTTATTGTTTTCAAGACAACTGGAGTTAAATAGTTTGCCCAATATCACACAGCTAGTAAGTGTCTGAGTCAGCTTTGTACTCAGGTTCTCCTAACTCCAGGACCTGTGCTATCTGACTGCTCCCCCTTTACCTTCCCTACCCCCAGCTAGTTCTATTGCTCTCCATCAGTCAGTTCTTGTCTATGGAATACAAAATTTTGACATTAGCCAAACTATATAACACGATTACCAAGGCAAATCTATACTGAATTTTTTAAAATACATTTTTTCTGTCTCTTCTTAACAGCATGTCCCAAACGTCATAGTATAAGTTCAAACTTTAAAAAGTTCAGAAATTTAATTGCTACAAATTTACTATTTATCCCTCTGATTTCTGAACTTTGCTGCTCAGCAATTGAAAGGACTTAGATCAATCAAAGAATGAGAATTTGATATAACCATGATAATTTTCATGTGACCCCATAAGAAAAGTCTAATGGAGATAGATCAAGTGATTAAGCTGGCCAGTGAAGAACAAAATGCATACTGATCCACAAGACTGAAAATGTCATCTCAAATTGTGACACCCTTACCATATCTTCTTAAAATATTATTGTTGGAAAGTTGCTAAGCAAAATAAGTATAAAATAAATTTAAATAAGTAAAATTTCAAATTACTTTTGCTAAGTTTATAGCACTTACACTTCTAAAAATTATTAAAGCTTAAAATTTCACTAAGATTTTTTGGGATACTATATATGCATGTGTGTATATATAGGTCGCTGTGTTGTACATACAAATATGTTTATGTGTGCTCCTCCATTTTGCAATGAGATTTCTGGGATAACATGTATATAAGTTTGTGTATTTATGTGTGTTGTACATACAAATATATTTATGTATTCATTATGCACTAAGATTTCTGGGACAATTGTGTATATAAGTGTGTATGTATGTATCTGCATTGTATATGCAGATATTTCTGTTTTCTCCTCCATTCTGATGCATAACTAAGAACTGCCTAAAATTAAGTACAAAAGGAAGGACCAGGCAAGGTGAACTAAAAAGTCTGTTCTTGTAATTCTGTGATATGAAGATCAACGTCCTGTACATGAGGTCAAGTCTGCTTACCTTGGATTGAGTTAGATTTGGCAATCTGGAGTCAATCACTCCCATTCCTTCCTGATAAACTGCCAGTCATTTTGCTTTGTCTGCTCTTGGAGTATCGTCTCATCCCTGTAGCCACAAAGATTATTAGTGATTTAGCAAGATGGACCCATTCTGTATCCCGCCATTAGTGAAGAGAGACCCTTTTAAGAAAATAAATATTCTTTTGGAGTTTATATCCTTTACAAATCCTGCCCATCTGGAGTCCCAATTAAAGCTGAAAATGTGCCAGTTCCTATCCAGCTTCATGTGGTTTGTGATGAAAGTTTGTCTTTTATTGTCTATAATTCCAAATGACTCAATAATTGTCAAGGCTGCTTTTACTTGGGCTTCACCTCCCTCTAAGAAAAGCACGAATAGATCACTGATCTTTGTTTTTAGGATAAAGTCTCTCTTTCAAACTAAAAAACCTTGGTTGGTTGGGGTGGTAAATATCTCTAAGCAAGTATTCCACAGATAGATAACCACAGAACCAATTTTGGCATCTGGCTCCATACTGTTAGCTCAGGTTGCTAGGAAAGGGGAAATCCTTTACTTTTATCAGCTCTTGCTGATTCTACTCCAAAGATTATCCTATTACAAGTTTCAGACTCTTTAGGCCTTAGGCAAGAGAGCTTAAAAATTGAATTCCATAAAAGACTCAATTTTACTTGAAAATAAAATACATTTTTCTTTATTAAAAAAAGAAATGTAATTATAACTGCCAAGAACATGGAACTATTTTGGAAAATGTCAAATCTGTAATACAGATAGAAATCTAGTAAAAGTCAAAAGAACCAAGCCCATGGATTATTCATTCAATATATAATTCTATTATTCCTTGATATAATACTTTAGCAATGAATCTGCTAATAATACCTGCTAATAAATTATGCTTCAAAGCAAATATATATTTGCTTTGAAGCATAATTTATATATATATAGTTTTATATATATATAAAATTCTATCAAAATGATATATTCATAATACCTAGCTTTTTACATTATATTTTAAGATTCCAAAGTGTATTTCAAATATATTTTGCTTAACCCTTACAACAACTTTGCAAAGTAGGTACCTTTATGTTACAGATAACAAAATTGAAGTTAGTTCACATAATTGGTATCTGAGACTACTTGAACTCATTTCTTTCTGACTTCAAGGCCAGCACTCTTTCCACTGAGCCACCTCGTTGCCTAATTAAAAAAAATTAGCACAAAGCAGCATGGGGTAAGTGGATAGAGAGATGCCCTCATGTCCTGCTTATACTGACAATGAATCACCTGAAGCCCTAAGTGATCATCTAACAACAGGAAGTGAGTTACATCTGGAAAAATCTCTATATAAAATCTAATAAAAAAGTTTAATATATATACCTGAACACTAAGTCTAATAATATATACACATAGAACACTAGTTCTGACTGGCTTTCTGTGAGAGTTTCTTCAGCTGTCATCCAAAAAGTGCAGTGAAGCTCTGAGAGCCCCATGGACCAGGCTGGACAAAGGTTTTTAAGTTTTTTGGACCTAAGATTTCACAAAGGATATCAACTCATAGAAAGATTTGGATCTGTCGTGATGGACAGGTATGTCTGGGATGTACTACTAAATGTTTAACAACTGGATCTCCGTGGGGAGAGGGAAAGATTCACAACATGCTTTTAAGTTTAAACTGCATTATTAACATTTTCTCAAGTCTGGATAATCAGTATGACAATAAATAAAATCCTGATGAGTTCATTTTTCAGTTGTGCCTAACTGTCCATGACCCCATTTGGAGTTTTACTGGCAAAGATAAAGAAGTAGTTTGCAGTTTCCTTCTCCAGTTCATTTTACAGATAAGGAAACTGAGATAAACAGGATTAAGTGAATTGCCAGAGTCACACAGCTAGTAAAAGTGTCAGAGGCCAGATTTTACCCACAAAATTGAGTTTTCCTGACTCCAGGTCCACCACATTATCATGGGACCATCTAGTTGCTATTCCTATTATGTAGTGTTTGCCAATTTCTGAAGTGTAAATACGCACACTGAAAATTTAGCAATTATTTTTCAAGAACAGGTACCAGATGATTCCAGTATGTCGCTAGCTATATCTTACATCAAGGAAACTATGGATAGTTTAGGTATTCTTAATAATAATGTTATTATTATCAAGGAGATATGGTATACTTGAGGATAATGAGTGAAGAGCAAAAGTCCACTTGTTTCTGTGTGAAAGGAGTTATTTTGAATCACACATTTTGAGTCATGCAGGGTAATTGTTGAGGATACTTCAGAGCTAAGAGAGATACCTTAGATACCATTTAGTCCAAGATTCACTTTTCAGAAAGGAAAACTGAGGGCCACCCATTAGAAAATAAACTCATCGCGAATCAGAATTGCTTCATTCATTGTACTTGTAACTTCATCTGGTCCATAGCAAGTACCTAATAAATACTTACTGGTTATTTGGTTGAGCTGTGAGTCTTGACCAAAGTCCACTAGACGGTAGCTACCAAAATAGGGTTCAAATCTTACCCATTAACAAGGAAAGCAGAGGAGCGGCTTATACGGCTCAGGGGATAAAGCACCAAGTATGGAATCAAGATTTGAGTTCAAATCCAGCCCCAAATATGACATGAAGGAATATAAAGCTCCATGAAATTCTAATCATTGTGTAAGGATCTTAAAGTGAATGTACTTCTGCTTCCAACTACCTAAATCCTATCCATCCTTCAAGACCTAGCTTGTTTGAATCCTTATCTGACTGTTCCAGCTCAGTTTGAGCCCTCCTTCCTTGTACCTCTTTTCTCACATGGTATTAATACCACTCAATGCCTTATCTCATCACACTGTAAACAAGTTACTGTAAGCATCTTCAGAAAAGTTTGTCTCCCACTTATTTTCCCCTTGATTGACTGACACCACTTTAAGGATGATTGATTCCAGTTTCAAAGCACCTAGATTAGGCTTGCAGAGGAAAGTTGGCAAAGAGCAAAACACAGCTAAACTACATAAAGACATGTGGACTCGGTTCTCTAGAGAGGAAGCTTGCATCCCTCTAATTTCCCCTGCAGAGAACAGCTTGACCCCAGAGATGACAGCAGGGGAACAGGGAGAAATTCTTCATCCAATATGGCAGCTGCCTCAGCCAGATGCATTGGAGTATGGTGAAGTGATGGGGAAGCTCTAAGACAGGTAGAAGAGATTCTGGGATCAAAGAAAGTTCCTGGATACTGAGGAAGTTTCTTGATCAAGTCTTTTGGAGAAATAAGGAGAAATCTGTGGACAATACTGGATGCTGAACCAGGTAAAGGAGTCCATGGACCAAAAGCTCTTATTGTCTTCATCCTTTGACGTAATGTAGACATGTTCCCTAAGGAACTTCATATCTGAATTATTAGGCAGGAAAATAAAGGCCTTGAGATTTAGCACTAAATGCTTGAAGAAGGCAAAAATACAGATTTATTCGTCTAGTTCATTAGTGTCAAACCCAAATAGAAATGAGAAACGGGGCCACTAGCACGTATATAAGAATCCCTGTGAGCTGTGTATTTGCTTAGAAAACCACTTTATAACTAAAACACATTATCTATATTTTTATTGTATTATTATTATTCATTTTGTTAAATATTCGCCAGATAATGTTTAAACTGTTTTTCTCATACTGGGTGATCTGTGACTCATATGACAGCCATATGCTTGTCTGCTCTGAAAGGTTGACTTTATTGCTTGCTGCTTTTTGGGTCCAAGTCTTGCTTAGTTCTTGAATTTCTTCACAGAGTCCAACCACAGAGTATACTCTAAGAATTCCTCATTACGTCTGGCAGTTCTGGTCCTAGAATTCTGCCTGCTCAGGAACTCCTCCACCCATTTCCTGCAGTGCCATCATTGCTGACAAGTTCCATCAGATCATGGATTTCCCCAGGAGTTCCTTCTTTACTTTTGCTTTGCTCTCTATGGTTTCCACCACTTCTGAAACCTGGATGTATAAGTTTCCCCTCCAGGCAACCAAAGAGTTTCTCTGTTAGCTCACAGTTCAGGTACTCTGCTTTTCCCTTTTAAAGTTCTAATCCCAATATTCTGAAACTGGTCATGAGTCAGTCACCCTTACTGTAGTGTCAATGAGCCAAAGATTATACAAGAAATGGATTGTCCACACTCTACATTAACCACTTTGTTCAGGTTCCTCCTAATCAGAATCTTTACATATGTTTGATGAAGACAAGTTCATGTGTTTCTCATGATCTTCATGAGATGAGAAGTAGGCAAAGCAGACTAGAAGGCAACTATTTCATTTTTTTTTAGGAAAATTTAATTTATATCAATAAAATTTACTTTTTTATTCAACAAACACCAAACAAAAAAAGCTTATCAGAAATAGATATACATTTGTAAAATTTAGGCATCTTCATTAAACTATAAAACATCCACCAATAATCTATCAAAAAAAAGTTTTGGTAATTGTTTACTTTCTTTTTGTTCTCAATAGTATTTTATTTTTCCAAATACATGTAAAGATAGTTTTCAACATTCATTTTCACAAGATTTTGTATTCCAATTTTTTCTCACTCCCTCCCCAAGACAGCAAGCAATCTGATACAAGTTATACTTGTACAATTCTTTTAAACATATTCCATATTTGACATGTTATGCAAGAAAAATCAGACCAAAAGGGAAAAAACCATGAGAAAGAAAAAGCAAACAAAAAATGATGAAAATACTATGTTTCAATCCACATTCAGCCTCCATTCGGATGTGGATGGCATTTTCCCTCCCAAGTCTATTGGAATTGTCTTGAATCATCACAGTGCTGAGAAGAACTTAGTCTATCATAATTGATCATCACATAATTTTTCACAATATTATTGTAATTCTGCTCATTTCACTTAGCATCAGTTCATTTAAGTCTTTCCAGGCTTTTGATCATTTCTTATAAAATAATATTCCATTACATTCATGTACCACAAATTATTCAGCCATTTCTCAATTGATGGGCATCCACTCAATTTCCAATTCCTTAAAGCAAGGTACTTTAGAGAGTTTTGTATCTGGATAGGTTATTGGAGCTTCCAATAAGCTAGTTGACCAGATGCCATATTTTTTTAAAATCCATCCTGAAATTATGGAATCCTGTGTACTTAAAAATAATCTTGTTATATAATTTTATAATTTGATGGCAAGTGCACAGGAAAAGCAAAAAGAAAATTTATTTTTCATTTATTGTTATCATTTAATTAAAATATAGCAGATCCTGTAGGAGGGAAATAGACCCACCCCTTATTTTCTCATTCAGTGTACTCAAGTTTTGCATTTTCTGGAAGTTAGAAAAGTTCTCTTTATGGTCATTTTAATTTCATCCAACACACATTTATTTCCTACCTACTGTTGATATGTCAGGATTCTAGGGACTGTGGGGACAACAAAAAAAAATAGTTGGCATTCACACTTCTTCAGGAAAATGCCAGAGACATAAAAAGGCCACATATTTTAATCTTGCCCAGATTTCTCCTCACACACTTTACACATACACAGAATCCTTTTGCACGAGCCACCTCCCAAGGAATACAGTCAAAGCAAAAGATAGGGAAGGGAAATGATGTTACCTCTCTCTTAAGCCATTTAACTGATTTCACCCTGGACCCGTTTCCTAACTTCCTTTGGGAAGGCCAAAGATTATTTTCATAACTTTTCCAACAACCATTTGCGGAGATACCACAAAGAAAATCCTTTGAAGAGCTTCCAGTAAGCTTTTTTTTCTTTAGATGAGGAAAGGGAGTGAATGTTTCTTCCCATAAAATATAATTGTATTCTTCTCTGATGCCACAGCAGCTTTAATAAAGAAGATCAAGTAAGATCACCTGATATAAGGAATGTGAAGAATATCAGTGATCGTAAAAAGCTGTGGATGGGGGTGACTGCCACTCAGAGGGGAATGCACCTGTTTTGGGGTCCCTCGTGAGTTTTTTGGAGGAAGGCAGAGATGGAGTGAGAAGTAAAGGGGTCTGAGGTTGAAAAGACATTCAAAATAAAGTTTAAGCTAGGAAAGGAAAAGAAAGGAAAGGGGAAGGGGAAGAGAAAGGGAAAGGGAAAGAGAAAGGAAAAGGGTAAAGGAAGGGAAAGGGAAAGGAAAAAAAGACAGGGAAAGGAAAAGAGAAAGGGAAAAGGAAAAGAGAAAGGAAAAGGGAAAAGGAAAGTGAAAGGGAATGGAAAAGAGACAGGGAAAGGAAAAGAGAGAGGAAAAGGGAAAGGAAAAGAGAAAGGGAAAGGAAAAGAGACAGGGAAAAGAAAAAGAGAAAGGGAAAGGGAAAGAAAAAAAGAAAGGGAAAGAGAAAGGGAAAGGGAAAGAGACAGGGAAAGGAAAAGAGAAAGGGAAAAGGAAAAGAGAAAGGAAAAGGGAAAAGGAAAGCGAAAGGGAAAGAAAAAGAGACAGGGAAAGGAAAAGAGAGAGGGAAAGGGAAAGGAAAAGAGAAAGGGAAAGGAAAAGAGAAAGGGAAAGGAAAAGACACAGGGAAAGGAAAAGAGAAAGGGAAAGGGAAAGAAAAAGAGAAAGGGAAAGGAAAAGAAAGGGAAAGGGAAAGGAAAAGAGACAGGGAAAGGAAAAGAGAAAGGGAAAGAAAAAGAGAAAGGGAAAGGGAAAGAGAAAGGGAAAGAAAAAGAGAAAGGGGAAGGAGAAGAGGAAGGGAAAGAGAAAGGGAAATAGGAAAAATAAAGAGAAGGGCAAGGGCAAGGGCAAGGAAAGGAAAGGAAAGGAAAGGAAAGGAAAGGAAAGGAAAGGAAAGGAAAAGAAAGGAAAGGAAAGGAAAGGAAAGGAAAGGAAAGGAAAGGAAAGGAAAGGAAAGGAAAGGAAAGGAAAGGAAAGGAAAGGAAAGGAAAGGAAAGGAAAGGAAAGGAAAAGAAAGTAAGAGAGAAAGGAAGGAGGAAGGAAGGGAGGAAGGAAGGAAGGGAGAAAGGAAGGAAGGGAGGAAGGAAGGAAGGAAGGGAGGGAGGGAGGGAGGAAGGGAGGAAGGGAGGAAGGGAGGAAGGGAGGAAGGAAGGAAGGAAGGAAGGAAGGGAGGAAGGGAGGGAGGGAAGAAGGGAGGAAGGGAGGAAGGAAGGGAGGAAGGAAGGAAGGAAGGAAGGAAGGAAGGAAGGAAGGAAGGGAGAGAGGAATGAAGGGAGGAAGGAAGGAAGGAAGGAAGGAAGGAAGGAAGGAAGGAAGGAAGGAAGGAAGGAAGGAAGGAAGGAAGGAAGGAAGGAAGGAAAAGAAAGGAAAGAGGAAAGAGAAAAATAAAAAGGAAGAGTGAAAGAAAAAGAGAAGAAA
Source organism: Antechinus flavipes (assembly GCF_016432865.1). Classification (NCBI taxonomy): domain Eukaryota; kingdom Metazoa; phylum Chordata; class Mammalia; order Dasyuromorphia; family Dasyuridae; genus Antechinus; species Antechinus flavipes. The sequence continues at coordinate 473,060,101 of NC_067400.1, forward strand.
GAAAACTTTACACAATTAAGTTCCTGGGTCATTTTTTCCCCCCAGAATGTCTGCACAAGAAGGTTCCCATCTGCTGTGGGGTTTCCAGTATGAAATCCATTACTCTTGAGCCAGTGAACATTTGCACAACACATGAGGTGGAATAGCCACCGGAGCCAAGATCCGTTCCATATACACCCCAGGGCAGATTGGTCCCTCTCCAGCATCAACCTCAGTGGGATTAACCACTTACTCCAGTGCAGAATGCTGGGTAATGAATCCCAGATCCAACTGGAGCCTGTGTTCCAAAGAGTCACGTGCGCCCTGCTTGTAGGTACACCCTAGCTGGATGCACCTCGGGACCGCTCTGGAAGCTGGAGAGCAGCCTGGCAGCGGCCCAGAGCCCAGGGCACCACTGAGCCCCTGGGCAGCAGGAGGGGGCCGTGGCAGAAGGCCAGGGCAGGGAGGCGCTTCTAATCCAGCCCCTTCCTTTCACCGATGGCAGAGGGGAGGCTTTCTGGATGGGTGGGTCCAGGCTTTTAGACGGGTCTCCCCCCCTGCAGGTGTGTGCCCTGTCTGCCTTTCTGGGAGACGGGCATTTCCCGGGGGAGAGGTCCGGGCGGCCCTCGGGGGACTGCAGCTCGGGGAGAGGCGGCCTCTGTGCACCCTTTTCTGGCACTCCCAGGCTGGCACGCCTCCTCTTCCGCTGTCTCCGGAGAGGAGCGAGGCAGGAAAATGCGTTTCAGCAGGCTTAGAGTCACGCCCAGGGAGTCTGTGACAGGCCAGGATGCCCATGATAAGGGCATAATTTAACTGGAATGAAGAACAAATGATGTTCAGTGACTCCTCCAAGATAAGGTACAATGTGGGCGTCTCTGTTCCTATAGACTCAGTCGGTCCTCCCCAGAGACAGAGCAGGGAATTCAGTCAGGGGAAGAAAGAGCAAAGGTGAGAGACTTGGGGGCAGAAAGGCTCCCACAGGTTAATTTTCTCAATTTCAGGGTTAAAAAAACGTGCTTTTTGGTTAAGATTTTAAGTCACTTGCCATAGTCACACATAGAGCAAGTGTCCAAGGCAGGATCTGAGCCGGGCTCCTCTCAGCGCTACCCCAGGACCCTACCACTGCACCACCAAGAGAACATTGCTGTTTTAATTGAAATCTTCCACTTGGTTTTCTCTAGACCTAAGTCTAATAGAGTTGGAAGGAACCTTACAACCCATCCAGATCAAATCATACCTAAATAATGAAAACCACTTAAACCTTCTTTAGGCCAATGTTAACTTTCATAAGCTGTTTTCAATCATTGTTACATGTCAAGTTACAGCCTGAACTTTCCTGGAGTCTACCCCTACCCACAGGAAAATTTCCCTGAACTATTGTCTCCATTTTCTCACATACAGCTGAGGGGAGTGATGTCTGCTCTTCCTGATTCAGTCTTCTCTTTTCTCTGGTTTTCCTGTGATTTGATACTTATGTCTCTAAAAAGCACCTTTTCTGCTCATCACATTCGGGCTGGTTCTTTTCTTACCCATCTATTAGGGATTAATTATAATCCTCTCAGCAGAGACTTTCTTGGCTCCGTTGCCTTTATAATTAATAAAGACAAATTCAGCTGGGCTGGAGGGAAGATTTCAGGCCTTTAAGGAGACAGATATCTACCTATCACAGGGCTTACAAAATACATCGAGTCCAATCCTCCTATTTTATAGGTGAGGAAACTGAGGTAACTGATTGTTTACATTATGCAGGATTCTTTATCAGGGTGAAAGTCGATCGATCAATAAATATTTTTAAGCACCCACTATGTGCCAGGCTCTGTGCTAAGCACTGGGGATACAAAAAGAGGCAAATGACAGTCCTGCCCTCAAGAAATTTATAATCTAACTCCCTCAACCAAAGCACTCTAGAAACCACTCTGCTTATTTTATTTTTTTTTATTATAGCTTTTTATTTACAAGAGATATGCATGGGTAATTTTTCAGCATTGACAATTGCCAAACCTTTTGTTCCAACTTTTTCCCTCCTTCCCCCACGCCCTCCCCCAGATGGCAGGTTGACCAGTACATGTTAAATATGTTAAAGTATAAATTAAATACAATATAAGTATACATGTCCAAACAGTTATTTTGCTGTACAAAGAGAATCGGATTTTGAAATAGTGTACAATTAACCTGTGAAGGAAATCAAAAATGCAGGCGGACAAAAATAGAGGGATTGGGAATTCTATGTAGAACCATTCTGCTTATAATATAAATTGTTGTTCTATGGACTCAGAGATTCAAGGACTTAGCCAAGATCCGACATTTGGTACATGTCTAAAGGTTTTCTGACTCCAAAGCTGGACACTATGCTGCTTCTCTTTTGCACAACACGTGTGTAAGGGAAGGGGAAATGGGAAGGATAAAGAGGAAAAGGGAAACTTTAGCCCAGAGCACATAGTTCCATTACGGACACAATGAGAGAGGAAACAGAAGTACTAAGCCACGCTATTATTGTTAATTCTAGCCCACTGGAAGCCACCATGTTGCCAAAGTATATTAGACACACTTAGCAGTTTATGTGTACGTGAGAGTGTACAGGGGATAGTGCAGGCAGGTTATGCACTGGATGGGCTTTCTCAGGTGACTCTTGAGGTGCTATGTGAGCAACAGCAACATCTTTAAGGTTCAAACCCCTTCAAGTCCCAAAGTTGAAAGGACTGAGCAAAAGGAAGCCCTCACTGGCCAAGGTTTCTAAAATCTCAGGCATAATATAAAATACGTCGTAACATTGCTGAAGTAGGAAAACCGAGCATTACTGCTCTCAAGCAACTACATCTTTACTTTTGCTGTCCTGACTCTCTCTATTTATTGTGGTTGTATTTATCTTATTTTAGAATAAAAAAGTAATAAGAAAACTCCTCAACTTTTTCCTAAATCAGAAACTTCTATTTTATTTTCTCCAGTTGGTAAAAAGATGGGGGAAAGGACTTTTATGTCTGAGGTGCCTTTTCAAGGAGCAGGAACCTATGAGTCCAAGGAATCATTATGGAAAGGGAGTCCCTTTATTTTCAGCAACTGGTTCCATTCTCCAAAGCTGCTGCTCCAGATACTCTATAGGAGTCCTCAAACTAGGGCCCGCAGGCCAGATGCGGTACTGAGGACGTTTATCCCCATCACTCAGGGCTATGAAGTTTCCTTATTTAAAGGCCCACAAAACAAAGTTTTTGCTTTTACCATAGTCCGGCAGTGAACTGGCCCCCTATTTAAAAATTTTGAGGACCCCTGTGTCTAGTATCTCTTTTTACACCAAATCTGAGTTGTTTCAGTTGTGCTGACGCTTGTGGTCCTGGTAGGTAGGATTCTCTGCTACAGCAGCCTTGGTATCCAACAAGTCAGCCTGGACATGTAATCTAGGGCCAGCATTCTCCCCTCTCTCTCTTTTGTATTCTAGTCCTGTGCCAAGAAATCTTTCCAAAGGCAAAAGGAGAAGAAATTAATAAAATTTTGCATTTTCCACTTTCAATGAGCTGTCTCACTGAGCTTCCTTGCTCCAGTCAAAAATTCTTGTAGAATGTATAAATTCTCATCACTGCTGTTGATATAATTACTACTACTGCTGTTGCTACTACTACTATTACTACTCATACTACTACTACTAGTAATGATAATAATAATAATGGTATTTATATAGCATTTTGAGATTTGAAAAGCATTTTTATGTGTTATTTTGTGGGACCCTCAAAATAACTGTGCAAGTGGGGGCTGCTATTATCCCCATATTACAGATAATGAAATTGAAATCAAAAGGTTACATGATTTGTCCACTGTCACACAACTCTCAAGGGTCTTGGGACTGGATCTGAAAATCTTCCTGACCTCAAAACCAGCATTTTATCTACTAGATCCATCTATATTTATTTATGTATGTATACAGACATTACTCTATTTAGAAACATTGCATCTGTATACATACATACATATATTATATATACATATATATATATATATACACACACACACACATACACACATACATATAATAAATACCTAGAAAGCAAAGTAAAGATGAAATCAGATGAAGTACATCTATAAGATATTAACATCATCAAGGTGGAGTCCAGCGGCAAGAAAATGAAGAGGATGTGGAGGGTGGCCAGAATAAAGGCTGCATGGTTTACAACCGATTTATAAATTTCTTTCACAGAAAAATCTAAAGGCGGCTAGATGGCCCAGCGGACAGAGCACTGGTCCTGGAGCAGAAGGATCTGAGTTCAAATCCTGCCTCAGACACTTACTAGCTGTGTGATCCTGAACAAGTCACTCTACCTGATTGCCTCAAAAAAAAGAGAGAGAGAGAGAGAGAGAGAGAGAGAGAGAGAGAGAGAGAGAGAGAGAGAGAGAGAGAGAGAGAGCTTGAAGGCTATCTCATGCAAGGCAATTAGAAGTACCTATAAAAGATCCCTGACAAGTGTTCATCCAACTGTTCCTTAATGGTATCCATTGAGAGTGAACCCACTGTGCTTGATCTGGGATCAGAGGATATACATATTCAGTAGTCATTTAGAAGTGACCTTGGACAGGTCCCTTAGCATCTCTGACCCTCAGTTTCCTTTCCTGCAAAATGAAGAAACTGAGCATGATATCTATGAGATAGATAGAATTTGCGTTTTGAATAATCTTGTTTTGTTTCATTTTTTAAATTCCCAATTCTGCATCATTGATTTGCTTTCCTCTTATAATTTTCTTCTTTTCTCTTGAAAAAGAGATATATAATAATATATCTTAATATAATTTTCTTTTTTTCTCTTTCTCTAGTCAAAAAAGTGGTTGATTGACTTTCATGAGAATTCCATGTGCTTTTCCTGCCCTCAGGACTATAGCTAAATACCACTGTTCTCAAAGTCCAGAACTCACTGTAACTAACTCCCACCATGTTGGGGAAGAGAACTGGGCTGTGATCAAAGGCATCACTCAAGCTGAGTGAGTCCCAGCTGAAGCAGGCTGACTAAATGGCATTTTCTTTTCTCCTTTTTCTCTCAAATCCTGCTTTCTGCCTAAGTATAGTTCAAGTGTATGCATTTAGTATGGAAAGTCCCTTGCTAAAGAGGGGGAAAAAAGGTTTTTTCATTGCATATTTAGTGTTTGTTAAAACTAAAATCAAGTTTTTTAGGATGTTAACACAATTTTCCTCCTTTAAGCCATCCTTTCTTTTTCCTTATGTAGTGTAATTTTGCTTTTCCTTCTCTTGGAGGATTTTATAATGGTTGTTGTTCAGTCGTTTCAATTGTGTCCAACTCTTTATTATCCCACTTGGAATTTTCTTGTCAAGGAAATGGAGGGATTTGCCATTTCCTTCTCATTTTACAGATGAGGAAACTGAGGGAAATGGAGTAAGTGACTTAATCCAGGTCACACTGCTAATGTCTGATGCTGGATTTGAACTCTGATGGAAAGAAGAGTCTTCCCAATTCCATTCCCAGCATTCTATCCACTGTACCACCGAGTTGTTCTTTTATGATGGTAGCAGAGTGAAAAGATTAGACTCAAGAAAAGGAGTTTTGGGTTTAAACCCAGGTACTGACATTGGCTAGAGGTCAACCCCTGAATTCTCTCAGTCTTGGTTTTATTTTGCTTTCTCATCTGTAAAAGGAAATAGTGAAATTGCATGTTTTAGTGGATGAGATTATTTCAAAGAAAGTGCTTTTAATATACCCATTTGAAGTTTATCTTGTATAAGAGAATAAGGTGTTGTTCTAAATCTAACTTCTTCCATATTACTGTTGAGTTTCTCCAACAGATTTTATCAAAGATTGAGTTCCTATGCCAGTAATTGGTCTCTTTGTGTTTATCTACTATTAGAGTGCTAAATACATTTATTTGTCTGTTACACTGATAGATCTATCTTTGTTTTTAAAAAGTACCAGATTGTTTAAATAATTATGATTTTGTAGTAGAGTTTGAGATATGGCACATTCCCATTTCCTTTCATTATTTCTCTTGAATTCTTGACTTCTTCTTCCCCCACCTCCCAAGGAATTATCTTATTGTTTTCCTAGTTCTATAAAGTAATCTTTTGGTAAATTGATTGGTTTGTCATTGAATAAATAAATTAATTAAACAAATTAAATAAAATGAATTAATAAATTGTCATTTTTATTATATTGGCCCATCTTGTGCACAAGCAATTAATTTTAGTTATAATTATTTAGGTATGTATTTCTATTAAGAGAAATGATTAAATTAATAATCAATATTAAATAAGGCCAGGTTTTTCCCCTTTCTATTGCCTTATTCAGAAATCAGCCTCTGCAGATTTCAGTTTTTGTAGTCAGTCTTTGAAGGACAGGGTTGATGATAAGATAAATTATTGAAAGAAACTTATTGAGTTGGAAATCTGACCAAAGAGTGAAGAGATATTAGTTTAAGTGAATTCTGGCTTATTATGCTCTAGTCAGATAGGTCTGAGTGGAGTTGGATTCCATTTGCCTAGATTGTCCTTTACAGAGGTGAACTGGTTAGACAAATCTCTTTTTCCAAGACTAACTGATTAGTCACCTCCTTCAGCCCCTTATTAGAATAATCCCACCTCTCATTCATTTGCTCATTAATTGTTAACCAGTCAAAGTTGATCACCACCTGTCAAGAACACCCACTCTTCCAAAGGCACATAAGCATTAAGAAGCCTCTAAGATTCCTCTTTGGTAAGAGAGATGGCCACATGACCATCCTTTTATTAATTATTCTCTAGTTACAACTTTTAAAATTATTAATTGCTCATAAATTGTCTCAAATGTTTTATTCATTACACTACAAACAATCATTTTTAGTTGTATTTTGAATCAATGAATAAATAACGATTTATTAATGTCATCACAGGTATTGGGAATACAAATACCACAAATGAAATAATCCGTTGTCTCAAGATTACATTCTAACAGGGGAAATAACAAATTTATATGTAAGTCTATAAGCAGAATAAATATAATACATAAGTATAAATATAAATACAAATAAATTGTATTTAATAAATACAAAGTAGTTCAATACAAAATAATCGGGGAAGGGAATTAGCAGTTTGATGAAGATCAAGGACTTCATGGAAAAGGGAAAGAGATGAGAAAGCAGTATATTTCAGGCTTGAGGGGTGACCATTGTAGAAATATGGAGACAGAAAGTAGATGGTTTTATGTGAAGGAAAGAAAGAAGGCTAGTCTACTTAAATCACAGGGTACCAGAGGAGTGATATACAATGAGGATCCAGTGATAAAGAAGGGAATTTTTGTGAATGGCTTTAAAAAATAAAGGAGCCAATTTAATAAAAATGACAATATTATATAAAGTAATTATTCAATGCCAAACATTCAAATTACAATAATAACCTCTTCCGCCAAGCAAAATGCAGGTGAATACATAAACTTGTGCAGCTTCCTTGTTGATAATTTCTTCATTCCATCACTCTCATTGTTTTTTTTTACCCTTGATGGCCTTAGCTTCCTTTCATAAATTCTGCCCCTAACACTGCCCTCACCCAGCCTATTTTATACCAAGTTCTAGAGCTTGGGCACCTGGAAACAGCCACAGAAAACCCAAGAAAAAGGGAGCGACTTCTCTAGCTCTACAGAAATCTTGGATGCATGGGGGTGTTTGTTCAGAGTCCAAGCTCCATCTCAGGCCCAACTCTAAATTAACATCTGTTACATTGGACAAGAACTCTTACAGTTTTTTGCAATTCCTGAAAATATACAACTTGCTCCTTCTTGTTCCAATCCTTCACCAGGGCCAACCTTACAAGGAAGTGATGACCCATGTGGGGCTCATAATATTTCCCACACCAGCCTGCCCCTAATGCCCCAAATCCCATAACTCATTTCTTGGTATGAAAAATTGTCTCTTGTAACATTCCTTCTATCTTTTTTTCAATTTGTAAGCAATGACCATGCAGCTTAAGCAACCAGTAGTGTGACACAATCAGTAAAGTATAAGCACAGATATAAAGAGTCTTGTGTTGAAATCAAACAAAACTTACAACGAAGTTAATCTAGCACATTTTTAATCATTTGAATAATCATTATTGTGTCTATAGTAATTGCCCATAAATGGTTTGGGAGAAAGAAGAACCAACAGCAAACTTCATCTACAGGGTTTCCCAGGCCTATTAGTAACTAGGATTTGTAAACTGTTTCCCTTCCAACAACACTATCAGGTAGATAGGGCAAGCATTATGAACTTCAGTTGGGAGATCAACAAGCTGAGACTCAGAGAATTAAGACATGTAGCAAATAAACAGCAGAGATAGGTTTTCATTTCGGACCTCTTGACTTGAGGTCCAGTATTCCTTCCAGTATATCATTCTCCTCCCTCAGACAATCTAGTTACTTTGATTTAATCCCAAGTTCCAATGGGCAAACTGGCTGATTTAGTAGGACTCGTACAATTGGGACCTGAAATGTTGTAAGATAGGCTGGAATGCATCTAGCTTACAGACACTAGGGTGCTGAAAGAATCCAATGTTGCTCGGGCCAAGGGGACTTCATCCTCTCCATTTCCACTCAGGGCTCCCTCTCAGCTGTGGATCCATGTATGTATAGTGTGGGTATAGTTCTGGGGAAGCCTGACCTGAGGAGAAAGAACTGGATTCTTTTCTTGAACACTTTCTTTTTTTTATTATAACTTTTTATTTACAAGATTTATGCATGGGTAATTTTTCAGCATTGACAATTGCCAAACCTTTTGTTCCAATTCCCCCCCTTCCCCTTATTCCCTCCCCTAGATGGCAGGTTGACCAATACATGTTAAATATGTTAAAGTATAAATTAAATACACAATAAGTATACCTGTCCAAACAGGTATTTTGCTGCACAAGAAGAATCAGACTTTGAAATAGTGTACAATTAGCCTGTGAAGGAAATCAAAAATGCAGGTGGACAAAAATAGAGGGATTGGGAATTCTGTGTAGTGGTTCATAGTCTTGAACACTTTCTTGAGCACATAGCATGTCATGTCTAGTGTCTCCCCCAAAGTGAGGGACCAAAAAGGTTACTCAAAGTATAATATACATCAGATATAAGACAATTATTTGTTTCCTCTGCAAACACATAAGACACACATGTACACATCATTAGAAAAACTTAAACAACCATAAATTATAACTAATATCAATCTGGTATATTGATATATAAAACATTCAAATATAATATAGTTTGTTGAATTGCTGAATTACCTGTTTCTTCTCAGCTTTACACTCCCCAAACATCTTCTCTATGCATGTATACAAGCTTATCCTGTATTGGCTTACCTTCCTGCCAATTGGTATCTTCACTATCAAAAATCATTATAATCAACATAGAGTCCTTGGGTCTTCCTGTAATGGATTAAATACTGACTGAAGATATTTGATATTCCTACCTCACAAATTTTCAAGATTGGCTTCAAAGCAAAAAATATTCATTTTAGGACCACTGCTCAGTCTTCTATACTTGGGGGGGAGAGGGAGAGAAAAAGAGATAGTCCAAAAACTAGGCTCGGGATTTCCTAGACAAGAACTGAGATTTAGTCCCCCTGTCCTGTCATCCAAAGGATGCTCTGGTGGGGGAGGGGGAAACCCTGCCAACCCTTCCCGACTTTCTCAAGGAAAGCTACTTGCCACAAGGGAGGTTGAGACAGAGTTATAATTATTCCCTTTTTAAGATCTACTGAGATGGGAGCTTCTAGGTGACTCAGTAGATAGAATACTAGCTCTCAGGCTTAGATACTTGACATTTGACACATACTAGTTGTGTGACCCTAAGCAAGTTACAATCCCAACTGCCTCACAAAACAAAAAAGGAAATCTACTGAGATGGTAGATCCTCCTGTGTGAACAGCTAATTCTATCAGATGTGTCTTTAACGATACCTTCTCCCCATTTCAGTCTTTATGAAATGTAGGACCAAAAAGTAATACAGGGTTTGCTGTATTATCCTAAAGCAACAAATACTTCAGAAATGAACAGATATTTCCCTGGAATGGCCATGATAACTCAATGTATATTCCATGGAATGAATGTTATTTTAGATTATTATTTGTTGGAGAAAAGGGGCTTTTTAGCATAAAGAAGAAATGAGATCTTGAAATATGATAACACAAATAGCATGGTAACATATCAAACTTAGACCAAGAAATAAAAAGTAAGGAAATAAGGAAGAATTCCCTAATTATTAGCGTTGGATACAACAAGCATTTATCAATCACCTATGGATTTGTTCTGTATAGAAGGCACTGTGCTAGGTACTGGGATAAAAGATAAAAATAAAATTGTCCCTACCTTCGTGGTAGTTGGGCAGTTGTTGTTCTTGTTCCTTCATTTTTGAAGTAGACCAACGATATCATGAGGTGCTCTCTTGACTTGCATGTGAATTGGATTTAATGGGGCAGCTTCACTCTCACTTCCAGAGTCTTTGACGCCCAGGGACTAGACCTAAGTCAGCATGACTGAGGATTGCTGGGATGCAGGGGATGAGCTCCGTGTCTTCAGTGACTGACTAAGCTCTAAGGCTGTAGCACCTGCTTCAGTCGCCCTCGTGACCCCTGGAACAAATCGTTCTCACCTGCTCACTCCACTGGGCAAAGCCTTCCCATGTTTGAAGTAGACACCCCCTGCCTGTTTCACAGGTGGGTTTGAGACCTGTTGGTTGCCCTCAACCTGCTTAGTTCATCAGCCAGAGCAGTTTAGCAGGGGGCGGCGGCTGCACATGCTATAGCTTCTCGGAACCACAGGTGAGACTTAAATGCCAGGTAGATACAACAGTGGAGGATCAGCCCTGAAAAGAGCTCAACAAGCTCTCACACCAGAGATTCTGGTCCTCCTTGAACACTGAACATAACCCACTTGGGTGATAATTTCAAAGAATTTTTCTTTAAGAAAATGAAAATGTTTAGCCTGAAGATAAGAAGACAAAGAAATAATATGGTAGACATCGTTAAGTACCTAAAAGTTACCATATGGAAGGGGAATTAAATTTGTTCTATATGGCCCCAGAGGACAGAATTTATGAGCAACAGTAGGAATTTAAAGAGAAACAAACTTAGATTTGATAATAGGAAAATATTCCTATTAAAGCTATTCACAAGTGGAATTACCAAGCAATTGGTTTCTCTATCACTGGAGGTCTATAAAACACAGGCTCAAGTCATGGAAGTGGTAAAGGGGATTTCTGGTCTCAGCTCTTACAGTTGGCTCTAATACTTCCAATTTCTTCTCAGTTTTGCACTGTCCAAACAACTCCTTCCATGTTAAATCTTGCATATTTAATGTGAAGAATATGAAAGCAAAGAAGCTGAGGCTGATGGGAAAAGCTAAGAAATTAAACAAAAAAGGCTCTTTAGATATGGAGGAAGAACAGCAAAGAAAATAGAAGACCAGCTCAGAGAGGATGGAATCATGATAATTAACAAGAAGGCACAGCTGCTTTTTTTTTTCTCCCCTATTTTCAGACGAAGAAAATGATCTTTAACCTAGAAAAAGAGAAGAAAAAATGACTGTTAGTGAGATAAGGAAGAAGACAGTTGGCAAGCACCTTGCTGCCCTACATGAGTTCAAGTCACTTGGTCCATATGCGTTACATCCTTAGATACTGAAAGAACTAACAGATGAAGCTGTGGAGTCATCAGTGATCTTTGAAAGATTGTGGGGAACTAAAGGCATACTGCAAGCTTGGAAAAGACCAAATGTTATCACAGTTTCCAAAAGGGGAAGAGTCCAAAAACTGCAGGTTTGATTTGATTGCTGGTAAAATGCTGAAAGATATTATTAAAGGGAAGATGTGGGAATACTTTGAAAATGAACACAAACCAGGATAATCTTATGAAGAACTGGTCATACCTGAATTGTCTTAGTTCCTTTTTCAATTGACAGAAACTGGAAATTTTGTAAATAAAATTTGTCTAAATCTCAAGCTATTCCTGTGGGAAATATGGAGAAAGAGTCCACTAGGAGCCAGTAAAATTAGATGAATTCAGAACTAGTTGAATGGCAGAACCCAAAGAGTAGGCTTTAATGGTTTAGAGTCAATATGGAGGAAGACTGCTAATTGAACACTCCAAGGATAAGGGATTGTGCAGAACGCAGGTGATATACAGCTTAGTATCTAGGGAGTACAGTGATAGAGGGAATTCAAAAAGATCTTGACAGACTTGAACATAAGATTGAAAGAAATAAAAAGCAATTTAATGAGAATACATCTAACATCTTACTTTTAGTTCCAAAAACATAAGATTTGTAAGTATAACGTAGGGGAGGTATAAATGGATAGCAGTTCATCTGAAAAAAAAAACTTAAGATTTTGGTGAAGATTATTTGATGATCAATTATCATGGACTTGGCTCTTCCCACCAATGTGGTGATACAAGACAATTCCAACAGATTTGAGATAGAAATTGATGTCCACATCCAGAGAAGGAACTATGGAAATTGAAAGTTCATTGAAGCATACTATTTTCACCTTGTTGTTGTTTTCTTGTGGTTTCCCTCTTTTGTTCTAATTTTTCTTTCCCAATATAACTTATGGAAATATGTTAAAAACTGATTATACCTGTATAACACAGTTATAGCACCCATGAGTCTTCTGTTAAACTAATTTTTCAGTGATGTCCCATATCCAATCAATTGTAAAATCCTTTTGATCCCACATCTGTAGTATTGTTCATATCCATTTTCTTCTGTCTCCTTATAGTGCTTCTACCTTGGTGTAGGTTCTCATCACAACTCATTGAAACTACTGCAGCCACCCCTGTTTCCTTTTCCAATCCAATATCCACAAAGCTGCTGAATTTATAAAGCTAAAATATAAAACTGACTCTGACTCTCCCCACTCAAAAGTCACCAGTGGCTCCCTATTGCTACTAGGATAACATACCATCCCATCCCCCTTAACTTGGCATTTGAAGCCCATGGCAACCTGGTTCTCACTTACTTAGCTGGTCTTATTTGACATCACTCTTCATGCATCTTCTATTCCATTCAAGCTATTCCTTGCAACATTGCATTTCCTGTTTGCATGCCTTTGAAGAAATAATCCCCCATATCTGGAATGCACTTACTCTTCACCTTCATTTTGTAGAAATCCTCAGCTCTTTGAGTCCAGATCTGGTAAGATCTACTACATAAAGCTTTTCCGGATTTCTCTAGCTATGATTCTCTCCCTCCTAAAATCAATTTTTATTACTTTGTATTTATTTTTTGTCTGTATATTATATTTCCCATTTATTCACTTCTGCCAATAAAATGTAATCTAGTTCAAGGCAACAACTATTTCAGTTTTGTCTTTATTTTTTTATTGAAATGAGTATAATTGAATTGTATTGAATTGAACAAAGTTGCTGAAGGTCCTTAAGTTCATGTCATTTGAGGATCCAGGGAAGAAACTCATAATGTTTAGTCTGGAAAAGATTTAAGGAAAACATGATGGTTTTCTTCAAGTATTTGGAAGACTGGGAATTAGACTTTTGTTTAGCCCCACAGGACAGAATGGAGAATAGCAAGAGGAAATTGCCAAAGAAAAAAATTAGGTTTCACAAAAGGGAACATTTCCTAATAATTAGAGCTATTCCAGGTAATAGGTTTCCTTCACTGGAAGTCTTTATGCAAAAGTTGGAAAATCATTTGTCATGTATGTTGTAGAGAAGATTAATGTTAAGGTAAAGGTTAGATGAGATGGCCTTCCTTCCAGCTCTAAGATTCTGTGGTTCTAAGAAAAGGCAAAGTGACATAAAATAAATCATTGAGCATAATTGTTTACTCCATAAGTAAGCAGAACCAGGAAAATAGCATACATAATAATTACAATAATGTAAATGGAAAGAATAAAAACAAAGATAAATCATTAAATCCTAAAAAGTTACAATGAATATTGTCGGCTCCAAAAGAGAGATATCAAAAAGCCCCACTTGCTTTTTACAAACGTGGGGGACAATGCATATGATATCAGATGTTTTCCATATATCAGTTAATTTTTATAAACTCCCCATCACCTTTTTAAAAAAAAATCATCATTATAAGGAATAACTATCTGAGACAAGGAGAGGAAAAAATTATACATTGGGAAAATAGACAAAATAAAAGCAAAGAATATCCAAAAATATTTGGAAAACCATTATAGTATCAGAAAGGATAGCCAGAAATCAGAACGGGCATAATAGAACAATGTTCAATTTCTCTAGGCTCTTCGAGGGACTGGATCTTATGAGGACACTAGGCTTTTCTACACAAGCAGAGCAGAAAATACAGCAGGTAATGGGGGAGAAGGATGCCAAAAGATGAAGAGGAACACTCATTTTACCTGCTTAACAACTTCACCAGTCGTTAGCCTCCACTTCCACTAGTATATTTATTTTTACCCCTCTTTACAGATCCTTACAGACCTCTCGTTTCTTCAAAATTTTTCTTTACTACAAAGTCTTCCTTAATTAAACTCTCGAAAGAAGATATCTATCCTTTTTTCTATCTCAGTTTGTTTCCTTTTAAGCCTAAGCAGATCATTATTCAAAGTGTCCAGCTTCTTCAGCCTTTATCAATGGTTCAAGTGGAGGGGCTACTGTGGTAGTTGTTGATAGTGTTCTTGTTGCCCCTGGTCTCTTGTTTGGTCCTTTCAATGATTCAATGAGTCTTTGTGACCGCATTTGGGATTGTCCTGGAAAAGATACTGGAATGGTTTACCCTTTCTTCAATTCACTCTATAGATGAAGAATGAAGGCAAACAGAATTAAGTGACTTGTCCAGAGTCACCCAGCTAGTAAGTGTCTGGGGCTAGATTTAAACTCAGGAAATTGAGACATTTTTTAGTCTATCCACTCTGCCACCAAACTGCTTCAATAGATCAGCATAGAATGGTTCTAATAAGAGCTCTAATAATAGTTCTAATATAATAGGAAAAGCTACAATCAGAAGGATAAGAAAAACTTAAAATTAGATATTTAGAACTATGGATAAAAATGAATAGAGAGGAAAAAAATGGACTCGGCTTTAAAACTGGCTCATTGTCTACATTTAGAACTATGGGGAAAAATATAAAGGATCACACAACTAAAGTTAGAAAGAACCTCAAAGGTCATTTAATTGAACCCTCAATTTTATAGAATAGGAAACCAAAGTCCAGTGAGGTAGTGACTCTCCAGAATTACACAGCTAGAAAGTATCAGAAACAGGATATGAACTCAGATCTTTTGATACCTAAGCACTGGTATTTTTTCCCCATTGTTGTTTTTTATAACAGTGTAAAGGAAAAAAGGATCTGAATTTGTAAAAGTTGTGGAGCAATTTCTTCATTCTGATCAGGTTGGAGAACTGGACTCAGTTAATATCCAGAACTCATTAGGCTTAGCTTCTTTGCTATTAGGTAGGACAGGTAAAGCTCAGATTCTCTGCCACCACAAAGGAATATCTATTATACCTTCATTCAGCCAGCTTTTGAGCTGTATCTTATAAGACTGTTGCCTTGCTTCAAAATATTATTTGTGGCACGCTGAAAACTGGGAAAAGTTTATAATCATTTAAAGGATGCCTCTGTATCTTTCAAATTATGTACTGTTTGTTCCTATAATATTTAACCTTAATTGGTATCCCCTGGTATCGTGGTATCCCTTGAGGCAAGGACTCAGCAAATATTCTTTTGGATAGTGGCTGTGGGAAAAGATACATTTGCAGAGGTGTTCGGGAGTCTGCTCAAACTGGCTTAGGAGTCCATTGTTAAATTTTCAAGGTCAGCATTTACACTTTGGAAATCAGCAAATACTATAAATCAGAACTTGATTTTTTGTTTTGTCATTTTGTCCAGACCTAAGAATGTAATAGAGAAAATCTTAATAATGCAGATTAAATTTAACATTATATAATGCAAATTTTTTTGATTGCAAATCATTTCCCAGTTCACTCCTGTGTGTTTGGGCTCCCAAAGCTCCTCAACAAGAAGCCTTTACTGTTGGCTCAGAGTAAGCTCAGAGTGGCAATCTGGAATTAGTCCAGTCCTCCTCTCAAAAAACCAAATCACAGACCCACACTCGTCTAATACAGGGTGTTCCAAAAGTTTCAGTGTACGTTTCAGTGATTAAAACTTAAAACTGTACTAAAACTTTTGGAATCCAAACTGCTAGGTAGTGCAGTGTATAGAGCATCATGTGTAAAGTCAGGAAAACTCATCTGCATGAGTTCAAATTTGGTCTTAGAAACTGACTGGTTAAGTGTGCTTGGACAGGTCCCTTAACTCTCTTTCCCTCAGTTTCCTCATCTGTAAAATGGGCTGGAGGAGGAGATACCAAACGACCCCCAAATGGGGTCATAGTCAGTCACAACTGAACAACAAAATGCTTTTGGAACACTATGAAACGATGAGATCTATTGGTAATAGCACACAGCAGTAGTTGTACACATGTATAAACAGAATACACGGTGTCACCATCCGCTTTGAGAGTCTTCCTATTTCTCAGCTGTTCCGGTTCTTGAGAAGAGAAACAGTAGTAACCCTGATGATTCTAGGAGAGTTAGGTTTATACAGGGATAAAAAGCCAGGCCTGAGGAGCAATAGCAGATTCAGGGTAGCCGTGTTGTTATAGTCAGTAGGGTAAGAGAATATAGAACTTTTTCCAAATATGCTCCTCTAAGGTTATCAGCCCCCAAATACCTGGTAACTGTACCCATCATAGTAAATCCAATAAGGACATGTGCAGGGCTTGGTGAATTCTTTTGGGGTCAGGGATGTCATAGGACCTTGTGGATGGATTTATCAGTTTTCTCAACTATTTTGGTGTGACAAAATTTTGCCCGTTTGGGGCAAAAGATCTGGTCTGGACAGACTGCATCAAACCTCAGCAAATTCATTTCCTCCAGAACATTTCTAGGGAAGACCTAATCAGGGTGTGAGTGTATCTCTGTATTGTGTTCTGTGTGTGTGTGCGAGTGCATCAGGAAGAAAGATTCTCTTTAGGTAATCTGGAGTCCTAGGAGGAAACCTGGCCACTTCAGTCCCAGGAATAATGTTAAAGAGTTAGCAGGTGACAGAGTTCAGGAAGTTTATATAGCTGGGTACAATTATTTTCATGGGACCTTTGGGGGCATCTGATTCTCAGTTTCATTATTTGGCAAAATGGCTCACCTGTGACAGGTAAGAAGTAATGAAGCCAGAATTCCAATATGGGCCCTTTGTTTCCAAATGCATCGTGTTGTAAGGAGCCGCAGAAAGAAAGAGAAGTTGGGATCAATGCTGAGGAGCCCAGCTGTGATGGGATATCACCATTACTGGTTCAGACCGTTGCTTCTTTTACAAAAAACTAGAGAGTGATTTCCCTAAGAGAGACCCTAAGAAGAAAGACATGGCTTAGAATTAGAAATTCCCATTGACTCCATCTATCTATTGGCACTTACCCAGCGTGGATTTCTCTATCTCTCCACGAGACTGAATTCACTCAAAACGTCCCGTTTTCCCATCAACATCACAGCAGTGTTCCCAGAACAGCTAACAACCTTATTTGTATTGAAAATCAATGATAGCGTGAACATAGATTGAAGGTACTACAAAGAACCTACTGAGGGAAAAATTTTCACCATAATGGGGGGACAAATGGGCTTCCATAAACTACGTTACCCCTTTGCCACATGTGCTTTTTAAGCTTGAGCCTAGTTTACTTTATCTGGGAGATTGTGTCACAGTTTTTCAGGAGAGGTTTTGTACCTAAGTCTGGCTGATTAATGTATATCAACTCCTAGTCCTAGCAGCTGTGGAGGGGGCTTCTGAGCTATAAAACATTAGAAGGACATCGCTCAGTCCCTTCGGGATCCAAGAGCAGCCACACAGTAGTCATATTCTGGGGACCCTGCTTATCACTGCAAATGGGAGTTAGAGTAATGTCATGGCGGCGCTTTGTTTTTGATTCTTTATTGACTGTGGTATCCCATGACCTGGCACTAAAGACCACCACCAGCAGAAAATTGAGATCAAAAAAGATGGCCCTTTGTTTCAGGGAATAGTCTCAGATCATTTCAAGGGGATTTTCAGTTTCCCAAAGGCCATCTAGCCAACCTTTTTTCTCTTCCTGATGAGTTTTGGATCCGACTCTTCCATTGGCAGTATCCATCCCCATAAAATGGGAGAGCAGCAGTGAATCTGCGCCAGGGTCTGCAGAAGGCCTTAATTTTCTACCAGGTTGTCTCTCTGCTCTGAGACCATGGCAGGGGGAGGGACCTCATTAACCTTAAGCTGGGGGGGAGAAAGGATGCCCAGAGGGTGTCTCAGACCCTGTTTCATAGCTACTGCAGCCATCCCCTCAAACTTGCACCTTCTGAAGAGCCCGTTGCCTCAGCAACCAGCGAGACCCACACTCTAATGCCTTTTGAAGCTCACTGTCTAATCTGAGGTAAAAATGTCACCAAAGCAGGCCCCAGATTGGCAGCTCTTAACTATAGCCCATCCAGGAAGCACATATCCAACATCCACCTCCTGGTTGCTGGGGTGAAAGGACTTTTATATCTCCCCGGGAAGAAGCCTGTAGAACCTAGGCTCCTAAGAGGGTGTGACTTTTTTGTCCCCTTAACAGACATACTCCCCCCACAAAAACAGCCCTACCCATAGTTAAAGGGCCCTTTCTTATTATGATGTTTTGTTTTGTTTTTAATTCTGAGCTGAAGTGGGAGGGAACAAAGCTAAGGGAATTGAAAAAGGTCTCCTCTCAGTGGGGAGAGGCTGCTGTCATCAGTGTGTGAATAAGGAGGTCAGGCAGGGGATTAGAAATGTCAGCTTCATGGGAAATTGTTGATATTTAATAGCTATAATTGATTACTTCAGCTCACACACACACACACTCACCACCATATATATCAGGCCCTGTTTTCAATATGTTGAGGAGATGTTTCCACTTCCAGCAAAGTCCAAAGTGCTCTCTACCTGTCCCTGTGTGTAGTCCACTCTTTTTTCCTGGAAAATTTATTTATTTTTAATACACATTGCTTTATAAATCAAATTGGGAGAAAAAAATCAGAGCAAAAGGGAAAAACCATGGGAGAAATAAACAGAAACAAGAAGCGAATACAGCATGTATTGATTTACATTTAGTCTCCTTAGATGTTTTTCTGGATGCAGACGGCATTTTCTGCCCAAAGCCTATTGGGATCGCTTTGGATCACTGAACCACTGAGAAGAACCAAGTCTTTCATCGCTGATCGTTGCTAGATAGTCTACTTGTAAGATCACTGCTCTATATCTGGGGAGGATCTCCCAACTCCTTCATAATATTGATGAAGAATCTGAGGTTAGAGAAATGAAGGGACACCTCAAGTCATATCCGTATTCAACAGCAATGGAATTTGACTTAAGTCTTCTGCTGTTAAATCCAATGTGTCCAGACTTTGTCACACTAAGCTGCCATATAAATTTGGGAGTGTTACATCAATGCTTTGGGCCTCCATTTCCTTATCCATAAAATGAAGCGATAGGACTAGAAGATCCCTCACCAGTGCAAAATTTCACCTTCAGTTTTCTTTAGATATTTGGCAAGATTCTATCCCCTAATTGATGTATTGTATAGTCTTGCCCTGAACTTCCCTTGGCTGAAGAATTGCCTTTTTTTTTTCTATTCTAAGAAGCTGGATGATAAACATTAAAATGCAAAGTTCCCACTTTAGGGCTTTGTGGTCTGTCTGTTCTCTCCTTTTTCAAAGATGGCTTACGCCAAAATTGCAAAGGACACTGTATAATTTGTAGATAAAGCAATGCCTCAAGTCTCACCAGTAATGAGAAGTAGACCTCAGGTTTCCTGGAACCAAGATTTGTGTTTTTTACCTCTAGCTAAGCTATCAAGTTCCAAGAGACCTGAATTCTAGTCCTAACTAGTCAATTCCTCCCCTTCTAAAATGGGGATGATATCCACCTTACTTAACAGGGATATTAAAAAGGATGATATAGTAGGTGGAAAACATATTAGGAAATGAGAGTGGGGGTGAATTGAGGGAGGAGATTGTATACAAATGATTGGGGGGTTCATCTCTAGCATTATTGGGGGCACTTGATTAGGATAACAACTTTGGGGATCACTGAAAGTTAAAGCATCCCTTCATCTTCTGGAGACTTCCAATTTGGCTTTAACAAAGAAAATACAGGAAAAAAAAATAAGAGTAGGATTTTGAGTTTTGAGAGAGACCTAAGAAATATTTAGCTTGCTGAAATGGATCTTGGGATGGTCCCTTTCAGTATCACTACCCACTTAAAGTGGCTGGCCTCTTCTGCAATAGGTTACAAAAATCATCCAGAACAGCTTCCTCGTAGCCATTGCATATCATATTTCTTATCAAGGGCCAATCTTTAATTGCTTGCACTCACCCCATCTGGATAGATCTCTGTTTTATGCTTTGCCTATTCAAAGCTTATCAAGTCCTCCTTTCTCCAAAAAGCCTTCAATACTGACCCCTGCACATCCTGATCTTATTGCACGTCCCAAGTACACATTTGGTGATTCTATTATTGCTTCATCTGCTGACCTCTCATCTTCTTCGATTAGCTTTTAAGCTTCCAGAGCAGGGATCATCCCACCCATGAAAGCATCTGTGTTCCATAGAGTCAGGGAAAATACTAGATATATAGCATGTGCTCAATAAACACTTGCTTGATTGATTGATAGCTCCACACCAGGGGAGCTAATTCCATCCTTGCCACTTAGTGAAAAGTTCAAGTTGATGGATGGCTCTGCCTGGGCCCTTGGATGACGTTCAACCTGACGGTCCTTAAAAGCAAATACGGAGGCTGCAGGAATAGAGAGAGTATCTCCTTACACTGGAACCATTGTCATCTCCCAAGGAACCTCAGAGATCTCGTTCTGTCCTCCCCCAGGTCGAACACTGTGTGCACAGGAATATATAGATATGATGTCTCAGCTCATCTTCCTCCCTCGGGCCCAGGTCAGAGCACTGTGGGCAACCTCCTGCAATTAAAAACAAGGTTGGAGGCAAAGTGAGTGTCAAATGCAAGCTGCCAGGGAGCTGGGACGGAGAAGTCATGTCTGAAGTAGAGAGAGAATGAGGGGCATGAAAATACCCTGGGGGTGTCTCTGGATGCTCAGATGCCTTTCCCTGCCGGGGCTGTGATTTTTGAGCCTGAGAATGTCCCTTCTGTCTCAGGTTTCCCTGTCGTCCCTCTGG
Organism: Antechinus flavipes; assembly: GCF_016432865.1. Classification (NCBI taxonomy): domain Eukaryota; kingdom Metazoa; phylum Chordata; class Mammalia; order Dasyuromorphia; family Dasyuridae; genus Antechinus; species Antechinus flavipes. The sequence continues at coordinate 473,081,216 of NC_067400.1, forward strand.
TCCCTGTCTTGCATGCAATGTGAGCACCGGCGGACGAGGTCTGTGTCACCAACCCAAAGTAGAGAGACATTATCTCATGGGGGTGGCAGCAAGGCTGGCAGGGTCTGCTTCTGGCAAGCAGGATCCCAGAGCCCAGCCCGTGCTAGGGTGGATGGGCAGGAATGGCTAGGGTCTTCTCAGCCCCCATTCCGTGCCTCCCACCCAATGAACTGTGGTCTGAGACAGGAGCAGGAAGACAGGGTGAGGTTCAAGGAAGGGATGGAAGGGACTCATGCACGGTTCACAAAACGAGTCCCAGTATTTGGAATTAGAGGTATCATACGTGCAGCAGACCTTTCTCTTCTGAGGTTGGAGAAACATACAATGGCAGAGTAAGATGGAGCCAGAGAAAAGAACTGCCATTCCCACGAAGGGTCCCTTTTATAGGCAAGTCCCAGTGAGAAGGATCGTACCAGCTCAGATGCTAGAACTAGGCCCAGAGGCATTCACTTCAATTCCACTGAATTTAGGGGGGATGCCCTGGAAGCATTGGGGCAGGTACAGGAAATAGAAAGACAAAAGAACAGACCTTGCTCTCAAACTTTGAATCTACTGGGGAGAGCAATGTATTCACAAATAAATAAACATAAGTCATTGCATCTAAACCAGAAGGATTTTTAGAGTTCATCTTACAGGGTCCTCAAACTTTTTAAATAGGGGGCCAGTTCACTGTCCCTCAGACTGTTGGAGGGCCGGACTATAGTAAAAGCAAAAACTTTGTTTTGTGGGCCTTTAAATAAAAAAACTTCATAGCCTTGGATGAGGGGGATAAATGTCCTCAGCTGCCGCATCTGGCCCGCGGGCCGTAGTTTGAGGACCCCTAATTCTAGAACAAAAAACATTTGAATGATTGGTTTCTTAAATGAGAAAACTAAGGGCTATGGTGGTGATCAGCATAGAGAGTGTCAGAGCTGGGATGCTCACACAAGACCTCTGCCCCCAAACCCAGCTCTCTTTTCTCCCCTTGCAGGCTTAGGGATCTTTGTACACTATGGCACACTGCCTTGACTTTTGTGCTACCCGATGGCCTAATGAGATTGTGAGTTCCTTGAAGGCAGTCGGGTATTGACTATTTCTTGGTATCCCCACAGTTTTGCATAGTGCCTGATAGGATAAAAACCCACTTAATAAAAGGTGAAGTGAATCAAGTTTAGGGACCTGAGGTCAGGAAAAATAACTTTCCCTAGTTCAAATCAGGCCTAGATACTAGCTGTGAGCCCTGGGCAAACCCTGTTTGCCTCAGTTTCCTCATCTGTTAAATGAGCTGGAGAAGGAAATGGCAAACTACTCTACTATCTCTGTCAAGAAAACCCCAAGTGGGGTCAAAAGATATGGAAACAACGGAAAACTTCTGAAAAACATGATTTATGTTGTTATTGAGCTGGGGGGCCAAGCCTACTTTCGTGTAGTTAATGTCAGTATTAAAAGTTTTGCTTTTTTTTTTTTTCCCAAAACTTATAAAATAGATGAACCAAGGTTTTGGTTTGAAAGATGGTATACCTACCTAGTTTTATAAAAGCTTATAAGACATTTAAGGATTTTCTATAATATCCTATTCGACAGACCCCTCTGCTTTAGATAATACGATAAGTCTCCCCCACCTTTCTGCAGCTTTTTTATCCTTGTTATCTGGCATTTTGAGAATAAATCAAGACTGTTGGCTATCTGCCTCCACTATTTATTCCAAATCTTTTCTTCTAAAACCTCTTTGAACAAGCTCTCCGTTCTGGCCAGGGTGGATCCTTCTTTATTCCCCGAAATGGCTCGATTGCTTTTTTACCCCTTGGCTCTCTGTTCCTCCGGTCTGACCTTCTTTCATTCTGCTTAGTCTTATCCTACTTTCGAGGCCCAGCTCAAGCCCTGCAGACTCTGGTCCAGTCTTTCTGACCACCACCAAGCCACTGTGGCACCTCCTTTATCCAAACACCCTTAATCTTTATTGGGTCCTTGACTTATGTGGTCTTGTGATAGTTCTTAAATCTTCATGCTTACTCCCTAACTAGATCCCTTATCGGCAAGAACCCTGCTTATATGTATTTTTATCCCCAATGTCTACTACAGAGGTTTTCACATGGTAACTATTCAATCAATGGTGGCCATGATATTCCCAGAAGTTACCATGTAAACAAATATTCCAGGTCAAAGAATTAGAGATGTCATGGACCCTAGAGGTCACCTAGTCCGACCCCCTCGTTTAACAGATGAGGAAGCCGAGGTGAACTTCATGAGTAGCCCAAGGCCCAGGATATAACATTATTCTTCTCATTCAGTCATGAAGTGCTCCATCGTACGCGTCCAAGGAATCAGCCTCTTGGGCTTTGGCATGTGACATTTCTGCCTGTGCTGGTCAGAGTTGGAGGCTCTGTGACCGGGTAAGTGACAACTAACTCACCTAGAGCAAAGGATGCTCCAGTGCTGCACCTGCCACCGAAGGGCCGCTTCCTCCCAAGTTCAAGATCATCGTTGCCAAGCAGGAGATTCTGCACGCTTTCCTCATCTGGAAAATGAGACACTTGGGTTACGTGGCCTCTGGTGTCCTTCTACTCGGGAATTATGAGCACACAAGTTGTTTTTATTTTTAAGAAGAAGGCTAGTTGTCTGGCAAGACATATTTTTAAGTGTTTTAAACAACATTCTTGAAGAAATTGCCGTTGAACTGGTCTTGGACAGCCCGCTAAATCTGCAGAACGACGCTTTTGGGCACTGGTTCACTAACTCCCACAAGTCTATATGCTAGGCAGGATTTGGTATGATGGCTCACCTTGGATAGAAGAGGACACTGACTCGGGTTAAGGGTTAACTTTCTGGGCCCTTCCTTGCTTCTGCAAGTCCAGCACAAGCCAGTGAGGACTCTGGGGCCTGTGAGCACAAACTGGGACACTGATTTGGGGGGATGCTGCAGAAGGAGGGAGCTATTAGGTTCATTCTTGCTGAATTGTTTTGATACACTGTGGGTGTTCCGTGTTCTTCAGACAATATTCATCCCAGATGTTCTGTTTTAGCCTCCCCAGAGGTTTCCAGGAAAGTACACTGAACCATCTCCCAGCTGGCCCATGAGGGTTACTCTGTCTCTGTCTTTCTCTTTGTCTCTTTATCTCTGGCTCTGGCTCTCTCTCTCTCTCTCTCTCTCTCTCTCTCTCTCTCTCTCTCTCTCTCTCTCTCTCTCTTCCTCCTCCCTTCCTTCCTTCCTCTGTCTCTGTCTCTTTTTCCCTTTCTCTGTCTCTATCTTCTCCATTTCTTTTCTCTGTTTATCTCTCTTTGTGTTTGTCTCTCTGTCTCTCTGATTGTCTGTCCCTGTCTCTGTCTGTGTGTCTGTCTGTGTTTCTTTTCTCTGTTTGTGTTTATCTCTCTCTGTCCCTCTGATTGTCTGTCCCTGTGTCCGTCTGTCTGTCTGTGTTTCTGCTTCTCTGTGTTTGTCTCTGTCTGTCCCTCTGATTGTCTGTCCCTGTGTCTGTCTGTCCCTGTGTCTGTCTGTCTGCGTTTCTGTTTCTGTTTGTGTTTCTCTCTCTGTCCCTCTGATTGTCTATCCCTGTGTCTGTCTGTCTGTGTTTCTGTTTCTGTTTGTGTTTCTCTCTCTGTCCCTCTGATTGTCCGTCCCTGTCTCTGTCTGTGTGTCTGTCTGTGTTTCTTTTCTCTGTTTGTGTTTGTCTCTCTCTGTCCCTCTGATTGTCTGTCCCTGTGTCCCTCTGTCTGTCTGCCTCTCCCTTCCCCCCCTTTCCCTCTCCCTTTACTTTCTCTTCCTTCTCTGTTCTCTATTCTCCTTTGCTTTGCTCTGGTAATATTGTGTTTGACAGGAACGAGGACTGACAGTTTAAAAACAATAATCTCTTGGCAAGACAGGATGGCACGAGATTTGTCCCAGAAAGACGGGCCTTTCAGGGGAACTGTGTTTCCAGTCGCGGCTGGTGCTCCCAAGCCATTGTGCTTCTTTCGGGGCTGACACCAGAGTGGGGCCGGGGCCGGCCCGAGACCTTTAACGACTTGCCAAGCACAGGACAAGGCCAGTGAAGGCCGGAGAGATGGGCTGTGGGAGGCCTCCGGGGAAGGCCCTGCCGGGCGGCACTGCCGGGGCTGCCTGGAAAGGCCGCATGTACCTGGGGGAGAGACCCGCTCTGCGCACTCGGCCTCTAAATCATCTTCTCTCACTACAATGACCTTTGTCCTGATGGGGACGGGAGGGCTCAGAATCCCCTCCCCTTAGCTTTGGCCCTTGGGCCCCCAGAGGCTTTCCCTGCCGCTCTCCCGCCCCCGCTCCTCCGTGCTGCTGCCGTCTGGGGCCGGCTTCCCGCACACGGCTCCCGGGCCCGGTCCGGGTTTCAGTCGGGCACGGTACCGTGGGGTCCACGTGGGGCCCTCCGGTCCCGAACCCCAGGAAGGCGCTGGCTGGGCTCCGTTGGGGCAAATTATCCCCGGACTGTTCCTGCAGCCGCAGGGGCTGCCGCTCCGCGACATCCGAGCGGCGCTTTAAGGTCTGCAAGAGGTTTTAGGGGCAGCATCTTATCCGAGTCCCTGCCAGTGTTAAAGGTAACATTTTCACTCTTTTGCAAATGAGGGAATTGAGTGCAAGAACTAGGATTTGCACTCACATCTTCCTGATTCAGAGCCCAGCATTTTATTCGCCCGAGAACCCCCTATCCTGTAAAAAAAATAAATCGTATACTAACCCTTTTCCCTCTGCATTTCTGCCAGAAACTTTAGGGCGCCGTATTGAAAACGGCCACAAGAGGGGGCCAAGGGCCTCTTGTTTTCGCCATCAGGGAGAGGCGCTCCGGCCAGGAGATGGTGCTGTTGCCTTAGCCACTGAAGAAGGAGCGCGGCAGGATGCGGGGAGTGGGGAGGGGATGTCGGAGCATCCCTGCGTGCGGAGCGTGGTCCCTGGAGAAGATGCTGCTTCTGCCGCACCCACAGTCCCCACCCCGCCCCGAAAGGCCCGGCCAAGCCGGAACGCTGGCTGTGGGAAAGGGGAGGGACGGCTCCCGGAGGTGGGAGTGAGGGCCCAGAGTTCTAATCCCGGACCCCCGGAGACGTCCCATAAACCCCGCTCTCTTCCCGCCTAGGCTGGAGTCTCGGGGTGAAAATAGATTGTATTAAATGAATATAGGACTGCTGCCATTTTACCAGGGCACCTTCCTAGGTGAACCACGAAGCTACCCAGCGGCAGATGGAAGGGTACTTTGCCGCCTAGACCCCTGGACTTCAGGCAGCAGCTTGTAGGAGAAGAAGAATAATAGATCTCAAATCAGGAGACCTCAGTTCAAATCCTGCACTAAGTGAGAAACAAAAAGAAAAAAAAAACATTTTAAATACTTCCTCGTACTAGATCCAGGCACGGTGGATAGAGTGGCCCCGAGTCAGAGAACCGGAGTTTGGACATTTCCTAGCTGTGTGACTCCGGGCAAGTCACTCAGCTCTGTTTGCCTCAGTTTCCCCCTCTGTAAAATGGGCTGGAGAAGGAAGTGGCAAACCTCTCCAGTCCCTCTGCCAACAAAGCCCCATTTGGGGTCAGGAAGAGTCGGACAGTCTAACGTGGAAGACAGCTTCGAAACAACTGCGCAGAAATAATCTAACTCGTCTCGATCTCGGTTTTGCCATCTGTTAAAAATGGGGACATGATGCTTAAAATCATCTAGCGATTGGGTGACTACTAGTTAAACGCTACAGTAAAATGCTAAATAAATATTAAATGCAACTAGAGGTATTAGTGAGGAGAGTGCTAGGCCTGGAGTCAGGAACCTGTGTGTTCAGATTCAGCCTCAGACTAGCTCTAGGCTCTAGGCAAGTCATTTATCCTGGGTTTGCCTAGGAGGTAGCGAGGTGGCTCAGACCCAGGTAATCCACTGGGTTTGGAGTCTGGAAAACCTCAGGCCCAATCTAGCCTCAGATACTTACTCGCTATGTGATTGTGGGCAGATCATTTAATATTTCTGCCTTTGTGCCCTGGAGAAGGAAATGGCAAACCGCTCTGGTATCTTTGCCAAGAAAATCTCATGAACTGTATGGTCCACAGAGAGTCAGATACAACCCAACAACAATTATTACTGCCTTTTCCTGTTCTTGTCAAGGGCACCATTACCCTTCTAATCACCAACTTTACAGATGCAACCATCCGTGGCTCTGCACTCCCACTTATTCTTCATAGCCAAAAAGATACCATTCTTGTATTGTCTTGTCAAGTTTACCTCTGCATTACCTAATACTTATCCCATTTGCTCTAGCTTCATAGTTATCTCATTAAATCACAGGTTAACAGACACTTCCAGGAGGGTTCTAACCAATCTCTCTGAATCAGTCTCTCTCCCACTAATCAATTCTCCACAATGTGGCTGCTAAAATAACCTTCCTAAGACAGGGCTGACCACATCATGCCCCAGGCCAAGAATCTTAGTGGGATCCACATTGCCACTAGAATAAATGATTAATTTTGGTTTAGCACTTAACACCCTTCACAATTTGGTTTTGCAGAATTATTTCTAATCACCCCTTTCAGGTAGCCTATTTTCCAGAAAAAAAATAAAATAAGCCTACTCATTGTGCCCTAATTTGGTGTTTCCTCATCTAATCTCCATGTTTTGTTCAAACTATCTCCCATGTCCGGAATGAACTTCCCTCCTTATTTCCACCTTTCATCATCCTTAATTTTTTCCCCATCCTCAAGGGCCACTTTCTTTAGAAAACATTTTCTCTATTTCTCTATCTCTGTCTCTGTCTCTCAGTCTCTGTTTCTGTCTCTAATTCTCTGTCTTTCTCCATCTTGTCAGTCTGCCTGTATCTCTTAGTCTGTGTTCCTCTCTTTGTCAATGTTCCTCTGACTCTTTCCCTCTTTGTCTCCCCTTCCTTCCCCCCCTTTCTCTTACTCTGTTTGTCTGTCTCTCTGTCTCTGTCTCTCTCTGTCTCTTTCTCTGTGCCTCTTTCTCTGCCTCTCTTTGTCTCTTTCCCTGTCTCTGTTTTCATCTATCCGCATCTTTGTGTTTGTCTTTCTCTGTCCCTCTGATTCTTTATGTCTGTGTCTGTGTGTCTCTCTCTGTCTCTTTCTCTCTGTGTCTCTTTCTCCATCTTTGTGTCTCCCTGTGCCTCTTTCCCTTTCTCGCTATCTCTGTCTCTCTGTTTTCATCTATCTTCATCTTTGTGTTTGTCTCTCTCTGTCCCTCTGATTCTTTATGTCTCTGTGTCTGTGTGTCTGTCTCTCTCTATCTTTGTCAGTCTGTCTCTCTCTCTCTGTGTCCTCCTCCTCCCTCCCTCCCTCCCTTCCTCCATCTGTCTCTTTCCCTTTCTCTCTATCTCTGTCTCTGTTTCCATCTATCCTCATCTTTGTGTCTGTCTCTCTCTGTCTCTGTCTGTCTGTCTCTCTCCCCCCATCTCTGTCTGCCTTCCTGTATCTGTCTCTTTGTATTTATCTCTCTTTCTCTGTCCCTCTGACTCTATCTCTCTGTCTTCCTCTTTTTTTTTTATCTCTCTCCTTCCCAAATCCAAATTATAATAGAGGTTATCTACCATCCTTCAACCACGAGATAAAAAGAATGTTTTCAGTTGAAAAAAGCCTCAAAGAAGAAGGCACAGTTTGGGGAAGGAAGGTAGAGCCCTCTAGATGCTTTGGGATATAGGAAATCTAGCAGATGCAAACTAAAGTTTGATATTGTTCCATTAGAGAGTTGGAAGGTGTATATGTGCTTAATTGTGTACATATTTGTATGCACATATCTGTGAGCATTGTGTGTTTAAAGAGGGAAGCTGCAGAGGAGTGAAAACAAGCAGGTTGAATGTTGATCATTTTAATATTTATTAAATGACTTTTGCACATAAAATAATAAAGAAACATCTGCTTTTTAAGGCAAAGATTAATTTTTGTTCCCCAAATGATTTCTATTTACTCTCCACCTTAGAAAATCTTATGCATTCTTCAAGAAGAAAAACTTCTGCACTCAAAAGTTCTGCTTTCCAATTTATTCAGTCACTGACCCTTGACAGTCAGCTTCTGACCCCACAACTAAATTGAAACTGTTCTTTCAAAGGTTACCAATGATCTCTTTAATTATTAAATCTGTTGGCCTTTTCAGGATTCATCCTTGACCTCTCTGCTTCTTTAACACTACTTCTTCTTACATCCTGGGTAGTCTCTCTTCCCTTAACTTATCCTGGTTTTCTTCCTACCTGTCTGATCATTCATTCTCTGTCTCCTTTGCTAGATTGATATCCATCTCTCACTCCCTAAAAATAGGAGTCCATCAAGGAATAAGAATGCAATGATAGTAGGCCCTATTGTCAAAATGGAAAGGATATATATATATCCAGTTATAGACTATTTATTGTGTGTCTAAAGATCTAAGTCCAGAGAAGTTTGTTACCAGATTGATCATAAAATGATTTTTTTTGGCTATAAAAATTCTCAAATACCACCCACTTTGATAGAGAGATTGTGATCTGCATTGGAGTTGGTGTTTATATATCCTTAAAGTATTTTTTGTTTTATTGATGCATTTAGTGTTTACAACACAGTCATTTCTGTATATACCCAAAACCCCCAACATCCGATGAGTTGTCCTTTCTTATAAATATAGCCAGAAGTGGTACCTTCTGGTTCACTTTTCCAAGGCTAGTTTTGCTCATCTTCTCCCATCATCTATTCAATCCCTGACTGACTTTTTGTTCTTTCCATTGTTAAGGGCCAATGAGTAACATTCAGTTCAATTTAATTATTTAATATTAATTTTTACAAAGCTATATTTATTTCAAAGATAAGGCAATAACAAACATAAAAACATTTTCCTCAATGTCTGAGAGTATACTCTCTCAGAAGAGACATGCCTTAGTCTGGGGTAGGGTAGAGTGGAGAGTAGGTTCAATTTTTACAGTTCCTATTTGGTATTGATTTTCCCAAGTTGTGGAGTAGCATGTGCAGAAATGACTTAGAGACTGCAAGTGAAATATGAGTAAGAGAGGAAAATCAAAGATGACTTTTGAGGCTTTGAGCAAGAATAACTGGGACAGTGGTAGTATCATCAATAACAATGGGAAAGTTTGGAAACATGAAAATTTCCAGGAATGGGGATGAAAAGTGAAATTTTCAATAGTTTGAGTTTGAAGTATCAGCAAAATACATGGATAGAGATGCTATTGTAGAAGCTGGGAAGTTAGAATTAGAAATTGAGGTGAGAGAGTCTTTTGTAATGAAGTGATATCTAAGCCATGAAACTGGTTAACAGCTCCAATGGAAAGCATGCAAAGAGAGAAGAGGGCCAAGGACAGACCTTAGAGTACTCTCCCACTTAGAGCATGGGAGCCAAAATGAAGATCAGTCAGGAGCAGTAAAAGAGCCAGAAGCAAGCAAAGGAATGGAGTCCAAGGGAAATGAGAGTTTCCAGGTTAAGGTGTGAACAATATCAGATGCTATAGATAATTCAAGTTTGTTGAAGACTGAGACAAGAACAATGAATGTGGTGATTAAGAGGCCACTAGGATTCTTGGAAAGATAAATTTCAGTAGTGTTCTGGTAACATTCCTATCCTGGGCTAGCACTTATGGGTTACATCAATATATTTTCAAATCTAAAAGTGTTTGTTGGCAAAAACAAAAATGAAAATGAAAAAAAAATTGGGAAATATCCATTTGGGAGACAAAGGTTTTGGGGTAAAAGAAGAAGTAAATTTTGATGATATCATGGAGGGGAAAAACTGGCTCAAAAGATGGGGATGCTAGACCTTGGTAAGGTTCAGCAGATAAGAAACAATAGGGAATCATTACATTTTGTAAAGAGAGAGAATCTCAAAATCTCAGAGATTGAAAGAACATTTGGAGTAACTAAATTGTAAGTTCTTAGAATCAAATATAATACTCTAGATTTATTATGACCAAAGCAGAATGAAACAGAATCATCACCTTCCTTTAGATTTTGTGACATCATATGAGTATCACTGTAGCAGGCAAATTGTCTGTCTATTGTTATCTTTCTCTCTCACCACCTAATTCTCCACCTCTTTGTCTGATTGTTCATCTTTTATTCCATTGCTAGTGCAATGCTCAATTAATTATTCCTATCATTTACTTCACCTTTGTGATTTGGGTGATCCATCACTTACCATTATTGGAAATTGTGGTGTGCAATGATTTATAGTCACATAGCATCATTGGAATAATAACTTTGGTTTTTTAAAAAATTAAACATTATTTTTCAGTTATATTGATTTTTTTCTCACCCTCCTAACTACAGAAAAAGAAAAACAAAGTCCTCATCCCACATATGTGTATGTGTGTGTGTGTGTGTACATATATGTAAAATCAAGCAAGATAAATACTTACATTGGCCATGTTGACAAATATACATCTCATTCTGTATCTTGAATCCATTACCTCTCTTTTAGGAAATTGGGTAGAATGTTTCATCATTGGTTGTCTGAAAACATAGTTGGTGTTTCTTAGAATTTTTAAGTTTTTCAAAGTCAATTTTTACCACATTGTTTTTGTGTAAATTACTCTCATTTTTATTCTCTTCACTCTGCATCAGTTGAGACAACTCATCCAAGTTTTTCTGAAACTATCTCTTTCATCATAAGAGCATTGGTCTCAAAAAATGGACCCTTGCTTTAAGAAAAAGCATGGGATTATAAAGTATATAAAAACTATCTAACCCATTTTTCCTTCTAGTCAGTTTTGAGCCCAATTCATTATTTATTTGTTATATGTGTCCAAGATATATGTCATATAAAAAGAAACTACCACATTCTCAGGTTTTATGTAATTAGCACAATGTGAATTCTACAATTATCATCCTCTAGATCAATGGCAAAATTACTTGGAAAGCAAAAGTTTCCTTGATTTATGCTTCATTCGATATTAAAAATCAGTGGCTCAATCATCTTTGAAAAATGGCTGAAATGGCTAGATAAATATAAACTAGAAGTTTTACATTCTACCTCACACTAGTCAGATTGTAAAAGATGAAAGAAACAAATTTTGATGATGTTGAATGAAAACAGACATAGGGAAGGTGAAGCTGAGAATTATCCTGGCTATTCTACAAAGTAGGCTGGAAAGTTTCTGAGGAAATAGAAGACATCTATTAACTAATATAGAGTGACATGAGCAGAAATTGAAGAATAATATTCAAAAAGGCTAAAATAAAGAGAAAAATAATTTTCATATTCTTTATAGAAGTCTTATCATTGCAATGATAAATCATGATTTCAGAGGATCAAAGATGAACCTTGCCATCTGACCCCTGACAGAGAGAGACTATATTTGAATATAGTCAATATAGGAATTTGGTTTTGCTGGACTACCTGAATTTTTTGTGAGAATTTTCTTCTCTTTCCTTGTCTAATTGAGGAGGGCAGTGGAAGGAGAAATAATATATGCTTGTATTAAAAAGCAAATTTTGAATCTGAGTTTTCTTTAAAAAGAAAATGTGTGTGTGTGCATTATATATGTGTGTGTGTGTGTGTGTGTGTGTGTGTGTATGTATGTATGTATATTTTGTATTGCATCTTTCAAGGAACCTCATGTGGTTTGGATCCACACATGATGACATTTTGAAGTAGTGTTTTTAATGTGGCATTTTGAGATACTAAATCAAATATATTTTTATAATTACCAACAATAAGCCCAATGGAGTCTGGTTTTATCTGTGTCTTTTAGTTAATTGTGGAACCTAAAGATATATAAAGAACTGACTATGAATATCTTCTTTTAGAAAGCTACAAAGTTTCATCAAGATGCCTCTTCAACATATTTAAATTATTCTCATAAAAATTTTATAGGAATGGGCAAGTCAACATATAGTTCAGTACCTTTTTTCTTTATTGCTTTTTCCCCCAAAGGTCTATGATTTTCACCAAGAATTAAGTATTCTCTCCTTTTCCAAATATATTGCAAATTAATCTTTCAATAGCCTTAAAGTTGAGTCTCTGGTAGCACAGACTTGTTTAATCCAGTTTCTCTTCCCATAGTTGACTTTTTTAGGACTATTTCTATTAGTAAGTTGCAATTAAACCATTACTGTCTATCTTTGGATGTAGTCATTCATTTAACTAAATGCCCCTAACTATATTATTGTTTAACCCAGATCTCTTCCTGCTGACCAGAAGGACAATATAAGCAATTTGGCTAAACACTTTCCTGGGTAAACTATGGCTACAAATTTCCCCATCTCTACTAGTTTAATATACTTAACAAAAAAAGCAAATGAGATTAGTGTGGCACAATCTGTTAAACATTCAAAGCTCATTCTTTTAAATATATTTTAAAATGTTGCCAGAAATCAAAATCAAGATCACTGCCCTATAGTTTGAATATCTCCTTATCTCTTATTTGAAATACAGAATAATATTTGCCTTTCTCTATTTCGAAGACATCTCTCTCATTCTCCATTGTCATTCAAAGGTCACTTAACAGTAGGTCAGCAATCCCATCCATCAGCACCCTGGTTTATAGATGATCCAGTTCTGATGACTTGAATTCGTTGAGGGAATAAAGCTATCTTTTGCTATTGTCTCACTTATCTTGGGTTTCAATTCCGTATTAACCTTTATTTTTTTTCCCCATTCTTTCTAGACCAAAAATTTGCCTGAGCTTGCCAGGGATTTCAGCCTAGAGCCTCTCACACCCCAAGCAAGAAACAGACCACTAATCCAATAAGGCCCATTCAAGGGGATAACAAGACAAAATTCAATTTAACTCAATGCAATAAACGTGAGGGAGAGCTACACCAGGTGGTGAAGCACTATTCTAATTTTTGCAGGTTTAAGACCAGCCTAGCATGGCATCTCAATGCTCCGTTCTGGGCTTGCCTTCGGAGGCTGACTCATATGACCCAGATCGGAGAACCACCCCTCTGGACACCACTATTCCCACATCTATTAAACGAATATTGTACTTTATAACAGTAATCCACTAAATCATTAAAGATAATACCAGTGTTGTTAATGGGGGTGGGAAGCATATTTACTGTTAGACTCTTCCTTCTGTCCTTAATTTTTACCAGAAATATCTTAGTGGTTTGAGAGGGCAGTGATAGATATAGGGTAAACTGGGAATGGGGAGCACCCTGGAAAATAACAAACATTGTGGTCAAACAGAATTTTTGTGGCCTTATGATTTTTCAAAACTATCTTCAAAGATGTATGCAATCACATCTTTCCCCTCCTGACCACAAGGATTAGCTAATATGAGTAAAGCACTTGGCATGGCTCTTAAGAAAGCAGTGTTATTATTAGTATTATTATTATTATACAGATAGATATATCCCCCTCGAGATGCTAAATGGATATGTTTAATACCTGCTTGGCTAATGCTTACGCAAAACAACCACAGAAACCAGGACTTAGTGATACGAGGCAGTAGTTTGTCCCCAGAATTTGAGTTGGAAAGGGCCAGGTCGGCACTCCAGTGTTTCGTTTTTTTTCTATTTTACTTCTCAGCTTAAAAAAAGTCAATATGTCATGGCTGAAAAGAAGGCTTCAAAGAAAGGGGGAAGGTGAGCAAAAGGGTGTGTAGGTGAGACAAATCTGGAATTCTGTTTCTTCTCTTAGATTACTCCTGTCACCACACAGTGGTCTGAAGAGTAAACTATGCCTTCCTGCCCTCATTTACTACCTCAGATTATTTTCCAAGTGGGAGTACCAGGCTCAAAGTCATGATAACACAATCTTGAAACATTCTATTAAACCTGTAATTAGCCAGATGTTGCCCATAAAGCAAGTAATGAACTCTAAGAAGGAAGATAACAATTGAAAAAGAATATGTGGTGCCATGAATTTGGGCTCCTTACAATGGTGACAGGTTGCAGCTTACCCATGCCTAATCCTGTGAGAAGTGTGAAAAATAAGGAAATAGGATATTTTGATAATTCTGTAATGCCCTCCAATAATGCTGATTATAAGCCTTCTCATTCTGTGAAATTCTTGTCTGTTCCCAAGGGTACCACCCTTTACCAAAGCACCATTCATTGGTTATGCATCTCATTTTCTCCATATGATTGTCTCCGTGTGATTTTTTTTTAGTCATTCATCTTCTTCATGATCTCTTTTATACCATTTATGAATTCTTCTGCTATTATATTGGAGCCAACTCACGTTCCCTCCTTCATTGCTTTCCTTGCTCTCTTCATTGTTGCTTTGGGTCACCCACAATAGTAATTCTTCAAAAACTGTCATATTATATGACTTACAGTCATACAGAAAAGCCAGAAGAATATAAATATTTAAAAGATATGGTTTTGTTTGAGGATTGAGCATTGTGTCATCACAAACACTGCGCAATCCCCCAAAATGCAATCTAACCCATCCTGCTCCCTCTATTCAATTCTAGATCCACATCATTGTTTTTCCGAAGTCAAGAAATATGTGCATGTAACGGGGTTGTTCCGAGAGTTTCCTAATTAACTGATGAGGTTAGGGAAGACAAGATTAACTTTAATTGTAACTCCCTCTGGTGAGTGTGGGACATGCCCAGTTAATCATCATCAAGGAAATAAAAGACATCTCCTGGGTATCAGGTATGGTTTGATTTTTAGGATTCAGTCAGTTATATATTGTACACAGACATAATATGCATATATGTTGTTCTTGCTGCCATTCAGTCATTTCAGTTGTTTTTTCAACTTCATTCAGTCAGTCAGGTTTTTATGACCCCATTTGGAATTTTCCTGGCAAAGATAAGACTGGTTTGCCATTTTCCTCTCTAGATCATTTTACAGATGAGGAAACTGAGGCAATCTGGGTTAAGTTATTTGCCCAGGATCACACGGCTAGTGTCTAAAACTGAATTTGAACTCACGGAGATGAGTCTTGCTGATTCTAAGCCCAGAGCTTTACACACTGTGCTAACAGTGTACGTATGCGTATCTCTCTGGAACTTTGGAATTCACTATATGACATGAGAGACACTGGCACGGGACCACCCAGCATTATGTGCCCTCATCGGGAAAGTTGCTGTGTTTTATAAGCAACACAGAATTGAAATAGCTCCAAAGAAACACAAGATGCACAAATTTAGAGAACCCAACCCAAATGTTCTGTGGACTATTTGTGCCCAACCTGTGGCAGAGCACTCCGAGCTCATATTGGTCTAATCAGCCACAGTTGGACACACTGCAACTTGACTCTAACATAGTGATGTCATTGCGATCCTCAGTGAGAACAAAGGACAACAACCAATGCATATATAGACACATATATGTATATAGAGTTCTCAATTAGCTAGAAACACTCCCTGTCCCCCCTCCCCACACACGCACCATCTTCTACCCAGGAGTCTGACAAAGAGAAATTCTCACCACTTGGCTTTTGGAACCATATGGCTTCTAAAAACACATTCAAGTTAAATATTCCTTTGCATGATTAGTAGATAAACGACTAGCCAAGGAATTCTAAATTCTAGTACCCCTGTCATTGGCTGCTGCCATCCCTTGGCTAATAAGAGTCATGGAGTAGTCAGTTAGTCCCTTGGGAAAACTGTGCTGACATTCAGACAGACAGTGCTTATACCCAGTGGGCCCAAAGTTTGCTCTCACGTCTGGTCTCAAATCTGTCAGGCTCTCTCAAAGAGAAAAAGAAAGAGACAGGAGCAGAGGCAGAAACAAAGACAGAGAGAAAGAGACACAGAAAGATGGAGGGGAAGAAGAATGAGAAAGAAAGGAAAGAAGGAAGAAAGGAAAGAAAGAAGAAAGGGAAGAAGGAAGGGAAGAAAGAAGGAAATGAAAGGATGAAAGAAGGGAAGGAAGGAGGAAAAGATGGAAGAAAGGAAGAAGGAAGAGAGGGAGGGAAGGAGGAAGGAAAGGAGAAAAGAAAGGAAGAAAGGAGGGAGGAAAGAAGGGAAGGAAGGAAGGAAGGAAGGAAGGAAGGAAGGAAGGAAGGAAGGAAGGAAGGAAGGAAGGAAGGAAGGAAGGAAGGAAGGAAGGAAGGAAGGAAGGAAGGAAGGAAGGAAGAAATTCTGCAAATCCTTCCCTTCCCCACTTTTATAGACTGAAGACAAATCTCAAGTTCTGATCCACCATTGGAAAAGTCCACCAAGTCACCAACTCACCTCCAAAGACATTAATCTTCTCAGTAAAATTGTTAAGAAGAATACTTTATTACACCCATGAGAATGGAATCAAAGTCTCAAAGCTTCACCTCCATTTATCTTTATCAAGTTAAGGAATTGTTCCAATGATTGAATCACCCACACACTCCATAGTTCCATAAGCTCACCACCACAAATGTATAATGTAATCTGGACAACAGAGATTCTTCCTCCACCTATGTAAGATTCCCTACCTCAACAGGAGGTAAAATTTTAAAAAGTGCATCACTATTTTAAGTCTTCATTAGTGAGTGAGTGTTTCACCAAGGTCCACTCTTCCTAACAGGTTCTAGCCATGTTTCACTTGATTTCTATTCCCCAGCTATCACCTTGGTACCCAAGCTAGAGCAACAGAGATTTTAATCATTTCAACTCCAGATTTTGTGCCCCCCTGAATGATAGGTACCTTGTCTGGTCCACTGTGGCAGGTGGAGTCCACTATGCTTCCCTTGACTCTATTTTTCATGCTTCTTTCTCTGCAATGTCTTCTCTCCCACCCCATTCCATTCATTGTACTCCAGTTTTGATATCATGATTAAATCCAACACGATCTTGCTCCTGAAGAGATGTTTGGTCCCACTTACCATCCTTGCAGCTTTTTGGACCAAAATTTTCTTCTCTGGCCATCAGAGTATATGTATACTCTCCCTTTTAAATCAAAGGCAAGAAAAATCTTTAGTTTTGGGTTTATTTTCTGCTGACACAACTGGGATTAAGTGATTTGCCCAGGGTCACACAGCTAGGAAGTGTTAAGTGTCTGAGACCAGAATTGAACTCAGATCCTCCTGACTCCAGGGCTGGTGCTCTATCCACTGCACCACCTAGCTGCCCCAGTATCTTTAGTTTTTGTATTTGTATTCCCATCAATCAGCACAGTAAGCTTTTAATAAATGCTATTTTTCCCTTTCCTTATAACTCTCATTTGGGAGACTTTATAAGGTTTTGCAATAGAAAAGATGTTCAAAATATGTTCGCCACTATTATGAAGGATGATCAAAATAGAGTTTGATCCTATAGGGAACCTTCCATAAAGATAAACATTATCTAAATGTTTTTCTTCACAAGTGACATTGTGCTATTAGATCAAATCCTGGAAGGTAGTTATTATTCCTAAATATAAAAACAAAAATTTTGCAACATCACAACAATGTTGAGATGACTGTTTCAGAACCTAGTAATCAAAATTGCTCACATTTAGAAGACATTTTATAGTTTCACAGTATTTATATTCATTATTGAACCCTGTGAAAGGAAAAGCAGTAGAGCTATTATTCTACTTCACAGATGGGGAAACTGAGCAGGATTGTTATGAGGTCCAAATAAAATAATAAATGTAAAGCACATTACCAACCTTAAAGTGCTATATAATAAATGCCAGTTATTATTAGGATTAGGATTAATGCTCTCGTTGTTGCTGTAGACATTGTTGTCATTTCTGTTATTGTGCATTTACAATCACTAAGTCTTCAGTCTGGCAATGACTTCATTCCCTGACTTATATCATATGCCCTTCCTAAGCTGAGGCAATATTTATAGAGCCATTAACAATGGCATACTGATTAATTTTTAACCACCAGACTCTTTGGGATAGGAGTAGGGAAGTAGAAAATGAGAAAATACATACTTTTAAGTTTAATCTGAATTATTAACCCTTTTTAAAGATTATATAATCAACAACACAAAAACTAAAGAAAGCACTGATTGGAAGCTAATTTCAGAGGTATAAATGCTCACGCTGAAAAGTTAACAACCAGCTCTCAGTCAATTAAAGATGGCTCCAGCATACCTCTTTGTTAAGTGATTTGTCCACTGTCACAAAGCTAGTAAAATGAAAAGATCGGATGCAAATCGAGATGTTACATCCATGATTTTATTATGCCAGTGTTACATC
Source organism: Antechinus flavipes (assembly GCF_016432865.1). Taxonomy (NCBI): domain Eukaryota; kingdom Metazoa; phylum Chordata; class Mammalia; order Dasyuromorphia; family Dasyuridae; genus Antechinus; species Antechinus flavipes. The sequence goes on from NC_067400.1 coordinate 473,099,199, forward strand.
TTGTTGCCCTTGTAAAAGCAAAAGATTGCTTGAATTGATATTTCCATAAAAAAGATTTGGGGAATCCAAGCAGGGTCCACTTCACTCAAACAAAAGTCAGGAAGGGGACAGCGAGGTGGTGCAGTGGGTAGAGCAGCTGAAGTCAGGAGGACCTGAGTTCAAATCTGGCCTCAGACACTTAACACTTCCTAGTTGTGTAACCTTGGGCAAGTCACTTAACCCTAATTGCCTCAGGAAAAAAAAAAGTCAGTAAGACCTGGCTCCAATAAGGATCAGCACTGCCAAGTGGACTTCCTGACCTTAAATATTTCCTACATTGGCCTGCTTCATTGCATTGAGTTTAGACTATATCTAGTTCATTCCTTTGAATTAAACAATCTTTTAATTTCATTCAATCCAATTAATGGAGCACCGACCATTCACAAAGCACTGAGCTGGAGATGCTGGAGGTACAAAAATTGAAATGACAAAATTCCTGCTTCCAAGGAACATACATTATAATTATATCTTTACGTGAACATAATTAATATTGATACAAGAGAGAGTTCAATAAGAAAATAGAAGTCATCCAGGAATAATGCTATGAAAAAATAAAGGAAGGAGAGATCACTTTCACCTAAAGCAGTGGGCAGGATTCAGAGGAAGTTTCTTGAAGGTAGTAACACCTGGAAAAAAAGAATAGATCTTAACCTACTTCATAGTTGCTTAGAGTCAACCCTAATAAATTTACAAACACAGCCAAATCACTACTCTGAAAATTCCACGAATAGTCAAGATATCACAATCCTATACAATTTGTATAAACAAATTGAGACCATGAACAACATGATTATATCCTTTTTTTTTTTTTTGCCAGGGTTATCAGACTAGCAATTTAAGGCAATGTTATAGACCCAACATACCTGGATTTCACCAAAAAAATTTGACAAAGTGTTTCATTATATTTTTGTGAATAAGGTGGCAAGATGTGGACTAGGCAAGAATATAAGTAGATGAACTCAGAACTGGTTGAATGAATGGAGCTAGTGGAGTAGGGAATCAAGGATAGATATCAGTCTAGAAAGAGATCAATAGTAGAATGCCTTGCATCTGTTCTTGGTCTTCAACAGAAAGAAGGAGGAAGAAAGAGTTGATGCCATATAATTGCCTTCAAATATTTGAGAGGCTGCCATCTGGGAAAAGAATTAGACTTGTTCTTTTCAAAAACCCAGGGAACAAACTGAGAAGCAATATAAATACATTTCAGAGAAACAGATTTTGGCATCACATAAGGAATAATATTCTCCCACTTAAGAGCTGTCTCAAAGTAGCCTAAGCCACCACAAGCATACTGAGTTCCCTGTCACTGGAGGTATGCAAGTGAAGACTGATTTGATCATTTGCCATTGATGTTGTTGAGAGGATCCCTAATCAGCTGAAATTTGGAATAAATAACATTTGGGGTCCTTACCAGGTCTGAGATTCTACACAAAATTTTAGATGATTAATGTCCAAAATCTGGGGTGAAAGTTGTCAAATTAGTATTCAAGTTCAGGAATATACAAGTTATCTCCATCATTAATGGCTCAGTCCTAAATGTGCTTTAAAAAAAAACCTTGAATTTTTTTATGCATCCCAAGAATAATGGTAGATTGGGTTTAACTTACTATTGGACTGAATCCTGCCAAAATCATCCTTAATCCTTTAACCATCATGAGTCTGCAGCATCCAGAAAAATTGAATGTGGAGTTAGGCTATTTTGACACTAATATATGATCCAGATGGAGGGTGATAATATGAATGTTGTCCCCAATCCAGGTATTGTGTTCAGTTCTGGGCACTACATTTTAAGGCAGAACATGGATAGGATAGAGTTTTTCCACAGGAGAGTAACAATGATGGGGACAAATTGGAACCTATACCATATGATGATTGTTTGAAGGAACTAAGGCTATTTGTTCCAAGGCATAGGGAAGGGAGAAGGAAATCAGGGGGAAAGAATGAAAAACACTGTTCAAATATTTGAATGGTTCTCATGGAAAAGATAAATTAGATTTACTTTGTTTGGCCTTGGAGATCAGAACTAGGACTAATAGCTGGAAGTTAGTTCATAATATAATGACAGACTTCCTAATATTAGATAGGGATTAGACATGTGATTTTACAGGGATAGGGAACTCCAGGGTGAAGAAATTTCCCACAGCAGGTCACCATTATCTCTAAAACTTAGACTCAGAGTGCCTAGAAGGCTGACAGGTTAAGTGACTAGTCCAACATCACACATTCAGTATCTGTCAATGATGGGACTTGAACCCAAGTGTTTCTGATCAGGTTTCTACCCACTGTCCAAATGTTTTCCCTTAGAGCTTGCTGTACAAGGAATGGGCTACTTTAGAAAGTAGTGAATTTATTATCCCTAGACATATCAAGTAAAGATTAAACCATTTCCTGCAAATGTTGTAAAGGAGGTTAATGCTTCAGATATGTTAGATCTATGGGAAACTGGGAAAGTGATATACTTAAGGAAGGGAGGATAGGAGAACAAATTAGATTTTTTCTTAGTTTTGTTTGTTTTTGAAGAAAGGAATAGTGGTATTAAAAGCTAAAGCTTAGGGATGATATTCAAAAGCTAAATTCAAAGCAACAGATCTGCTTGTCTTTTTCATTTTATTTTTTGCTGATCCTAGCACCAAGTGTAGCTTGGGGCAACGGGGAGAGTAGCCTCAGTATGTATTTGTGGGCTTAGCTATGACATGAAATTGTATAATTGTATAATTTGGCACCTAATTTGTTTTGGAGTGTCCAGTCTTCTTAGTTTCTTTAGTTTTCAGTCCAAGACCATCTTGTGAAATACTTTGAACTTTGATTCAGGCTGAACATGTAAGACAGCTGAGTGTGAAAAACAAGAGTCATGCCATATAACTGAAAGAAAAAAAATAATTTTAAATAATTCAATAAAGCCATAACTGGAACAATATGTGAAAGAGAAAGAGAGAGACTGAGCAGCTCACCCCCTCCACAAGTCTTGGAGTCTTTCAAAGCTGGGGGAGCCAGTGGGCAAAGAAGAGGACCACAGTTAAAGACCCTTAAACGCTTATGGTGTTTGCACTTTTAAGAGAACCATTATATTAAGCACCTGATGCACTTAATTCATTTATAAAGAATTCCAAAGGAATAGAAGACATGATCTCTGACTGAATTTTGTTAGGAGAAGCAGCTTAGCTTAGTTACAGGCACGAAAGCATGGTGGGTTTGGTTGGAGGTAGAAGACCTGGGTTCTACTTCCTAGAATGCTAAGTCTGGAGTCAGGAAAGCCTAAGTTTAAATCCAGTCTCAGACACTTACCAGCTGTATGACCCTAGAAAATTCGTTTAACTGTCTGCCTCAATTTCCTCATCTGTAAAATGGCCCTTTATAGACTCTACGAGCTAGATCCATTATCTGTCTAATGGGTATCACAACAGTCCCTTTATCTCAGGCTTGCCGTTTGCAATGAACTTAGTGAATTATCAAGTGATAGTAGGAAAGGTTGTAAAGAGGCACCATGATTATAATGGAAGCAAAATTATTTTCTAACTTGAAAATGGTGTGCAAATGTCAGTGATTCTTACATACATGTGAGCAATTATTATTAAAAAAATAAAATCTAGAGTTGAAGTAATGATTACAGCAGCAAAGACAGTATGACATATGGGAGAGAGAGCTGGCCTCCAGGTTGGGGTCCTTGTGGGCCCCCGGGGAAGCCATTTAATCTCTTAGTGTCCCCAAGGCAACTCTCTGAGACTACATATTGATAGGAAGATGCTGATCAGCTTTGGTAATTGATTCCACTACATGGGAGACCCTGGAATAGGCTCTCCCAGCATGCTGTGCCCTCCTCGAGAAGGTGCTTCCCTCTACCAGCAAAGCAGGGTTGCAGTAGCTCAGAGGAACCCAAGATGTGCAAAATTAGAGAATCCACCCCAAATATTCACTATTTATGTCCGACTGTAATCGAGCATCCCGAGCCCATGTTGGTCCCATCAGTGACAGGCGAACACTAATTTGTCCCTAACCTAATAAGGTCATTTTGGTTCTCTTTGGCAAGGAAGAATTCCAGAGGCCAGACAGGCCTTCACCTGCTGCCCTCACCTTTCCCATGGCAGGGCCCCAGGGGGGCAAATTCACAACCAGTACATGGGAGAGCCCCTCAGCTCAGTGAATCACAGTTATAAGCCCCTACTCTTATTTAGTGTCTTATGTTTTACAAAGGGCTTACAAACACAATCTTCCTGTGATCCTCATCATAATTTCATGAAATAAGTGCTAGAGATATTATAATGCCAATTATACAGACGAGAAAACTGTAGACTTGCTCGTAATTCCACAATTGTGAAAGGCACAATTAGAACACAAGGCTCTCTTAATTCCAAGTCCAGGACTCTTTTCATTCCAACTTTATTTTTAAAATGAGAGAAGAGACAGATAAAAGGGTTACTCAAAGGGTGAACCATTTATAAATTTTCACTAAGAAAAATTTGAAAATCAGAGTGAAAACAGGAAAAATCTTGTCAAGTTTCAAGTTTCCATCTTCTAGGTTTGGGGGAAGGGATCTTAAAGCTAGCCCACCCATCCTGCCTGATAGATGAATCCCTTCTGATATCCCCAGTTGGTTTCTCAGTCTCTCTTGGAATACCAGAGATTTCCTCTCGTATCTCCATATTGCTAACCAAAGCAGGAAGTCCACTCATCAGTGATGCGAGAAAGCAAGCATACAAATTCTCTAGAACTAGCTCCAAAGAATGAGCCGAGTTGTTTTTCTCTCTGGGCACATTATTACCATTACTCACTGTATTCTTCATCATTAGAAGCTGGCTCCTTTGGTGTTTGGCACACTGTCACTTCCTGCTTCTAAGAAAAACCTTAAAAATGTCTTGGGAACTGTCACAGGCATCAAACTACTTTCACCAAACAACATTTGGATAAAGAAAACATGAGAAAATCTGAAAGATGTGGATTAAATTCCCCTAAATATTTGTGGGTTAGAAGGGAGAGGGGGGAAAGGCCCAGATAAGTGATACCCCGAGCTTTCTGACAACCTCTGAGGGACTATCTTTACTCCTTCGGGTCATAAGCTCATTGGGTCTCTCCCACAGCAGGTCACCATTATCTCTAAAACTTAGACTCAGAGTGCCTAGAAGGCTGACAGGTTAAGTGACTAGTCCAACATCACACATTCAGTATCTGTCAATGATGGGACTTGAACCCAAGTGTTTCTGATCAGGTTTCTACCCACTGTCCAAATGTTTTCCCTTAGAGCTTGCTGTACAAGGAATGGGTTACTTTAGAAAGTAGTGAATTTATTATCCCTAGACATATCAAGTAAAGATTAAACCATTTCCTGCAAATGTTGTAAAGGAGGTTAATGCTTCAGATATATTAGATCTATGGGAAACTGGGAAAGTGATATACTTAAGGAAGGGAGGATAGGAGAACAAATTAGATTTTTTCTTAGTTTTGTTTGTTTTTGAAGAAAGGAATAGTGGTATTAAAAGCTAAAGCTTAGGGATGATATTCAAAAGCTAAATTCAAAGCAACAGATCTGCTTGTCTTTTTCATTTTATTTTTTGCTGATCCTAGCACCAAGTGTAGCTTGGGGCAACGGGGAGAGTAGCCTCAGTATGTATTTGTGGGCTTAGCTATGACATGAAATTGTATAATTGTATAATTTGGCACCTAATTTGTTTTGGAGTGTCCAGTCTTCTTAGTTTCTTTAGTTTTCAGTCCAAGACCATCTTGTGAAATACTTTGAACTTTGATTCAGGCTGAACATGTAAGACAGCTGAGTGTGAAAAACAAGAGTCATGCCATATAACTGAAAGAAAAAAAATAATTTTAAATAATTCAATAAAGCCATAACTGGAACAATATGTGAAAGAGAAAGAGAGAGACTGAGCAGCTCACCCCCTCCACAAGTCTTGGAGTCTTTCAAAGCTGGGGGAGCCAGTGGGCAAAGAAGAGGACCACAGTTAAAGACCCTTAAACGCTTATGATGTTTGCACTTTTAAGAGAACCATTATATTAAGCACCTGATGCACTTAATTCATTTATAAAGAATTCCAAAGGAATAGAAGACATGATCTCTGACTGAATTTTGTTAGGAGAAGCAGCTTAGCTTAGTTACGGGCACAAAAGCATGGTGGGCTTGGTTGGAGGTAGAAGACCTGGGTTCTACTTCCTAGAATGCTAAGTCTGGAGTCAGGAAAGCCTAAGTTTAAATCCAGTCTCAGACACTTACCAGCTGTATGACCCTAGAAAATTCGTTTAACTGTCTGCCTCAATTTCCTCATCTGTAAAGTGGCCCTTTATAGACTCTACAAGCTAGATCTATTGTCTGTCTAATGGGTATCACAATAGTCCCTTTATCTCAGGCTTGCCGTTTGCAATGAACTTAGTGAATTATCAAGTGATAATAGGAAAGGTTGTAAAGAGGCACCATGATTATAATGGAAGCAAAATTATTTTCTAACTTGAAAATGGTGTGCAAATGTCAGTGATTCTTACATACATGTGAGCAATTATTATTAAAAAAATAAAATCTAGAATTGAAGTAATGATAACAGCAGCAAAGACAGTATGACATATGGGAGAGAGAGCTGGCCTCCAGGTTGGGGTCCTTGTGGGCCCCCGGGGAAGCCATTTAATCTCTTAGTGTCCCCAAGGCAACTCTCTGAGACTACATATTGATAGGAAGGTGCTGATCAGCTTTGGTAATTGATTCCACTACATGGGAGACCCTGGAATAGGCTCTCCCAGCATGCTGTGCCCTCCTCGAAGAAGGTGCTTCCCTCTACCAGCAAAGCAGGGTTGCAGTAGCTCAGAGGAAACCCAAGATGTGCAAAATTAGAGAATCCACCCCAAATATTCACTATTTATGTCCGACTGTAATCGAGCATCCCGAGCCCATGTTGGTCCCATCAGTGACAGGCGAACACTAATTTGTCCCTAACCTAATAAGGTCATTTTGGTTCTCTTTGGCAAGGAAGAATTCCAGAGGCCAGACAGGCCTTCACCTGCTGCCCTCACCTTTCCCATGGCAGGGCCCCAGGGGGGCAAATTCACAACCAGTACATGGGAGAGCCCCTCAGCTCAGTGAATCACAGTTATAAGCCCCTACTCTTATTTAGTGTCTTATGTTTTACAAAGGGCTTACAAACACAATCTTCCTGTGATCCTCATCATAATTTCATGAAATAAGTGCTAGAGATATTATAATGCCAATTATACAGACGAGAAAACTGTAGACTTGCTCGTAATTCCACAATTGTGAAAGGCACAATTAGAACACAAGGCTCTCTTAATTCCAAGTCCAGGACTCTTTTCATTCCAACTTTATTTTTAAAATGAGAGAAGAGACAGATAAAAGGGTTACTCAAAGGGTGAACCATTTATAAATTTTCACTAAGAAAAATTTGAAAATCAGAGTGAAAACAGGAAAAATCTTGTCAAGTTTCAAGTTTCCATCTTCTAGGTTTGGGGGAAGGGATCTTAAAGCTAGCCCACCCATCCTGCCTGATAGATGAATCCCTTCTGATATCCCCAGTTGGTTTCTCAGTCTCTCTTGGAATACCAGAGATTTCCTCTCGTATCTCCATATTGCTAACCAAAGCAGGAAGTCCACTCATCAGTGATGCGAGAAAGCAAGCATACAAATTCTCTAGAACTAGCTCCAAAGAATGAGCCGAGTTGTTTTTCTCTCTGGGCACATTATTACCATTACTCACTGTATTCTTCATCATTAGAAGCTGGCTCCTTTGGTGTTTGGCACACTGTCACTTCCTGCTTCTAAGAAAAACCTTAAAAATGTCTTGGGAACTGTCACAGGCATCAAACTACTTTCACCAAACAACATTTGGATAAAGAAAACATGAGAAAATCTGAAAGATGTGGATTAAATTCCCCTAAATATTTGTGGGTTAGAAGGGAGAGGGGGGAAAGGCCCAGATAAGTGATACCCCGAGCTTTCTGACAACCTCTGAGGGACTATCTTTACTCCTTCGGGTCATAAGCTCATTGGGTCTCTCCCATCAAGGCGAGGGCAGCTACCATCACCATATTACCTCAAGGGAAAGGACCTCAGCTATCTACAAGGAGCTAATCATTCATGGTGACCCTGAGGTTCAGAGATGGACCCGTAGGAAATGGGGATGCTTTGTTCTGCCCCATAAACACATTTTCCTACAGATCTGCTCCCTCTCTCTGTGGAAAATCTTTTGAGTTGCTCTCATTCCATATTACGGCCTTGAACTTCAGCACGCATCCTGCCCACAATGGATCCTATGTGAGTGCAGAAGCTCATAGTGGGGCCCCCTAATTACGGCCATTCATTAAGCTGTCAGGAAGCACTCCCCCAATCAATCAGGTCTTTATCAGGCCCCGGCTGCCAGTGGGGTGAAGCTGGCTGTCTCCGTCTGACCTGCCCCGAGCCCCTGGCATGCGCTGCCCCCCACAGATCACTGCGGCCTTTGTGATGCCCAAGGCCAGACAGCCACCTGGCCAGCCCCGGCTGGGTCACCTCTCCCCTGGCGGGCCCCGGGGGCCCAGAACCAGCTGCTCCCTCTCCCGTGTTTTATCTCTCTGGCCTTTTGGACTGGCTACAAGAGGTCGGGAAGGACCCGGGTTCCAGGAGGAGGCCTTGATGGAAAAGGGAAGGATCTCGTTTCAACAGGGAAAATTCATGCAGGATATTCCTTCTAAGTTACCTGGGTGACTTCAGACAGAGCACCCTCTTATTCCAGGGCTCAGCTTCTTTGGATGTAAAAAGAAACTAAACTGGATCCCGTCCAAAATCTCTTCCAGTTCTAAATTCTATAATGATCTCTATGAAATGTGGCCAAGAACCTTTGGTTTTCTTCATTTTGTTGAATCACCTGATTCAAGCCAAAGGTTTTAAAATTCTTTAAGAGATTCTAGGCTTGAGGACAGAATAGAGCACTGAGGTGAGACTGATCTCAATTCTCACTCAATATATTGACTCTTATTCAAATACATGCCTTTGGGGGCAGCTCGGTGGTGCAGTGGTTAGAGCACCAATCCTCAAATTGGGAAGACCTGAGTTCAAATTTGACCTTAAACACTTAACACTTCCTAGCTGTGTGACCCTGGGCAAGTCACTTAGCCCCAATTGCCTCAGCAAAAAAAAAAAAAAAAAAAGGTAAATATATATATATGCAACCAAACAAATAAATGCCTTTAGGAAAGAGTAAAGAAGATAAGATTTCATTGAGTTTACAATCTTGCTGGGGAAATTAAATATATATATATATATATATATATATATTTATAACTTTAGTCCTGAAGTCTCTTGGTATAGAAATCCCTCCTCAAAGAATTCCCTGCACTGTGTGAGGAGCAGAACTGAGTTGTTGAGAGTGGAAGATCAGAGCCTTCTTTGGGACTTTTAATGTTGTCACATCAGGAGTTTCTGGCTTCCATCTTCAAGAAGGAAGATAGAAGAGGTCAACCACAGTCCCATTTTGCCGAAGAAAAGGACTGTGTGAAGATGAGAGAATCTGGCAGTCCCCATCACCATACCCCGATCCCCAACTTGCTAGCGAGGGGGATTTCTCCTTGTGTGAGATCTAAGACACTCCTCCCTCCTCTCTTTTTCCATCTCTCTCTCCCCTGCTCTCTGTTTTTTTTTCCTCTCTCTGCTCTCTCCCTCTCTCCTTCTGTCTTTCTGTCTCTTGCTCTCTGTGGAGCTGAGTTACCTTGCCTCCAGTGTAAGAGCTCCTTCAGTCTCTGTCGTTTTGTATATTTTTTCCCATGTATACTTTCTCTGATTTCAGTTTTGCTGCTGATTTGAATAAATGGATTTTTAAAAAGAATTGCTATATGTTTATTGTGAAACTGATCTTTGCTGAGAAGTGATTCAAGTCTTGGATTTAGAACTTGGAATCCTGCTTTCCCCCAGTAATAACCCCACAAACAAATGAAATTGAACTTGTTCATAAAATACAGACTAACAATATTTAAAGGAGCAAATGGATATAATTCTAGCCTCGTATCCCCTCTTTCCAAGGAGGGCAGAGTAGCCTCCAGACCCAACTTACTGTTCTTCCTCCTGGCAGGAATTAAAGTTATTCTTGGAGAAGGGTTGGGGAAAGAGGCTCGAGATATCTATTCTGCCTCCCTTTGAACTACCCAATGATACCCCCATGCTACATATAGGGGGATAGTCCTCACTATACACAGAGCCCATTCTATAAACATAAAATACCACCTATAGTATACCTATACTCTTAACTCTCCTGGAGTGCCACCTGAAACATCCTTATTCTGGATGCTCGTTGTACCTTGGTACTCCACTCCTAGACTTCAAACATTGGATGCAACTTCCTTCTCCTTCAGTTTCTTTGATTGGCTGGTTCTTATTAGAATTTCCATCTTAAGGATGAGGTTTGGTCCAATCGTGTCTTCATTTCTTTCCAGACTCTCTCCCAACCATCTGGGATTTTTTTCTATAATACAGATGGTACCTTCATCTCTTCCTCCCTCCCCTACATCTCCTCTATTCAGCTCCTTTTCATATGTTGCCTTAGATTGTAAGCTCTTTGAGGTACAAAACTTTGTATTTGCATTCCAAGTGTTTAGCACAGCTCCTGGCTCATAATAAATGCTTGTTTCTTTGATTAACTCTACCCTGCAATGGTCTGTCTCATCTCAGAATTCTTGTGTTTCTATCACCCTGTTGTCTGATTACTTTGTATTGTCTTGCACTTATTGATAATGATAGCACATATTGATAATGTACTTCATATTTACAAAATGTTTTACCTCCATTATCTCCGCATAAGACATTCTATCTCCTAACTCTAGGCAGATTCACCCGCTACACCTTATGTCTGGAATTCTCTCTCCTCTGCTTCTTGGTTTACCTGGCGCCCTTGCAATCCCAACTAAAATCTCACCTCTGCAAGAAGCCTTTCCCAGACAGTCTTAATGCTGGTGTCTTCCTTCTGTTGATTACATCCAATTTACCTACATTATTATTGTCTGTTATTCATCTATAGCTTATTGATTTATGGTGGTCTGCATGCTGTCTCTCCTATTAGTTAGACTGTGAGCTCCTTGACAATCTTTTAATATTCTTTGAATCCCTGGTGCTTAACATAGTGCCTGACACATAATAGGTGCTTAATATTCGTTGACTGACCCTTATAACAATCTTATGTGGTAGGTAACATAGGTATCATTCCCACTTTACACATATGGAAACTGAGGTTCTTATAAGTGAAGAGCCTTGCCCAATGTTATATAGCTAATAAATATCATGAAATTTGAACTTCATTGCTGTGTATGGTTCTTTCATAAACATATGTCTTACCACCAATTCTTAATTTCTATCTATGTCTAAAGAGCAAGGAATGTTTTGTCAACTTTTTAAGTTTCTCCACAATGTCTGGAATGGCAAGATTTAAGACTTGTAATACGTGACAATGGGCATGAAACACCTTCTCTCTAGGATACCTTCCCTAACTCGTACTAGTCTGAGGTAGACACAGTTTAATAGCTTTGAAAACATAGATCAAAATTGCTTTTCAGAATGATTGGAGCAGTTTACAATTCTACCTGCAGTACCATAAATATATGTTCCCCATGATCCCATCATCATTTGTAAGAATAAGAGCCATTACCCATTTGATAAATGGTCAAAAAATGTGAAGAGGATGATTAAGGATTTGTTTGATCTTAGTTTAAATGTTTGACTGATTGCTTGATAAAATTGAGATAGCTTGGATTTCTTCCTTTGGGGAAAAAAACATCAATAACCACTTGGAAAATGCTATAAATCATGAATTATTAGAGAAATGGAAATTAAAGCAGCTCTGAAGTATCACCTTATACCTATTAGACTGACAAAAATGATTAAAAAGGAAAATGATAATTTATAGTGAAACTACAGATTTTTTTCTTTGAGAGCTTATTAATAGCTTATTCAGTTTCTTTTTTAAATAATATATTTTTATTCTGTTAACCTAGGCAAGTATCCATCCATTTAATTTGGTTTTACTGGTATATTATTTAGTCCAATAGCTCCTAATATATTTTTAATTTTTTCTTTATTGGATGTAAATTCACTTTTCCTATTTTTGATTCTGGCAATTTGGTTTTCTTTTTTATATCATTAGCTAGTAGTTTATCTGAGCCTGTATCTCAAAGAGATTATTAAAAAAAGAAAAGGACCATAAGTGCAAAAATATTTGTAGCAACCCTTTATGTAGTGGCAAGGAACTGGAAGCTGAGTGGATGCCCATTGGTTGGAGAATGGCTGAATAAGTTATGGAATATGAATGTTATGGAATATATATTGTTCTATAAGAAATGATTGGCAGGATAATTTCAGAGAAGCCTGGAGAGACGTATGTGAAGTGATGCTAAATGAAGTAAGTAGAACCAGGAGAACATTGTACACAACAATAGCAAGCTTATAGGATGATCAATTCTGATAGACATGTTTTTTTTTCCCCAACTACAAGGTGATTCAGATCAATCCCCAATGGTCTTGTGATGAAGAGAGCTATCTGCACCCAGAGAGAGGACTATGGGGACTGAGTATGGATCACAACATAATATTTTAACTTTTTTATTGTTGTTTGTTTGCATTTGTTTTTTCTCATTTTCCTTTTTGATTGATTTTTCTTGTGCAGAATAATTGTGAAAATATGCATAGAAGAATTGCATATGTTTAACATATATTGCATTACTTGCTATCTAGGGGAGAGGATGGGAGCAAGGGAGGGAAAAAATTGGAGCACGAGGTTTTACAAGGGTGCATGTTGAAAATTATCTATGAATTTGTTTTGAAAATAAAAAGCGTTAATAAAAAAGAAATTGATTATTTCTTCTAGCCTACTTCTTTACTTCAGCCTTTATTTTAGGGCAAGGCTTTATGTACATTTAAAAGGAACGTCAGGAATAAGCTTTTGTCTTCTTGAGTACTTCTGCTACTTTCTTGAATATTAGGTATGTCTGGGACAGTTCAGGCTAGTGATCTGCAAACTTTCAGTGACTTGTAAGTGATATAATATGGAGCAAAGTCTACTCATTGCCCTCCTTCTCTGAGATCTGCAGGTTTCTGACTGACATCTGGATCTCAGCAAGACACCTGTTGGTTTAAAAGTTTCAGTAAACTGCTGTTGGTCTCAGCTACTCTTGGCCAGCTAGCTGACAGGGTCTGCAGATGCAGAGGAACCTAACTTCCTGCTCTTCTTTGTTTTAGGAATCATGTCCTTGTAAATTCCCTGTAAGCTTCAACATGATCTAAAACCCAGAAATGAGTTTCTCTTCTGATCCTAGGATCAGAGACACATTGCTTGCTTCTGAATTTGTTTCTCACTCAAAATACAACTATGGCCCATGACCATAATATACCTTCTCCCTACTATGTACAGATCACTCCTGCAGTCTTCCCTGGATTTCTAATCTGGACAGGGCTGCCAAATGGTACCGAGTCCCACACTCTAAAGGAGCTTCAGAGATTCTTTGAAACCTCTTTCTACCTTGGTATTTTCTGCCTAAGTGTAAATATTAGTCCTGCTTCATTCCTGGGAGCTGAAATAGTCTGCTAGCCCCTGAGCAGACCTTGTCCACAAAGTTCACAGTCTTCCTATCCCATCTTGGGTTGAAAAAATATGATTTTTCACAGTAATTTTTTTCTTGGATATCTCTATGAGGGTTCAATCTGGTGCCATTTCTAAATCTTTGAGGAAGAAGTCTAGTAAGTGAACTGCATTATACTTTTTTCCTGCTATTTCTAACTTCACTTTGTTTCATAGACACCAAAGACAAGTACCAAGACTAACTTCCAGCAATAGAAGCTGCCCCCATTGATTTCACCAATTCACTTCTGACTAGATCAGTATTAGATGATAGGTTAGGTTTACAAAAAATTAAGGTGTATTCTCAAGATATATTCTTTTAAGTTTAGATATTACATGTCCAAAGATTTGCCAGTGAATTCTATTAAACAAACATTTATTAAGCGGCTAATATTTGCTGCACTATTCTAGGTGTTAGAAGAAACAAAGACAAAAGAAGCTAATCCTGTCCTCAAGGAGTTTACATTTGACTAAGCAGGGGTTCTTAAATTATTTTGTGTGTTATGCACACCTTTGGCTGGTGAAGCCCATGAACACCTCCTCAGAATAATGTTTGCAAAGGTAAAAGATACATATGATTTCAAAGGAAATCAATAATATTAAAATATACTTATCACAATGTTTTTTTTAAAATACATTTTATGTGTTATGTATTTATATATTTTAAAATACATTTATGGATTCCAGGTTAAAAACTCCTGTCTTAGGGAAAAGCAACAACAGTACTTCATCTGCCGCATCCATAAAATGAGAGGGTTAGACAAGATCCCTAAAATCTCTTCCAACTTAAAATCCATGGTTATGTTTATAGAAATAAGAAAATACAAGATAATTTGAGGAGAGAGAGGATAGCAACAAGAAAAACCTTGTAGAAGGTTATACCTGAACTGAGCTTTGAAGATAAGGATTCTAAGAGGCAAGGATGGTAAGTCAGAACATCCCATGTACGAACATATGAAGGTTTTCTTTCAGCAACTACTGATGTCAGATCAGCAATGCATTTCTTATCATTCAGGCTAAAGCTCCTAATAAAAATAATAGCTTATATTTATCTTCTCTAGTTCAGTATGTGAACCAGAAAGACTTAACTAAAGCTACCCGAATACTGGAGACATCTGTGATTTCATTAATTTGGGGTAAGATTAGAGGGGATTCTTTCCATAAAGGAGAATCACAGTCCTTTTATGACATTATAGGAGAACTAGAAAAGATTTTGGAGTCCAATATTCTCACTTACAAATGGGGAAAGTGAAGCATATGAAGGCTAAATAACATCTCCCAAGCAGAATCCCCACTTCAAACACCATCGAGACTCTCTTCCTCTCTCACTTCCTCTTCTTTTCCCTCTCTAATTCAAAATTTTAGTAGGATCAAAATTTCCTATCCTTTACAATCTGTGGATAGGCAGCTGGAATTCTTTACCCCTGACTTCTTATTGCTGCCTCAATTCCAGCCTCCTCAAGAAGACAAACTTTGCAATACTTGCACCATCTATCTCTGGCTGGGCTTAGCAATTCCTCTGAAGGAAGGCAGTAAGGGGACAGGCTGGACATCCTTCATCTGTCCTAAAGCACTGAATTCCGTCTTGCCAGCACAAGGCAATTTCCTGTCATCTCCCAATGGGGAGGCAGAGAAATTCTGGTGCAAAAAGGAACGGCAACCTTCTCTTTGACCTCAGACCTCCCATTTCCTCCTGTGCCTTAAGTGAAGAGGAAAGGGTAAATTAGTAGGGAATTTCTATCTGCTCTCGTACCATTTCTCTGCCTAATCTCCACCTTTCAAATAAAAGGGAATATTGAAATAGAGACAATCCCATTTGATCATGTGCTTTTCTTCTCATGATACAATTGCCTCCAGCTTGATCTCCATCCTTCTCTGGGAAGCGAAATGGCCTTTCACTCTCTGGTAGCTTTTTCACCTCTCCCTCTGCCTTCCCTCACAAAATACTGCTTTTCTTCCAAACTATGACCTCCAATCCTTTTATTTCAGTTCTTTCCATGACCATTTCCCCAGGCCACTTTCTCCTCTTTCCCACATCTTGATCCCTTGGTGGACCAGTTCAGCTCTACATTGTCTTCTCTTCGATCCATAGTCCCTTTATCATTTTGCTAATTATACCTACCAAGCTTCAGTCTTGGATGCTCCCACATTTTTCATCTTCATTGTTTTAATTCTTTGCAGTTTGGCATTTGACATTATTCCACTGAAGTTACTTTCTCCAAAGTTATTAATCATCTCCTAATTGACGATTCCAATGATTTTTTTCCCCCTTAATCATCATTCTCTTTAACCTCTCTGCAGTATTTGACAGGTATCCCAGACATTACTGCCTCCTTATCTTCCTTCAATCTGACCACTATTTCTCAGTCTTCTTTCCTGGATTCTCCTCTAAACAACATTCTCTAACTGTAGATGTCTAACAGGGCTTTTTCTTGAATCATCTAGACTACTTTACTCTGTGATCTCATCAGTTCCCATGGATTTAATCACTATCTCCATGCTGGCAATCCTATTCCAACCTCTCTGCTGACCTCCACTCCTGCATCTCCAACATTCTTTCAGACATCTTGAGCTGGATATCCATTAAGACATGTCCTAAAACAGAACTCACTATATTTTTTCCTAACCCTTACTCTCTTCCTTCCCTACCTTACTTATTATTATATAAGGAAAACTCATTATCTTTCCCCATTTTTACTTTCCCTTTTATTGAAAAGACCAACATCAATTTCCTAGTTTCTCAGTCTCCAACCTAAAAGTCATTTTCAAATCCTCACTCTCAGCACCCCCATATTTAACCTGTTGCCAAGCCTATCAATTTTACCTTTACTACATCTTTCCAAGACACCCTCTTCTCGACTGCTACCATCCTGTTATAGCCCCTTAGCACCTCACTCCTAGACTACTGCAACAGACAACTAGTGAGTAAATCTGACTCAAGTTTCTCCCTACTCTAATCCATCCTCCATTCGGCTACTAAAGTGATTTCCCTAAAGTGCAGGTCTGACCATGTCACACACCACTGCCCCTCCCACTCACTGTCTTCCCCCCTCCTCACACTGTGTGTTGTATGTATATATACAGACAGACAGACAGACACATAAACACTTCAGTAGCTCCTTATTATCTCTGTGGTCAGATACAAAATATTCTGTTTGGCATTCAAAGGCTTTCATAACCGAGCTCCCCCTACCTTTCCAGACTTCTTACATCTTACTCCCCAGTGTATCCTGGTCTATTTGCTGTTCCATGAACAAGACATTCCATCTCAGCTCTGAGCATTTTCTCCATCTGTTCTTTATACATTGAATGTTATTATTGTTGTTCTTATTTTTTTTCCAACCTACTGGTTACTTTAAGTCATTAAAAAAAATCTCATCTTCTATAGGAAGTCTTTTTCTAATTCTCTCAATTCTAGTACCTTCTCTTAGTTATTATCCTTTATTTAATCTGGAAGGCAAAAATTGTTTTCTTTTTTTTTTTTTGTATCTCCAATGCTTAGTCCTGGGTCTGCCACATAATAGCTGTTTAATAAATGTTTATTGTTTATTTTTATTGGTTGACTGATTGAAAAGAACAAAGTGTTACACCTTGCAAATTCAACCACTCAGAGTCAAAAAAGACCACTTCTATATCTCATTGTCTCTGTTACCTGTTCTTTACTTTCTGTATTTTGTTGTTGGTTTTTTTTTTCTTTTTTTTGTCAAGGTATTTGATAGATGAAGAGTTTCTTGATCAAGAACCACCAAATCAAACTTCTGTATTTATGGCAAACATATTTTACAAACTCCATAGTCTGGATAAGAATATATATTTCTTTTGCAAAAGCTTAATTTAAAAACACATTTTCTTTTCTTGAAATCAAAGCTTCTCCAGAAAACCAGGTGCATATGGTTTCCATATCTAAGTTATGGAGAGTCTAAGCTAAAAAGAAAGGATATTCTATTCCTATAAACACATTCTGATTTAACTCACTGTCAAAACCCCTAGAATCTTTTCTTGTTAGAGAAATAATCAAATTTTCCTGTCTTGATAGGAATTTATTTTACTACTTCTCTGGCTTTTAAGGCAAGTAAAAGTCAATCAGTCTGTGTGTGCGTGTCTTTCTCTCTCTCTCTCCGAGTCTCTTTCTCTCTGAGTCTCTCTTTCTCTGTGTGTGTCTCTCTGTGTGTGTCTTTGTGTGTGTGTCTCTGTGTGTGTGTGTGTGTCTCTTTCTCTCTCTGTGTCTCTCTCTGTGTGTCTCTCTCGCTGAGTGTCTCTCTCTGAGTGTCTCTCTTTCTCTCTCTCTGTCTCTCTCTGTTTTTCTCTGTGTTTTTCTCTCTCTTCTTTCCTCTCTCCCTCCCTCCCTTGTTCTTTGTCTCTGTCTTTGTCTCTCTCTCTCCCTCTCTGTCTTCTGTCTGTCTCTCTCCCTCACTCCTTCTCTCTCTCTCTCTCTCTCTCCATCTCCGTCTCCCTCCGTCTCCTTCCATCTTCAGCTAGAACAGTACAAAAGTAATAATGGCTGATATTTACTAATTTAAAATTTGTAAAGGATTCAGTATATAATGCCTCAAATGAATCTCACCAGAACCCTAAGAAGTGGATGTCATGGTTATCATTATTCTGTCTTTATATATGAGGAAACTGAGATTCCAGAAAATGAAATTATTTTCCCATGAAAAGATACAAAAATAAGATATCTAAGATACATCCAGAATAGGTAAAAGAGGAAACCTCTCATAGCAAGTTCCTCCCAGAGCCATGGGCAGCTTTCAATCCTGTCCCAGTTATACTGATGACTCACCTCCAGAGGACTTTCTCTGCCATCATGCTATACTGAATTTTCTTGTCTTCTCAGCTCTCTCTAATGAGTTGTCTGTTTCCATTAGAATGTAAGCTCCCTGAGGGCAAGAACTGTTCTCCGAACTTGATGGCAGAGAAAGTGGTTACTGCTAATGTTGATGACTTGATTGGCGGGCAGGGGACCAGTGATATTACAGGTACTTTTTTTTTTTTTTAAACTTTTTTTACTTGCTTGTGAATTGGATTTAAGTGGGACAGAGTTGCACAAATTTATCAACCTCAGTCTTTTCCAGTTATCACAGTCAGACTTGGGACGTAGATGACCTTCGTGTCTTTGAGATCCGACCAACTTCTAAGCATTCCACAGCACCTGCTTCAGTGGCCACTGGACCAAATTGTCTCCATTTATCCACCGCACTAGGAGACGTCTTCCTGCACTTGCAGTAGGCACCTCCCTAACTCAGCCACAGGTCTGAAGCCTGTCAGTTATCCTCAGCCTGGTTCAGCCCATCCGCCAAGATGGTTTTACTGGCTATTGCGCAGGTTACAGGTGAGAGCTGGGTGACAAGGGGACACCAAAGGTGGATGAGCAGCCCAGAAAAGGGCTCGGCAAGCCCTCCCATTGGAGGTACATCCCTGAAAGGCCTCCTACAGAATTCAGGAACTGAGCCGAGTTTTACAGAAAGCCAGGAATCTGGGAGGCAGAGGTAAGGTCACAAAGCATCCCACCTGGGGAGATGTACAAAGGCACAGAAATGTGGGCTGTGTGGGAGTGGAGTGTCCTGTCTGAAGAATTCCAGGAAGGTCAGTGCTACTGAATCACAGAGCATGTGCTGGAGTGTGAAACATGAAAAGACTGGGAGAGGTCAGAAGAACTGAAGCTATAAAGGGCTTTACAATTGATTGGGTAGAAGGGAAAAAGTCAGATATGTGCATTAGGAAAATCGTGGGTAAGTATGCTGTAGCCTTGCCTCCCTCATCTTCTCAATAAATTGATCTTTTTAATCTAAGCATAAGATTACATTTATCAACATTTAATTTTGTCTTTTTTTGCTGTAACCCAGTGTTTTAGCCTGCTAATATCTTTTTGGATTTCAACTCTGCATTCCAACATGCTAACATTCCTTCCAACCTTCATAAGCGTGCCATCTATCCTTTTTCCAAGTCATTAATAAAAATCTGAAATAAGATCTGAAATAAAAAAATCTGAAAAACAGGCCCAAGGTCATATCCCTGAACCATTAGAGACTTTCTTTTACACTAACCCTGGGTGGGGAAGGAAATAGGCATTTACATAGTGCCCATATGTCAGGCACTTCAAAATATTATTTCACTTGATTCTCACAATAACTCTGTTAAGTGGCTTCTGTGATCCTCATTTTACAATGGAAGAAACTGAGGCAAATAGAGATTAAGTGGCTTGCCCGGGGTTGTAAAAATAACCTGAATTCAGGTCTTCCTGACTCCAGGTCCAATGTTTTGTCCACTGTACTACGGAGCTGCATTCGTAAGGCATTCCATAAAATCAGTCATGTTCTTATGACAGAACTAAAAACTTTTTTTCCCCCAAGACAAGTAGGTTTTGGACTTTAAGATATTCAATTAAATAAATATTTATAACGCCCTGCGAGATGCCCATCACTGAGCTGGGCTCCTGAGGAAATAATAAATGAAAAAAAAAAGTCCCTGGCTCTGAGGTGTTTATATGTAAGTTGGGGAAATCTGTTTTATTTTGATTTTTCTTTAGAGTTGATCTTGGCTTGTGAAAACAAACCAGCAGCTGGCAATGCTTCAGGAAGGCAACCAAAAATTATTTGTAAGAGTCCATTTATGGAGAGATGTGTTTGTTTATCCAACTTCCTCTGATTAAGCTGTTCACATGAGTTTTGAAATTTGCATAATGACAAGAACAACTTCCAGTTTCTAGGGAAACTCAAGAGACTTTACAAAGAATCCTCCCAGGGGTATTTAGAGTCCAAAGCTCTGACAGCTTCTCCCAACAATTTAGCCCAGATGTTGAACACAACATACACAGACAGTCAGTTCAAACAAGCAGCCCAAATGCTCTAACCCAGGGTCTCCACTTGAGTCGTGACTCTCCTCAGAGCCCATCTCTTGTTTCCCCTTGGAGTCTTGTTCTTGTTTGAGAACCAAGCTTAATAGAATAGTTCTTCACACAGTGTTCAAGACACAACCCCTCCACCATCCCCCAGCCCCAACCCCCCTCCACACACAAAACAAAAAGACTATTTGCTTGATTTATCATTCCCCATCTGCACCGTCTTAACTAAAACCTGCTTGTGGTAATGAGATTTGGTGCAGCCAGCCTTTCTCCAAAGGCCAAACTCTACACAGCTGTTCACCATGACCCATCTTCAACTCTGAGCAACTATCACACGCTTACGTTAATGGTGTTCCCTGTTTGCAGAGCCCAGAGAGAGCTTGCTGTACAGCCAAAAGAAATTCCAGGGGGAAAGCTATGAAAATACTGTGTGGGTATAAATGTGTACATAAATGTATGTGTATATATGTATATGTATATATATATATATATATATATATACACACACACATATATATCTTTTTCTATCTATATATTTGTGTGTAGATAGATAGCTATGCAGGGGTAGTTAGTGAAATGGATAGATAGATAGATAGATAGATAGACAGACAGACAGACAGACAGACAGCCTGGATAGATAGATAGATAGGTAGATAGATATGTAGGGGCAGTTAGTGAAATGGATAGATAGATAGACAGACAGATAGACAGACAGACAGCCTAGATAGATAGATAGATAGATAGATAGATAGATAGATAGATAGATAGATAGATAGACAGATAGATAGGCGGGCAGGCAGACAGACAGCCTGGATAGATAGATAGATAGACAGACAGACAGACAGACAGACAGACAGATATGTAGGGGCAGTTAATGGAATGAATAGAATGCCAGGCTTGGAGTCAGGAATACTCAGTTCAAATCTGGCTCAAACACTTACTAGCTGGATCACCCTTGAGCAAGTCACTTAATTCAATTTGCCTCAGTTTTCCCATCTATAAAATAACCTAAAGAATAAAATGGCAAATCATTCCAATATTTTTGTCAGGAAAACCCCAAGTAGTCACAGAGTTGGACATGACTGAAATAACTAAACAATAACAACAAATATGTACATATACATACACATAAATAGATCAAGAGACATATAGGAGGAAACACATATCCATGTGAAAACCACACAGCAATGGTAATTAAATCTATGGGAGTTGATGAAGTTACTAAATGAGAGAATGTAAGGAGAAGCTTTAGTGAACCATAGTCATGTAAAGAAATAGTTCTCATGGGAAAAAGCTCAGCCTTATCAATAACCATATGGGAAAAATCATCTATCATTACTAATTAGCAAAATGCCAATTAAAGCAATTCTAAGAGTCCACCTCACATTCATCAGAGCAGCAAAAATGACCCACCATCCCAAAAAAAGCAAAATTATAAATATGGTGGGGCTGTGAGTAAACAGGCACCTTGGAGTATTGGTGGACTCTCTGGAAAGTAATTTGGAATTATACACAAAAAACTATTAAACAGTACATGAGCTTTGATCCAATCATATCACTGCCAGGCCTATACCCCAAAACAATCAAAAAGAAAAGGAAAAAAAAATTTTTTTTGTATAAGACATATTTATAGAAATTCTTTTTGTATTAACAAAAATTATAAACTAAGTCATGTTATATGAATGTGATGGAGGACTATTGTGCCCTAAGAAATGAGGAAACTGATGATTTCAAAGAGACATGGAAAGACTCTCTGAACTGATGCAGTGAGCAGAAACAGAAAAATAATTTGTACTAGAAGATCATTATGAAAATGAAGAATTTTAGGACTTATAAGCTGATGAAGAATGAAGTTAGAATACATATAGCTTGTTTGTACATATTAGTTTGCTAGTTGTCTCCCATATTATATTATGAGTTCCTTGAAGACAAAGACTTTCTATTTTTCCTTTCTTTATCCTTTGTGTTTAGCACAATGAATGACACATAGTAGGTACTTAATTAATGAATAAATGTGTATCTACTGTCTGACTAAAAGCCAAAGTTCACACTTGGCACCACCTTAGCACTGTAATTTTTTGCATTTCCTAAAAAGAAAAGGTATCTCTTTCTAGATTCAAGAAAAGGGATAAAGAGAGCCAAGAGTAGTGGGAAAGAGTAAAATCAATCTTCTCTATTCTTGTTTTAAATCCACCAACCAATGCCTTAAAAAAACTTCTAGAACTTAGATTGGATGGGAATCACTCAACTTAGTTAATATTTAAATGAAAAACCTTAAGTTGAAAACTCCAATATGGTCCATAGGGATGGGAAGGAACCAAGCAAATTGACCAGACTTTTGCTTTCCCATTAATTCCTAATGTTTAAGGTTTTTTAAAAAATTAAAACATATATATTATATGTGTGTATGCATGTAAAAGTATACAATACATGTATAAGTATATATCTATATTGCACATGTGTACATATATACATATGTGTGTACATGGAATGTTCATGCACTTACAAACAAAGCAAAATTTAGTAGCCTGAAAGAAGAACAGTTCTGGTTGTGAAAGAACTCAACAGGTATTGCATCCAAATAGTGGTCCTAAATGAAACAAGGCTGTTTCTAATAACTTTTTAGTAGAGTCTCTGGGGTTCTCTAAGTATACCATCATATCATCAGCAAAGAGTGATTATTTGGTTTCCTCATTGCCTATTTTTATTCCTTTAATCTCTTTCTCAAATCTTATTGCCAAAGCTAGCATTTCTAATACAATATTAAGTAGTAACGGTGATAGTGGGCAACCTTGTTTCACTCCTGATCTTATTGGGAATGGTTGCAGTTTGTCCCTGTTACATATGATGCTTACTATTGGTTTTAAATAGAGGCTACTGATTATTTTAAGGAAAAGTCCATTTATTCCTATATTCTCAAGAGTCTAAATGAAACAAGGCTGGCAAATGAAGGCCAACTTACTAAAGTAGAAGCTGGATACACAGTTTTCTGGAGTGCCCACAGTAAAAGGGAGCCATGAAGCTGGTATAGGTTTTGCAATCAGAGCTAATCTAGTAAACAAGTTCATTTCCAAAAATTACAGGCTCATGACAATGCGATTGCCACTTGCAGAAAAATGCCATGCTTCCACCATGATGAAATTTGATGAGGTTAAAAAAAATTATGAGGACCTGGAAATATTTATCAATGTGCCAAAAGGGACAAGCATATAATTCTGAGTGACTTTAATGCTAGAAGAGGCTCAGACTACCAGACATGGCAGGGAGTCCTCAAGAGGGGTAGAGTTGGAAACAGCAATAGCAATGGTCACTTACTATTGAAAACTTGTGCACCTCGTGATCTTTTCATCACCAACACTGTCTTTTGTTTACTTAAATGCAATAAAGCTTCATGGATGCACCCTCTTAGCATTTAATGTTGGCATTTAACGGACTATGTAATTGTAAGAAAAAGAGAAAGACAGAATGTGAAAGTGTGTGTGGTACAGAGTGCTGGACTGATCATAGACTTATCCTCTCCAAGCTGAACATTTATACTCAACAAAAGTGGCGGCCCTAAGGCAAAAGGACTACTAGAAAAGCTTATGGAAAATTATGTCAAAATACATTTGCCCAGAGAAGTTCTTCAGTATAATACATCAATTTGATGATTGTCCAGGTTCTGGATAATGGGCAATGCTCTGGAGCTTTCCCAGGCACCAATGAAGTGAAATAAGGCTGTGTGTTCACTCCCATGCTTTTTAGCATTTTGTTTTCAGCCATGATGTCAAGCACCTTCAATGAGAACAAGCATGCAATCAAAGTTAATTGATGGTCAGTTTTTCAATATGAAAAACCAAACCAAAGTGGAGAAAAAAATTGATGCATAATGTTTTGGTTTTGGTTTTGGTTTTGGTTTTTTTTGCAAAAGACTGTGTACTCAGTGCAGCCTCCGATGTAGAGAAGCAACAAAGTATGGATCAATTCTTTGCTGCTTGTGCTGATTTTGGCCTAACAATTAACAACAAGAAAATATAGGGCCTCCATCAGCCAGCACCACACCATCCATATGGGGAACTATCAGTTACAGTAAATGGTGAAGTTTTGAATGCTGCAGATAAGTTTTCTTACCTTAGCACTATACTTTCCAGAGATGTTCACATTGTCAGAGCTAGCTTAGTGTTTGAGAGGCTCTGAAGGAAAGTAGGGAAAAAGAGAGGTATTAGACTGATCATCAAACTGAAGATCTACAGAGTCATTGTGCTGACCTTACTATTGTGTGCCTGTGAAACCTGGACAATGTACCAGTGCTCTGCCAGGAAACTGAATTGCTTCCATTTGAATTGTCTTAGGAAGATTCTGAAGATCACCTGGCAGGAGAAGGTACCAGACACCAAAGTCCTTTCTTGAACTTGAACTGCCAAGCATTCCAAATCCACTGAAGAGAACACAGCTCTGTTGGGCTGGCCACGATGTTCAAATGCTAAATGTACACTTGCCAAAAAAAATATTTTATGGAGAAAAGGCACTGGGCAAGCACTCACAAGGTAGTTGGAAATGATACAAGGGCAGTCTCAAGGTCTCTCTTACAAACTTTAGAACCAATTTATGACATAGAGCACTGGTACAATGCTCTATGAGCAAAGCAGAATTGAATTTGCCCAAAGGAAACATGAAATACAAAATTAAAGAATTCACCCCAAATGGTCATATGAACTATTTGTATCCAACCTGTGGCAGAGCACTCTGAGCTTGTATTGGTCTGATCAGTCACAGTCGGACTCACTGTAACTTGATTCTAACATAGTGATGTCATTTTGGTCGTCTTCAAAAGTGAAGGACAACAACTATATTTACTTATACACATACATACACACAGACCCTCTGTAAACCATTCTTCTTCAATATGTCCCATAACCTGTATAGAACTTTTGTTCATTTGAATATCTAGCCCCCCTCCCCCCTCCTAGAGCTACCCCTCTCACAAGTCCCTGTCCATTTGACTGGAACCAGATCTTTGTAGGACAAGGGAAGAAAAAGTGGGGTTTCTTATGAGAACAGTTTGCTTTTCATCTGGGACTGAAAGAAAGTAGGCATTCTTCTATTATCTCCCACTCCATGAAGTGAGATCACCTTCTATTCCTGGGGCAACAACCTGTACCTGTCTAAGAGTGCTCAAAATTAGGATTGTCTCTGCTTCAATATTACATCTCTTTCTCCATTCTAGATATTGTCTCTTAAAAAATGTCCATTCTCTCTGGGAAGAAGAGAGAGAGGAAGGGAGGGAGGGAGGGAGAAACAGGGAGAGAAGGAGGGAGACAGGGAGGGAGGGAGAGAGAAAGAGACAGGGAAGTAGGGAGGGAGGGGGAGAGATAGGGAGGACAGTTCTCAAAGAACTTACAATCTAAATTTTCATACTTTGATATTAGTAATCAGTGTGGACTTGAAAGAAATGTAATGTCCTTTTCCTTAACTTCCTATTCCTTTTCAATTAAATTCATTTCAAAGAATATTCACTAAGTGCCTGGTACATATTTATTGTTGGAATCCTTACTAACTGCTAAGTAATTAGAGTTGATCTAATCTTACAAGAAGTTGTTTTGGCCAGAACCTGAAACAAGGTACTAAGTAGAACTAATCAAGACAAGACTTGTGTTCCCACCTTTACTCATTGGACTCCACAAGTATGCTAGCTTCAAAAAGTACACTTTCTACACCACACCTTAAAGCTCTTTGGGCCAGAGAGCACTATGGGAGAAAACCCATAATCCCATTCTCTCAGAAGGTTCACATATAAGGCGAGACAGCCATTCCAGAATACACTTTTTTCCTCTTGGCTGGCTGGTCGCACTGGACTCGAGAGGAACGACTCTGCTGCAGAGAACACTTTTGACGGACTTCAGTGGAGCTACGCCAGAAGCCCTCTCTCCGCGGCAAGTTGGTGACTGGGCTCCCCAGAAGGAGATAAGAGAGATCTTCCATCTCTGTTGGAGGCAGAAGAAGGCAGAGGCAGAGGCTGAAGGACAGAACCTTTGGATTTGGAGACATCCGAAGGGCTCCAAGTCTCTAAACCGGCTGTGCTCTGAGAAGAACAAACTCCAACATTTGAACTCTAACAATTTATAATTGTTTAAATGCATTCAAGGTGCTGTACTTTTCCATCAGAAGAAATATAGACTAGCCCCTGCCCTCTGAGAGCTTATGATCCACCAGGGGGATGACATAAAATCTATACAAATAAGTATAATACTTCATATAATAACCATCACAGCAAAGGAAAGATTCAGACATTTTTCTAAGAAAATTGAAGGACAAGTTTTCTTTTTCTGTTGCCGTGGGAATATGATAGGGGAAAGTGTAAATTCATTCCATCTATGCAACCATGGGAAATGGCCTACATGAATACTCAGAAATGGGAGGTAGAAGGACAAAATCAGGGAACAACTAAAAGTTCAGTTTGGCTGGAATACAGAATGCAAAAAAAGGAGAATGGTAAATAACGCTAGAAATGTAGGCTGTGGATATGTTGTAGAAAGCCTTTAAATGTCAAGCTGAGCTTGTTTTTTTTACCCTACTTAATGTAGGATGCCGAGAGTGACATAATTAAGGATAGATTGGAGATAAGAGAGTAGAATTGAGAGAATAAAAACCCTTTACAATTGAAGAATTAATGAGGCCTAATCGGGTGAGATGGAGGGTGTAGGGAAGAAGGGAGAGGGGAGGGGAAGGAAAGAGTGGGGAGAGAGGGAAGAGGAAGGGAGGGGAAGAGGGAGGGAAGAGAAACACAAAGAAATCAAATGGATACACGAGAGAAACTATATATGTGAGTGTTTGCATTTTCTTCACCAAAGAGATTCTAATTCTTTTTAAGAAGAAGAGTCATCTTTAAAGTCTTTAAGTCTCCAGAGCCTTTAAATTGAATGGATAAAAGTGGGTCCTTAAGTGAATCGAAGAATAGGGTACCCTGACAACTTTCTTCTCTCCTGCCTGGGAATCTCAGCCTGGGAGGAGGTAGCAAGAGTTGAGAGGAAGGAGGAATGGTGAATTTCAGAGTTGAAATGAACTACTTCCTCCATAAAATCAAACCCACACCTGAACTGGAACTGCCTCTAACACACCTGACAGGTGCCTTCTTTATGTGAAGACCTCCAGTGAAGAAGAACCTGCTACCTCCACAGACAGCCCACTCCACTTTTGAACAGCTGCAATTGCAAGGAAGTTTTTTTTCTTTACATCAAGTCTGAATTGCCTTCTCTGTTAACTTCCATTCATTGGTTCTTACTTCTGCCTTCTGGGGCCAAACAAAACAAATATAATCCTTCTTCCACAGGACAGCTAGGATTGATATAAGCTTGGAGATCCACCATAAGAGATCTAAATATGGTGAATATTCTTTTGCTTTAAATAATAGCTTTTATTTTCAAAATATATGCAAGAATAGTTTTAAACATTCACCTTTTGCAAAATCTTGTATTCCAAATTTTCCCCTAGACAGCAAGCAAGTGGATATTCTTTCTATGAGTTGGGGACTCCTTTCTTAGTCTAGTCATAGTCAGGGGACCTGGGACCAGAGATCTAATGCAGCCTAATTCTATCAGATTGTCTCACAGAATTCTTTGCCCCTCAACATTTTTGAAGGACACCTTTGAGAGTACATTCAAATAATTAGAAAAACAGAGAGAAATCTTCTTGGTCACCTCAGCCCAACTTTACTTTCCTATTAAATTGGGTATATACTGACTTTAGACCAGAAAGAGATGACCATCAACTATTCCTCTACCCAAGACTGCCAGTTTACTCTTTTCTGTCTTTTATCATCCTTCCTAGCAAAGATCTTTCTTTTCCTACCTTTCCCTCCCTTCTCTCCTATACCACTCTATGCCCTGCAGCTGTTGGTCTACCTCATTCCATTGGCTCTCCTCCATGTATACATGTAAAATGCAAGAACAGAACTTGGGGCAAGTACAGTCAGAATCAAGTATAGAAGAAGGAAGTGCAAACGTGTCTTCTTGTTTCTATGAGCTGCCCAACTCATATGCCAAGCAGGTCTGCTGAAACATAAAATTTCCCTGGGTGAACCCAAACCAAGCTAGAGACTTTTATCTTCCTACTCTTGCCAAGATGTAGTATCTTGTTTCTAAGGAGGAAAGGAAAGCTTATAAACAAGACTGAAAAGGCATCTTAAGACAACAAATCGCTCATAAAAATGGGAACATTCTGATGAGTTAAGTGTAAATGAATCAGAAACATATGGATTCAATCTACTTTACAATGCCCAGTGGGATTCTAAATGGAGGGCAATGATGCATCTGGGATCCTTCCAAACCAGGACAGTCAGTGCCGGCCAGGCCCAAAGGCCAGGCTGGCACTTGAGTCCCTAAGCCGCGTGGAAAAGTGCAAAGAGCACCATACAACCACTCACCCATGCTTCAACTCTTGGTTTTACCATTTACTAGCTATGTTACTGTAGATAAGTCACTTAACTTCTCAACCCTGGGTTCCTCAACTGTGAAATGAGAATAATAAAATCGATGCAACCAAATTGTGAGGAAAGTGCTTTGCAAGGTGGAAAGCTCTATAGAAATGTTCTTACTGTGATTATATTATTTATTATTATTTGTTATGATGATGATCAGATCACCTAAGCAGCCAGCTGAAATCTCTGGAAGTTACTGGGTTCACTTTAGATCACAAAACCAGACTTGTGAGGTGACATTCTATGTCCTGCCGGGGATGGGAGTTGGGACACCAGCTGGTGGGTTTTCCCCGAGGAATTCAGTCCTAAGGGGGTGTGAAATAGCCACCTAAAAGTTTCAGCTTCCCCATAGAAATTCTCCTCTTTGAGTATTTTTCTATGGAAAAAAAAAATCTGTCCAGTCCCTTCTTTCTATCATCTGGTCTGGGGCCTTTTTGACTCCTGGACCTAGGGATGAAGTGATGTCCAGCAGGCCCTCTTTGGCATACATTGGCCAGGAAATGAACAATGGAACATATTCAACAAAACAGGAAATAATGGAGGGAGGGAGAGGGAGAAAGAAAGGGAGAGGAAAAGAGATCCAGACTCATCAGTCTGGTTGGGTTACATCAGCCATGAAAATAAACACTGGCCAGTGGGCCCAGAGCCCAAAGAGATCAGGCAGGTCTAATGGAAACCAGACAAAGAACAGGTGTGTTTCTTTTGGAGTGACAGGCTCCAGTTCCAGCTTTGTGGTATCTGTACCTCACCTGCCAGGTGATGAGAGGGTGGGATTAGGAGCAGCTTCTGTCCCCAAGGACCGCCATCCTCTCCAGACTTCCTTTTCCTTCCAGCAGAGTGAGAGCCTACCTCCTGGGCTACCCTGATGAAAGAAAGCCCAGTCGGCCCTGTCCATACTGTTTACCATTCACTCACAGAAGGGTTGCCATGGGAACGGGTCTCTCCTGTCCACCACTGGCCCAAATAAAGGTTGGGGGTAAGGGGGAGGGGAAACGAAGAAAAATGAGCAAGTGGAACAATATTCTCCCCAAATGCTGAGCCTAAATTGAAATCATCTGTCCTTCTAGCCCAATCTCTCCCACTCCCACAGCCTACACCCAGGCAGCTGTGAAAGTGGGAGGGGCTGAGCCCTCCTTCGCTGACAGGATGGAATGGCCAGGGGTAAGGTGATATGCTGAGAAGAAATTCACTTAAGAGGCTGCTGCTGAGCATTGCTGCTTTTCTCAGCTCCCCTACACCCCTGTCATCAGCTTTCATGTCTCTGCAGGGCCCTCAGTGCAATTCATCATGGGACCTTTGAGTCATCCATCTCCCACCCACCCCCTGTCAAGTCCATGGGGAGTGGGGGAGAAGAGCAGCCTGGCTTGGAGTTCAGTGGCCTGAAGTCTGACCTTACTTGGGGGGTACAGGTGACAGCCCACCGGCATTACCTCAGGCACACCGGAAGGTCCATCCTCAAAAAGGGCTCCCTAGAATTCTACCCAACGTAATTAAATTCTGTTCAGATGGTTCTCTGAGGGGAGGGGTAACATTTTGAGCTATCAGTCATCCCATCTGCTTGAATGAAGCATCTGAGAATTCATTTAGATTGGGAACGAGAAAAAATAACATAAAAGAAATGGGCCACCAAGAGGTAAGAGAAGAGAAAGGGGAAGCTGGGAGCACTGAAGATAAACCCATCCATATAGAGTTTATGTCACAGCTTTGCCCACAAAATATTGTACTTCGACCCACTGAAAGGAGCTAGGGCCTAGGGTTATCCAATACCTCCATATTGTTTCGGCAGTTGATTTAGTGAGATGTCAGAAGAAGAGGGAAGATGGATGCAGATGTAGCCCTTGCAATCTGTTAGCCCATTTTTCTCCCTCCCCAGATCAAAAAGGCTTTCAGAACTCCAGAGTTTCTCTTTTTCCAGGACCTCATTTCATAAACAAAACTTACTTTCACTAGAAAGATTTAATCTGAATTGAATACAGACTTCCAGAAGAGTCTGACTTAAGCTATGTAAAGGCCAAGTTGATTGTGGCCTGTCTCCTTTGTGCCTCAATTTTCTCATTTGTATGCCAGAACCAAGAACATAGACTCAACACAAGTGAGGTTTGAGGGGAAATAAAGGTCAGCTTCTAAAAGATGTCAAAATCTCCAGTTAAGGAGTACAGCTAGAAAGAACATTCTTTAGCAGGATTACTGCTCCTCATGGATAGCTTTTACTTTATGTCCCAAAAGGGAAAAGCATCTTGAACTGAATGTCCCTAGCCCAAGCTCCTCCAAGGATTTAGCAGTTGATAAGCAATTACTGTTGTTCCCTCCCTAAAGTCATGACCAATTCTTTGTGACCCCATCTGGGGTTTTCTTGGCAAAGATACTGGGATGGTTTGCCATTTCCTTCTCCAGCTCATTATACAGATGAGGAAACTGAGGCAAACAGGATTAAGTAATCTGTTCAGAGTCACATAGCTAGTGAGTGTCTGAGGCCAGATTTGAACTCAGGAAAATTAGCCTGACTTCAGGTCTGACACTCTATCCACTGTGAAGCATCTATTATGTGCCAGGCACTGTGCTAAATGCTGGACACAAAAAGGCAAAAGATGATGACCTTTCCTCTCAAGGAGATCAGTCTAATGGGTGACAAAACATGAAAACAACTATGTAGGAGGGAAAGATGCAAATAGGAAAAATTGGAAATTACCAACAGAGGGAAGGTGCATTAAGTATGATTGGAAAAGGTTTCTTTGCAGAATGTATAACTTTCACTGAGATTGAGGGAAACGAGAAGGAGGCAATGAGAAGGAAGAGGGTTCCAGATATAGGGGATCATCACAATGGTGAGAATCAGGAGATGGATCATTTTTTACAGAAACATCATGGAGGCCAATGATACTGGATCATAGAATACTTAGACTAGAAAGGAAAGAGACAGTCACATTAAGAAGGGCTTTGAGAATCAAACAGATTTTATCTAGCTATTTTATTTCCTTCTAGCAAAAATTTACTTTATGTCAATACTTAGAATATCTTAAAGATAAACAGAAAAGACTTTTAGGAATTTTACACACAGTTAGTGCTTAATAAATGCATGTTGAATTGATTTGTTATTGCTGAATGGGAAGCAATGAAGAATAAAAGACTTGGAGAAGTGGGCTAGAGAGAAGGGGAGAGGAATTAGGGGTGGGCTTTCATTTCCAATTTAATTACTTTCATTCTCAAAATTACTCCTAACAGCTGGGCCAGTGATCATCCAGCTCATGTTCCACTGAATGGTCTGTGGACTGGGGGAAGCCAAGGTACTTGGCAGACAAGCAGTCCAGTTCCAAGCCAGAGTCTCCAATGTGCTCCAAGTTGGGAGGTGCAAGCCTGAGAAAAATGGTGACAGGCCCCGAAGTCACAGACTCCTAGACTGGAAGGAAGAGGCCCTCGGGGATCAACTCGTTCAGTTCTGTGTGATGAATTGTTCTGTGTGTGGTAAGGCAGGCGTGGGTAAATCAGTGGTCCGTGCCCTTTCCTCTTTGGGTTGTGAAGACACCCCTCTCTGCTCATTCTTCCATCTAACCACTCCGCAATCCTTCTCCTGTGTTAGCTATATTTCATGTCCACTAACAGAAGTTATCTCATAAGTGCTATTGAAGACCCTCTACTATTTCCCTTTCACACTTGCTCTTTAAATGATCTCATCGGCTCCTGTGGGTTCAATTAACAAAACTATGCAAATGATCTATACATCTAGCTTTGTTTTCTCTCCTGACTTCAATTTCCACATCAATAGCCTATTGGAAATTTTCAGCTGGATGTTTTGTAGGAATCTCAAACACAATGTGTCTAAAACAAAAAAACTCATCTTTGTCCTCAAACCAGCCCCCTTTTCTGCACTTCCCTACTACTGTGGAGAGTACCACAGAAAGTCCATTTAGTCCCTCAGGCTCCCAGCCTCCATCATCCTCGCTCTCACTCAGCCCCCAGAGGCAATCAGTTGCCAAAGCTTTTCATTTCTATCCTGTGTCTCACATATGCTGCCTCCTATTCATATACACAGCTACCATCCTAGGTCAGTTCCTCATCACCTCCTATTACAATAGCTTCCTGTTTGGACTCCTCACTCTGATCCATCCTACACACACACAGCTACCAAAATGATGGTCCTAACATACTAATCTACCAAGTCCCCCCATGCCCTGACACAGCAAACTCCAATACTTTCCTCTTACCTCTAACATCAAATAGAAACTCCTGTTTGGCAGGTGCAGCCATTCGGATCCCCTTCCTACCTTTCCAGTTTTTTACACATTTTACACATTTTTGCACATTCCTCCCCTTTACACTTTCTGCAATTCAGATAAACTTTTCTGAGTACACAATGTTCTGTCTGCCAGCTCGGTGGCTTTGCACTAGCTATTCCCCGTGCCTCGATTCATTCCTGCTTCAGTTCTGAATCTTGCAATACTTGAGTTTCTTCAGATGTTAGCTTATGCAGCCTTCTACAAGAAGCCTTTCCTCATGTCCCCAGCTGCTATGAGAGACAGCTGCTGAGACAGTGGAGTACCAAGTTTGGAGTGAGGGAAAACTACGTTCAAATATGGCTTCAAACACTTACTAGCTAAGCAAGTCACTTAAACTCTGTCTACCTTAGTTTCTCAGCTGTGAAATGGGGATAACAGCACTTATCTCTGACAATTGTTGTAAGGGTCTTAATGAAGTAATAGTTGTAAAGTAATAGTGACTGATATGTAGTGTCGGAGGCAAGGCTTGAACTCATGAACATGAATTTTCTTGACTCCAGGCCCAGCATTCTATCTGCCATGACATCTAGCTGCCCATTATTAAGAGCTTAATAAATAATAATTAACAGCTTAATAAATTCTTGATTTTTAATTAATTAATTGGCAGTCTAGGTAGAACGTGATTTGTCAGTTGGTTCATTTGCCTTTGCCAAGGACACTTACCTTTTTTCATGATAAGTTCAACTGCAGGCCAATCCCATTTCACAACCCCAATCATTTTCAAAGTACTTAAAACACCTTTTCCAAGATATCATAAGGATGACTTAATCTTTGAAATCTTATTATCTGTAGCCAATTTGCTCAGCTTCAACTTTGATAAACATAAGTAAACAGATTATTATGCAATATCATGGGAGATACAAATATTAAATAAAATTTTGTGCCTACCCTAATAAAATTAAAGTCTAGTAAAATAATATTACACATATTAAAAAGTCTCGAATACAAAATAATAAGCAATGAAAAAGCATTGTGTCCAGGCCCTATGCTATGCACTGAGTATACAAGTAAATGTACAAGTGAGCTGGGCAGTCCCCCAGGTTCATATTCTGATGGGGGAGGACAACACCAAAAGCTAATTAGAAGGGATGATAGGCACAGAAGTGCTGCATAATTAAGAAATGGAGGGGGAGTGATTGATAGGGTGATTCTGCATTAGGTAAGATGAAAGGTTCCCTATCAGAACCCAAAGTACCAGGGGCAGAAGCCAAGATCTAATGGGAGATGGATGAGATGGTGATTAACGGGCAGGCAGCATGGTCTTGAAAATGGATGGGAAGCACCAAGAGAGCCCCAGACCAAGTACTGCATAAAATTGAGCATCAAAGGGTTCTTAGAGACTAAAGATCTCAGAAAATCCTTCATAGAAATGTGATGGTGAAAAGAGGCAAGGATGTCAGTCAATCAAAGAGATGTATGACGGGGAAAGAAAGCGGACTGGAGAAAAAGAGATACTCAGAAGACAGCCCACGGGCATCCTGGAGGTGTCAGGAGGACGGTGTCCAGCCCATTGGGAACATACCCTCAATTGAAGAGAAGCTGAGTCACTCAGTCACGGATGGGCTTCCTTCTGCGTCACTGAAGGGAATGACCACATTGATGAGATCACAGATCCTTAAGAGGACTAGTGTATTAAAAGATGGTAAAAATGTCAACAAGCTCCTATAGAAAACAGGGGAAAGTACTCCAAGCAGGAGCATAAACATGAGGACAGGACAGCATGGTGAGCATTTCATTGTGCAAGGAGAGTAGAAAACACAGAGGGCATTTGCATCAATCATCTTATAAAACTTTTTCCACTCACAACCTCTCTTTGCCTGAGAAATTTTTATATGACCCAGGCATATAGGCACATAAAATAGGTATACAAATCATACATTTACTCTTAATAAATCATAAAGAAATTTATTTTATTGTTTTTTAAATGACTTTGTGTTTATTTGGCTAAATGACAAAAGCCAAAATAACTCTGAACAGATCAGCACCACACAAACTGATAGATTAAACACCAATGGAGAAAAACAAGTAATTTATTTTAAAATAATTCCTTGTTATACATGTAATTTTAGCATTCATTAAAGACAAAGCATATTTATATGCTCATGAGATGGATGTGATTATTTATTTTTACATAAAGAATTAAATCTTGG
Organism: Antechinus flavipes; assembly: GCF_016432865.1. NCBI lineage: Eukaryota > Metazoa > Chordata > Mammalia > Dasyuromorphia > Dasyuridae > Antechinus > Antechinus flavipes. The sequence goes on from NC_067400.1 coordinate 473,134,541, forward strand.
TGGAGTAATTGAGAGTGCAGGAAGTAGAGCATCTTCAATGTTTTTCAGAAGTGATAGATATCTTGATATTCCACCTTCTGTTATGTGATCCTATATGGGAGCAATGATTTTTCCAGGTCATACAGCTAGTAAGTGTCTGAGGTCACATTTGAACTTAAGTCCATCCCAGGCCCTGTGCTCTGTCCATTGTACCATTTAGCTGCCTTGCCAAAGGTCCCACAGGTAGCATAAATACTAAACCTGAGACTTGAACTGAGTTTATCTCATAGTCAGCTTATATCATAGTCCATGATTTTTTTTTTCTAATATATTACCATCTGTGGGGGGGAAACAGTATGAAGCATGGATTGGAGCTCAGAAAGACTGGAGGTAAGAAGTAGTTGATTGTTAATTAGAACAGGCTGGTGATAATCATCAACTCTGCACCCAGTTATTTACATGTTGTCTATGCCTAAAAAGTAAAAACTCTCCTTATTCTTCATTGTTGAAGTAGGTAATTTGTTGATTTGGATAAAATAATTATGATTAAAAATCTGTTAACTTGTGGATAAAGACGAAGATACCTTAAGACCAGGGAATTGTTTTTACTTTTTTTGTATCCCAGATATGTGTGTTGTATCCCCAATAAGTGTATTAGTGCAGTGTCTGAAACACAGTAAGGACCTAAGAAACGCTTGTTGAGAACGCCACTGACTCAGTTATCAAACTATTTTTCTGATGCATACATCTCATCATATGACTCCCTTGCTCAATGAGCTCCAATGGGTCCCAATTACCTCCAGAATCAAATGAAGTCCTTTGTGACATTTAAAGTCCCTTAAGACCTTTCTTCTTCCTACCTTTCTACTTTCTTCACATGTGTTATTCCCTTCTGTTCAATCTACAAATGAATGATAGGGACCTACTAACTGTTGCTTAAATACAGTACTCCATTTCATGTCTCAGGGCCTTTGAACTGACTGGTCCCCATTCAGAAAATGCTCTACCCCTTCATATCCTTCTCTAAGTTTCTCTGGCTTCCTTCAAAACTTAGTTTAAATACTGCCTTATGTAAGAAACTCTTCTCAGTCCTCTACCTAATAGTACTTTCCTCTCATCTACTCTCTCTTTCCTTTCTTCTTCCCTCTCCCTCTCCCTCTCCCTTTTCCTTCCATTTTCCCTCTTTCCTTTCTCTCTACCTTTTCCCTCCCTGTTTCCCTTCTCTCCTTCCCTCTCTCACCTCATTCTCCCCCTCTCCTTCTCTCTTCTCTCCCTTTTTCCTCTCCCCATCTCCCTCCCTCTCCCCTCCCTTCCCTCCTCTCTTCTTTCTCATCTCCCCTCCCTTCTCTTCTTCTTCCTCTCCCATCTCTCTCCATCCTTTCCCTTCTCCCTTTCTCTCTCTTTCTCTCCCTATCCTCTCTTCCTCTTCCTCATGGGCTCATGGTCATGAATGGGCACAATTCATCAAACTAGTAGAAAAGAAATCTAGCGTACACTGATTATAGGTCCCAAGTGTTCTTACATAGGCAGTTCAGACTAGATATTCAAGCTTTGGACTTGTATCTATGCTAAAATAAATTGTGGTCAGTCATCCTGTCTGAGTCTAAGTAAGGGACAGAGAGAGCCAGGGCACACTATAAAGCCCAAATAGATTTTCATCTACCTTGGCATATTTAGTCATGGCTGAAGGTAAGGGGTTGGATATGGGATCTTGAGATCTGAGTTCAAATTCTGTGAGGGGATTTGTTCTGTAATTACTCATTTTCCTTAACTGTAAAATGACTTCCAAGGTGTCTTCCAATTCTTTATGACACTATGATGTTTAAAACTGGTTTTCTTTGACTCCACAATAACCTAATTAAAGTATTTTTTCCTCTCTGGATGTAGGCAAAATCTGATGACTTGGATTAGTAAAGACTAAGTACTAAGGGTTTAAGAAAAGTCAAGTATGACCTTGTCTAGATTTTATTTAATAAGTTTTAGTTGAGTCCTACTGTGTGCAAAATAATGTATTAAGTACTATTGGGAATGTAAAAAATACAAGATAGGTTCCCTACCCTCGAGATGTTTACAACCTAACAGACTTTTGCAAAGGCTCCATCTATCCAGACTTGGTCTATCCCCCTTTCTCTGTGAATCCTTGAACCTTTCCATAATTTGGTAGAATCCTCAGTGCTGGAACACTTCTTCCTCCTTTCCTTTCTCTTACTCTTTCTCTTCTAAGCTTCCCATACATCATGGAACTTCACTGGTAAGTGTCAATAGGTTCTTCTCATCTTCGGTTTCCAGTCCCAGATACCCAGGATTTCTCCATCTAGATCTCAACTTCCTCCAGATAACAGAAAGCAGTAGACAATCCCTTGCCACACAGCCTGATATGGAGCACAAGATATGGATCTTGTACCCAGGCCAGGCCAAATGGGATGTTCCAACTGCCTCGAGACCCCTCCTCCAGTAAATCTAGCCAGGTCACAGAACGTGCTGCACTGCCTAGACCCAGTCTTGTGAGCACACATCTGGCAGGGTCACCTTTCCTTCACATTTTCAAAGAGGTCATTTGGTATATTCGCCTGAGCTTCCTGAGTGCATCGTCCTGGGGATTTTCTGGAGGGTATTAGCTATTCTGTTTCGCACACCATTGGTTTGGGATGCTCCAGGGACCTTGATGATGTGCTACAGAATGTTGTGCAGAACTGAGCTCGTGAATGTTTGCAAAACACGAGCCTGGAGGAAAGGGAGCCTGGATGGGGCTGAGATTGAAACTCCTGGGTAGGGTGTTAAGACACTCACTAAAATTAGGCAGTCTTCTCAAATGGGACTAGAAAAGGATGATGTCAGATTATGGGAAGGGAGATGAAGAAGATATGGCAGAGAGAGAATCTTTTTTGGGGGACAAACAGTGAGACCTTGCCTGCAGCTATTTAAAAACAGTTGTAACATTTGAATGTAATCATTGAAACAGGATATTGATTGAAATTGCTGAATCTCCTTTCTTAAGGGGGCCTTTAAAACCTAAGTAGATTTTCATCTATCTTGACATATTTAGTCATGGCTGAAGGTAAGGGGTTGGATAGATGACCTCCAAGTCCTTTCCAACAGTATGGTTCTAGTTTAGCATTGTGTGACCTCATGCAGGAGTACCTTCACGATTCCTCTCCTTCTCCATCTGTGAAATGGGGTGGGACACTCTGGCACCTACCTCCTAGGGCTGTTAGCAAAAAGGGACAAACACAATTTGCAAGCTGCACTTAAAGGACTCTCCAAGGGAGGTTCTTTCTTTCTCTGTAACACCCCTTCCGTTTCAGGGCTTGTTTCCAGGTCATCCAGCCAGACGACCACTCCTCAGACTTCTTCTGGGCCAGGGGGAAAATGCTGCTTGGAAAAACCAAATCCTTTTGGCAACTCTGGTCAAGGAGAGGGATGGGGATAGAAATGCCAAAGGAGATTCCTTTGTCTAAGGAACCAGGAAGAAAAATGGCCCTACCTCCATCTCTGTGCTGGATGGTTCAGCTCTGTGTCCCATCCAACTCTATCTTGGAAATGAAGCCTGTTCTAAAGTGGGTCCAGAATTCCATCGGGCCAAGATCCTTTCCTGGAGTTACCTAAACTCATAGGCCACCCAGAACTGAACCAGCCTCCAGTCAGGAGAGGGGGTGATAGGGAAAGTGTCAGTCACACCCAACTGGTCCTTCCTCAACATCCTCCCTAACCAGGCAGCCGGAATCCCAGGGAACTGAACACCGGCTTAGGACAAGTTCCAGGAGGTGGCAGCCTTGTGTAGTTGGTGAATAGGGTCTTGCCTGGCTCCCCGGTACATAAATGGGTCTAGAGTCAACTGCCTTTCAAAACAGCCTTCAAGGGCAACTGTCCAGCAAGTGAACAAAGCAGGGAAAAAGTCTGAGCCCAGAGCAGAAGGCAGCAACATGGTCAACAAGGCCGTGCTAGAGCAAGGGAACGAAAATGATTTCTCCTTCTGTGGAATTCATTGATGTTCCTCTGAGTGACTACTGGTGGGCTATGATAAATTACAGAGACTAAGGTGGAAAATTACTGACTTTAGGGTTAGAGATTGTTTTTGTTTGGTCCATTTTAGTCACGTCTGACTGTGACTCCATTTGGAGTTTTCTTGGCAAAAAGATTGGAGTGGTTTGCCATTTCCTCCTTGAGCTCATTTTACAGATGAGCAAACTGAGGCAAATAGGGTTAAATGATTTGCCCAGAGTCACACAACAAATCTGGCTGATGAACATTTCTGATTCTAAGGCCAGTATTCTATCCCCTGAACCAAGGTATGAAATTTTTAACCAAGGTCTTTTGATTCTAGACATATTGTGGTTTTTTTTTTTTTTTAAATCACATCACGTCAATTTTCTGAACTTATTTTAAAATAAAAAAGGAAATTTCCGGGATTCCTGGACCATTAAGACCCACTAAAATTCTCACACTGTCATCACTATCCTATTCCTTTGGAATTGGATGAATGCCTGATTACTCTGGGGAGCCAGGAGAGGGAAGGCAAGGGAAAGATTTGCCACTGATTGTTCCCTGAAGCAAGTCGCTTCCTAGCTCTGGGACTCAGTTCCTTCATCTGTAAAATAAGTTTAGGCTAAATGGTCTCTAAAGTTCTAATAATCTATTACTAGAAAACTACTAAACATTTCTTGTTCACAAAATCTTTATCAAATAATTGTATTCAGCCAAAAGCTAATTGGATCTTTACTCATTTAAGGCAGGTTCTTATTATTTATTGTTCATGGATGTCCCCCTGACCCTTCCTTTTATTCTTGTGGTAGCCACCCTCTCAGAAAATAGTTGTCACAAGGAAAAAATTCTTGCAGAGACAAGAGAAAATGCAAGTAAGGTCACTAGAACACATACATGTTCACCAAAGTCTTCAAATGTTTGCAAAGATAACACAACTTTTGCAAGTGACATAAATCCTGACATTAGGTGATGTTTTAATGTATAATGCATTGGGCCACCAGTTCCAATTGAACATTGGAATGTCCAAATTAGACCTTAGACATTTATTGGCTGTGTTACCTGGACCAAGTGTCATGACCTCTGTCTGCCTCAGTTTCCCCAGTTGTAAAATGGGCAAAATAATAATACCTACTTCTCAGGATAGTTGTGAGAATCAAATAAGATAATATTTATAAGCTGCTTAGCACAATACTTAACACATATGTGGGGGTTTTTTGTTTTTGTTTTGTTTTGCAAGGAAATTGGGGTCACACATTTAGTAAGTGTTAAGGGCCAGATTTGAAGATTAAGAGGTCGGATTTGAATTCAGGTCCTCCTGACTTAAGAACCAGTGTTCTATCCACTGCATCATCTAGCTGCCCCAATGGATCTTTCTAAATACCACATTCTCTTCTCTTCCCTACAAACTCCTCAATGCGATGCTAATGAGTCATCAGGCCAGAAGTCTAAGAAGGGCCCAGAGTCAGAAATCCAAGACTGGAAACTCCTTGGCTTCTCACAGAAAAGCCTTTGAAAATCACCCACAAAGCAAAGAATTGGAAAATGAGCAGATGTCCATCAGCTGGGAAATGACTAAACTAATTGTGGTATACAAAGGTAATAGAATATTATCATTCTATAAGAAATGATGAACAGGTTGATTTTAGAAAGGCCTGGAAAGATTTACATGAACTGATGCTGAGAGAAACAAGCAGAACTATTGTACGCAGTAACACAGTCCACAGTAAGATTGTGTCATGATCAACTATGAAAGATTTAGTTCTTCTCAGTAGTTCAGTGATCCAAAGCAATCCCAATAAACTCTGCATTCAGAAAGAGAAGTATGGAGATTGAATGTAAATCAACACATGCTATGCTCACTTCTTTTTTTCTGTTATTTTCTTTCCTGTGGTTTTTCCTTTTTGTTCTGACTTTTCTATCCCAACATGATTCATAAAGGAATGTGTATTTTAAAAGTTAATATACATGTATAACCAGAAAAAATAAAACAATTAATAAAGGGGGAAAAAAGAAAGTCATTCCCATAGCCTTGATATGGAGAGAAGACAGTAGCAGCCTGAATATCCTGAGCTCAAAGTTGTACAACATTGTGTGATAATACCTAGAACATGATATTGGAAACCCAGAAAACTTAGATTGGAGTCCCAGCTCAGCCACCTTGGCTCTGTGACCCTGGGAAAGAAAATAAAATCTCTCTCCACTTCAGTGTTCACTATAAAATTAACCGAATGATATCCATATTACCACTCACAGTTGTGACACCAAATAACAAATTATTTTGTAAAGTTTAAAAAGTATAATATAAATATCAGTTACAGTTATGGCTCTGACCCTCCACCCACCCTTTTCAATTCATGTTTAAGTTGGGACTAGGAGCACATTTTGACTTAAGATCAGACATTAATATGTAATTTTGACTCATTCTCTCTTAAATTCAATGACTCCTTTTTCTTTTTTTCTTTTAGCTCAGAATAGAAATATTGCTTCCCATTGTTGATAAGGGAATAAAGAGAGAGAAGGAAGTACCCATCTGTAACAAATAAGCCTATGGCAGGGGGATCTCATTAATAATACAGACCAAGAATGTCAAACAAGAAGGAAATAGAAAGATAAGACGCCTTCCCTTTCTCTTGGGGTCCCTGGCACATTTCTTTGGGATCCTGGGTATGTATTCATGTTCAGAGCTGAGCTGATCATTTTCCCAGCAGGGCTGACATAAATCCATGCCTTGGTGGGACTGCCCAGGGTGTGTCCCGGTTGAACAGAGATCCCTGGTGCGAACTCTGGCAGCGAGGCAGGCATTTTACCCTGAGGCCAAGTTCTATTAGAAGCCAGAAGATGCAATTGATCTGTAACAGGAGTGATTTGATTTGATTTTTTTTCAATTTTTAAAGTAACTCTCTGGCAGCCAATGATGTATAAACTCTGCAAGTTACAGGACTGAGTATCACACATGGAAAAATAACTCCCTAACCCTCCCTTCTCCACCCCCACCCCTGGAGATAAACTATAATAAAAAATTAACAACTGGCTCAGCTATTTTGACAGATAGGGAAGAACTTTCTATAAAGGACCTTTGCGCAATATTACTGCCAAAAACCATTCAAACCAGGGTCATTAGTGACTTATCTGCCTCAAACACCAGCAGAGGCGTATTTCTCTGGGAGAGACTCCATCAGGCGATGTGTTCTTGGTGGAGAGCAGCTGTCTGAAGCTACAGCACAGGGCGGAAATGCTATGCGCACCCTGGAGCATAGAACTTAACTCTGGATTGGGGTTTGCTCCTCAGGTGTGCCAGACAGACTGACAATCTAAGCCATGGGAAAGCAGACAGAAGCCCTGAATCTCCCTCTGAAATAGCCTCTTCTTCCCTTAAAAAAGATGGCAAGCACAGATTTACAGAGAGAGGAAAAACTGAACTAGTACTTGGGTAATGGTGGGAAGGGAGGGGCAGATTGAATGTGGGGGAAAGAAGGGGAGGGATTTTGAAGGATTCAGCAACAGTTGAGGCCCCTTCTGCTCATTATCCAGCTATCCAAATTGCAGCAGGTGGCTCCAATGGCGATACCTCTAGGAGTAGGTGGCAATCTTCAAAACACAGGAGGAAGATGGGAGGGGGGTGATGAAGGGAGAGAGATTAAGAACAAGAGACTGAGAGAAGGAAAGTCAGGACTCAGTATTGGAAGCATAGATCTTGAAAACAGGAATGGGAGGAAAGTAGTGAGCTTTCACCTATACTGTTTCCTCCCAGAGGAGGACTCAAGGCTTCTGCTATATGCACTAGGTCCTGGCAAAAGAGCTAGGTCTTCCAGAAGGTAAATTAAATTTTTTTCTTAGCTGTCCTTTGTAAGTTCAGGCATGTTTGTTAGTCTATCTGCCTACTCAGAGACAAACTTATTGTTCACATGTTACCTGATTAATTCAGGTGCATGAAAGTATCTGCTTGCTCCTTCTGCTTCCTTTAGAAAATGTCTTCAGATTTAGCCTTCATGATTTTTCTTATATTTTATTTTCATATGAAAATTGCTTCAGAGACCTTCATAAATAGACAAAGTATATTTCTCAATATTTGTCAAAAGGACAAATGAATATAAATTTATTTATATAATATATACATATACACATAAATACATGTAAGTATATATGTGTGTGAAGGGGATTAAGAAGATCAGATGGGACAGCAAGGAGATATAGTGGATAGAGCATCAGCCCTGGAGTCAGGATGAACTAAGCTCAGACACTTAACACTTATTAGCTGTGTGACTTTACGCAAGTCACTTAACTACAAGTGCATTATACACACAGAAGCACAATGAGCAAGATCAGTGTCCTCACTTAAAAGCATGTTTCTTGTTGGATATCTTAAATAGTTTGTGCTATCAGACACAAAATTGCTAGTCTACGACTTTTATGGAAAAGATATCATTAGCATGTTTATATGCACAAAGAAGCACATGGATGACTCAGCAGAAACTGAGGTACTATGTATGCATGTATGTGTATATACATGTGTGTGTGTGTACCTTACCGCTAAATCTTCATGAGCTGATTTGGGGTTTCTTGACAAAGGTAATGGAGTAGTTTGTCATTTTCCTTCTCCACCTCATTTTACAGACGAAGAAACTGAGGCAAACAGGGTGAAGTAACTTGCCTAGGAAGATAAGTCTTCCTGACTTCAGGCCTGGCATTTTTTCCACTGTACTAGCTACACACACACACACACACACACACACACACACACACACACACAAATAGAAAGACAGAATAGCATCTGAAGTCACAGAAAATAAGTAAATGAGCTGAGAATAAGATTACACTGTATTGTACTATATAATAATATATAATAAATAATCATTTGATTTTGTATATCTATATACACACACACACAAACAGGGAGGGATATGTATGTTATACATATGTATAAATGTGTTTTGTATGTGTGTGTATATATAATATATACACACACACACACACACACACACATACACATATATGGATATAGAGATAAGGATATGGATATAGACATAGACATAGATATAAACATAAGCATAGGCATAGAAATAGACATGCAACATAAACATAGGCATGGATATAGATATAGACAGACAGAGACATGGATAAAGACATAGACATAGCTATAAACATAGGCATAGATACAGGCATAGATAGGCATATATATGGGCATAGACATACATAGACACATAGACATAGTCATAGATATGGATACAGACATAGACATAAAAATAATAGATATAGACATCATAGATATAGAATAGACAGACATATAGACATAGACATAAAAATAATAGATATAAACATCATAGATATAGAATAGACAGAGACATATAGACATAGACATAGTCATAGATATGGATACAGACATAGACATAAAAATAATAGATATAGACATCATAGATATAGAATAGACAGAGACATATAGACATAGACATAGACATAAAAATAATAGATATAAACATCATAGATATAGAATAGACAGAGACATATAGACATAGACATAGTCATAGATATGGATACAGACATAGACATAAAAATAATAGATATAGACATTATAGATATAGAATAGACAGAGACATATAGACATAGACATAGTCATAAAATAATAGATATAGAATAGACAGAGACATAGACATAGACATAAAAATAATAGATATAACATCATAGATATAGAATAGACAGAGACATATAGACATAGACATAGTCATAGATATGGATACAGACATAGACATAAAAATAATAGATATAGACATCATAAATATAGAATAGACAGAGACATATAGACATAGACATAGACATAAAAATAATAGATATAGACATCATAGATATAGAATAGACAGAGACATATAGACATAGACATAGTCATAAAAATAATAGATATAGACATCATAGATATAGAATAGACAGAGACATATAGACATAGACATAGACATAAAAATAATAGATATAAACATCATAGATATAGAATAGACAGAGACATATAGACATAGGCATAGTCATAAAAATAATAGATATAGACATCATAGATATAGAATAGACAGAGACATATAGACATAGACATAGACATAAAAATAATAGATATAGACATCATAGATATAGAATAGACAGAGACATATAGACATAGACATAGTCATAGATATGGATACAGACATAGACATAAAAATAATAGATATAGACATCATAGATATAGAATAGACAGAGACATATAGACATAGACATAGTCATAGATATAGATATAGACATAGACATAAAATAATAGATATAAACATCATAGATATAGAATAGACAGAGACATATAGACATAGACATAGACATAAAAATAATAGATATAAACATCATAGATATAGAATAGACAGAGACATATAGACATAGACATAGTCATAGATATAGATATAGACATAGACATAAAAATAATAGATATAGACATCATAGATATAGAATAGACAGAGACATATAGACATAGACATAGACATAAAAATAATAGATATAAACATCATAGATATAGAATAGACAGAGACATATAGACATAGACATAGTCATAGATATAGATATAGACATAGACATAAAAATAATAGATATAGACATCATAGATATAGAATAGACAGAGACATATAGACATAGACATAGACATAAAAATAATAGACATAGGCATAGGCATAAAAATAGACAGATATAGATATAGGCATAGACACAGACATAGACATAGTCATAGACATAGACAGGGACAGGGACATAGGCAAAGGCATCGGTATAAACATAGATATATACAGAGGCATAGTCATAGACATGGAGATACAGGTCTGTCAGTAAAGTAGGCAGAAGAAATTCAATCAAGTGTCCTAGGGTCATGGGGCAAGAAGGAACGAGCATTTAAACACTACACACTTAGGAATATTAGAAATCAAAGGTGCCTTTCTTGTCCCATCTTCTTTCTCCCCTCTAGTAGGTGACAGGAGATTGTCCCTATAAGCACAGTGTTGTATTTCTGGAGGATAGTAATTCAGTGAGTTTTTACCTGCAGAAGTATTTATTGAGTTATTACTTGTGCCAAATTGAAAATACATACAAAAGTTGACTTCCTGTTTCCCAGTTCTTACAGACTAATGAGGGATATGATGGACGATATCTGCCAGATTGCAGGTGATTTAAAGGAGGAGAAAAAATAGGGACACTGAATATAGATGACCATAGAGATTTGATTTGTCTTTTGCCTTCAAAACACCACAGGTCAGTTATAGAAGGGTCTCCTTTAGCATTCTTCTATTATCCATGTATCACAGGATATTACAGCATAATCTTTACTTTCAATTTGGCTACTTATTTTCTGGGTGACTTCAAGCCTTATTCTTTGAGCCTTGGTTTAGTCACTTGTAAAATTCAGGAACTGGGCTTAGTGATCTTGAAGGTCCCTTCCAGATCTAAATCAGTCAATAATCAATCATTTATCAAGTACCTACTATGCACCAAGTACTGTGCTAGGCATACAAAAGAAAATATAAAATAATCTTGCACTCAAGGAACTATATTCTCTGATGGGATAATACTCCAAAGGCTATAAGTATGATAAAAAGTACTATGAGAATTCGAAGGCAGAATAAGTCTCTGTGAACTAGAACAATAAAGAAGATTTTGTGGGACTGATACCATTACAGTTGGGTGAATTGGATTGGAGGATAAGAATTCTTGAAGAATGACTTCAAGAGACAAAAATTGTGGAAAGAGTGAAGAAAAAAGAGAGTGTTTTGAACAACAAAAATGATAGAAGATAAGAAAATATAAGACATATTTCATGAGCAATGAGCTGTCCGATGAATTAGCACAGTGTAGGGAAGCTACCTTTGTTTCTATTGATTGTCCAAAAGTCTCTCTAAGGATATGAGCATGTTAGTGATCATATTTTTTCACAAAAGTCCTATACCAGAAATTTTACAAAGACATTCTCAAGGTCTCTTTGAAGAACTTTGGTATCAATTGTGAGATATGATAGACACTGGCACAAGACCATCCAGTATGAGATAAACACATCAAAGAAGGCTCTGTGCCATATGAGCAAAGCAGAATTAGAGTAGCTCAAAATTTAGAGACTTCTCCATCCCAAACGTTCACATAGATTATTTGTGCCCAATCTATAGTAGAATTTTCTAAGATCATATTAGTCTAATAAGTTACAAATACATTGTACTTTAATATTGTCATCATGATGTCATTTTGGTCCTATTCAATTATTAATAAACTAAACCAGAAATTTTGTAATCTGCAGGACAAACTGTACCCAAAATAAACAGCAAGAAACATGCCCATAAAGGGTATAATGGTCTTGCTTAAAAGTAGGGACGTTGGTATACTTTTTAGTTACTCTCTTAATTCTAGTGCCTTATTACTTCCTATTTATTCTGTATGCAACTTCTTTTGTGTATATTTGAGTGTTGTCTCTGCCATTGATTTTAAGCTTCTCAAGGACAGGGACTGTCTTTTGCCTCATTTTGTATCCCCAACTTTTAGTTAGTACAGTGTCTGGAAAACATTAAGTATTAGATACTTAATAAATGTTTGTTGATTGATAGATTGACTTTACCACCACCGCTACAGAGACTGATGAGGAATGAGAAGAGAACAAATGAAAGTAGATCTGGCAAGAGAATAACCAGAGTATTGCCATCATGAAGAAGCACTTAGATAGTAGTTTCCTACTTTAATTTATTCTGCTTTTTAACTAGGTGATAACCTCTGTTTCTTCTACTGAAGGACTTGACCATTTAGTTAGTGATTGCCTTTCTAGTGAAAGTATAGTCAATAAAAGATAGGACAAATGTGCCCTTTCACTGATTATACTTTCACTAGAAAAGCAATATGGCTATTCTCACTAAATAAGTGGTCAAATAACATGAATAAATAATTTTTGAAAGGAGATTTGTGACCTATAAATGACCAACTGAACACAAAGCTATCTATCACTAAAAGTAAGAGAAATGAAGATTAAATCAACTCTGAAGCTTTACTTCTTGAAAATTGGAAAAGATGAGGAAAGTTAGTGGGTATAACATGAATGATGAAAAAAAAAAGGGAAACTGAGAAGGGTCAGAAAAATAGGAAGAGAGACAGGAAAGAATAGTGTCACAAAAACTCAGAGAAGTGTGAACATCCACAACAAGACTACAGCTAATATAGTATCATTAGGCTGTAGAGGACACGATTATTGGTAACCTTGGATAGAGAGATTTCAATTGACTGATGGAGTCAGAATCTGCCAGATTGCAGGTGATTTAAAGGAGGAGAAAAAAAGGGACACTGAATATAGATGACCATAGAGATTTGATTTGTCTTTTGCCCTCAAAACACCACAGGTCAGTTATAGAAGGGTCTCCTTTAGCATTCTTCTATTATCCATGTATAATCCCTAAAGCTCAGAACTAAAAGGGACATACTTTAAGACAGATCTCACTGAGAATTCAGTTTACAGCATCAGAGACATATGGCCACCTAGTCTTGATTTAAAGATACCTAGTGACATGAAAATCATTGTATCATGAAAAATCCCCTTTTTTGAAGAGCTTCTGGTTAAAAAGATTTTTTTCTTATATAAGATTAAAATCTGCTTCTCAGAAACTTCTTAGAAACAATATCCATTGTTCCTAACTCTACTCTTTGGGCCCAAGCAGAACAGATCTAATTTTTCTTCATTGTAACAATCCTTTAGGTATTTGAAAGCAGCATTCAAGCTATCCATTCCTAAAGTCTCACCTTTCCCCTTCTAAATTAAAATTTCCAAGTTTTTTTAACTGATCCATATATGACATTGTCATACTGCATCCTTACTCAAGGCATATCCAGTCCAATCCAAACAAACATTAAGCTCTGGGAATACAAAGCAAAATTAGTCTCAAGACTTAAGGACCTTACACTTTTCTGGGAGGCAAAGCAATAAACAAATTTGTAGGTGTATGCTGAGCACTTGGAGAGTGAGAGCACCAACAAGTAGACCAAGATTCTTAACCTGAGGGCCACAAAATAGTTTTTAAAATATTTTAATAATTGTATCTCAATTTAATTGGTTTCTGTTGTAATACTATGTATTTTGGACATTTTAAAAAATGATTTTTAGAAGAGGCTCATAGGCTACTGTGCTAAAGAGGTTCACAACACAAAAAGAATTAAGAACCCCCGAAGTAGGGGGATTAGGAAAATCTTTCTACAAGAGGTGGCATAAAAACTGATCTTGGAGGAAAGCCAGGGATTCTAGGAGGTAGAGGTAAAGAGAGAATACATACCAAGCCCTGGGCCAGGCTGTACAAGGCACAGACACAGGAGGTAGAACAGCAAGTCCAGGAAACAGTAGGTAGGTCAGTTTGGCTGGCCTACAGAGTGTGTGAAGGTCAATAATGTGAAATATTCCTGCATAGGTAGATTGAAGCTATGTGATAAAGGGCTGTAAACACCAAGCTGGAAAACTTGTATTTTATTTTACAGTAGGATTTCTTAACCTTTTTTTGTACCATGGATCCTTTGGCAGTCTAGTGAAGCCTGCAGACTTCTCAGAAGAATGTTTTTAAATAGCAAAGTACTAAATTTCAGTGAGAAGTTAGTGGAAATAAAGCAGTAATTTTTTTTTGTCATTCAAATTTGTCAGCCCTCTTAAATCTAGCTATGGTCCCAGTCTGTGGACTTCAGGTTAAGAACTCCTATCCCAGAGCCACTGAAAGTTATGAAGAAGGGAAATGATCTGGTTAGACTTGTGTTTTTGGATGATTTTTTGGGCAGCTTATTAGAGGATAGATAGGAAAAAAGAGATATTTGGAAGCCAAGAGTCTAGTTAGAAAGTTATTGTGATAATCCAAGCAAGAGGTAACTCGGGGTGGAAGCTGTGAGTGGAAAGAAGTGGATGGATTCAAGATTTGTCATTGAAGTAAAATCAATAAAACTTGGCAATTAACTGGTTAAGGAAGGTTGAAACTGAAAAGTCTTGAATGGTGCCAAGATTGTGAACCTGGGTAGTACTGTCAGCCAAAATAGGAAAACTAGGAGAGGGAATGAATTAATTCTATTCTGAACATATTGAATTTGAGATGACTAGAGAAAAATCAAGTTACCATGTCCAAAAGAGAGTTGGTAGTGTTGGACCAGTCTCAAAAAAAGATTTTATAAACTCTGGGAGTCATATGCTTAGAAATGACAATTGATTCCGGGGGAGCTCACCAAAAAAGAAAAGTAGAGTGGATGGCCCAGACAGGTCACTGCTTAGGGATTAGGTCATGGAAGGGAATTCAGCAAAGGAGGCTGAAAAGGAGTAGTCAAAGAGGTAGGAAAAGAAAAAGTGAGAGCAGGGTCATATTCTACTTTGTCAGTGTCTTTCTGGAAATATGGCACCCGTAATTGGACACAACTCTCTAGGTATGGTTCAATCACAGTAGAATATAACAGCAGGATCATTTTAGTCTGTATATTATGCAGCTATTAATAGAACCTAGGATCACACCTTTTTAGTAGCCATGTCACATTTGTGATATATGCTTTTAGAGTTTACTAAAAATCCTCTTCTTTCCTATCTGAAGTTGCCTGGCTAAGACTTTCCTTTTCTGATCATTTCAGTCTTCATTCCTCTTGACTTTTGTGTCTTTTAACATGATTGATCATTCCTGACCCCTAACTACAACCTCCTCCTTTGGTTTCTATTACACTTCTCTCTCCTGGTTCTCCTCTCATCTTTGTGAATTCTCCTTTTTAGTCTCTTTTGCTGACCTGCCATTCATTTCTTTTCCCCTTAAGTGTGGATTCTGTCCTAAGAATTCTTCTCTTTTTACACTCTTTCCTTTGATGTATCTTGTCTGCTCCAAATAAAAAAAAATTGATCATAAATTTAATGATAGATAGATCGATAGATAGATAATCTTTTGTTTGTACAGCTAATTTCTTAAATCCAGCTTTAGGAATTCTTTTTATGCCTATTAAAATGTCATCTTATTTGATTCAGCCTATCCTTCAAATCCATCAAAATCTTGGCAGATTTTGTGGTGTCCAATATGTTAGCTATATTTCTAAGCTTTTTGCCATGTGCAAATTTGATAAGCATGCCATCTGCATCTTCATCTGCTAAACTAGTAGAAAGAGTAATCCATACTTACAGTTAACATTTTCTCTCCATCCTCTCATCCCTTTACACCCACCATGCCCTTGAAACTTCTCTTTCAAAGATTACCAGTGATCTCTTAATTGCTGAAATTCAGTGCCTTTTTTCAGTACTATATGGACAATTCCTTTGGCCATAATGTGGTCTTTTGTACTCAGATCCCCACAATTTAGGTAAGGGAGTTACTGTCCACTTGGGGATAGTATAATCCTAAAAGTTTTGCTCTGAGGTGAGGAAATAGGAGGCAAAAAACTGAAAAAGGAAGGCAAGAGAATAAAAAGTTCATAGAAAGGATCAGAAGTAGAAAAATGGAGCTATCATGGGAAACACCAGTAGGGAGAAAAGACAGAGACAAGTTGTAGCCTGTTCATGAAGCACAGAGGAAGGGGGACCATATTGGACAATACAGCAATAGTAGCCCTGAGCTCAGGAAGGCCGGTGAGAGCCATCTGAGAGATTTTAGCAGATTCTAGCTTCCCTATAGGAGACTCTCTGAGTCAGAAAGCACTAATAATTTAGTTTTTCAACAAATATTTAACAAGTGCCTGTCATATACTAAGAATTTCGCTCAATATTGAGTTTACAAAGAAAAGCAAAATTAGTTCCTGTCCTCATTGAGCTCATGGTCAATAGAAGCTCATAGAAGTGACAACCTGCAAACAATTATGAACAAAAAAGAAATATACCAAATAAATTGGAGAAAATCTCAGAAGCGAGGCAACAAGATCAAGAAGAACCAGAAAAGGCTCTTTTCAGAAGGTGCATTTTTGTCTTTTTCTACTGAGATATGAGTTTTGAATGTTCTGCATGCTGGAAACTAAATTACACTCCCCTTGAATCCTGCAAAGATTGTATTTGAGGGGGGAGGGGAGGAGACAGAGACATAAAAGAAGAGAAAGAAAGAGAGGAGAAGAGAACAGAGGAGAGGAGAGAAGGGAAGGAGAGGAGAGAGGAAGAATGGAGCAAGGAAGAATTCTGCTACTTGATTCCTTCTTATTTTACATTGTTTTTATGTCTTCTTGAATGCTTTGATTATTAGATATGGCTCATGTGGTCTGTAAATAGGGCAAATTTCATAAGTGAGAATTAGGGCTATAAATAGAATTGATTACTCAGAACAGCTCACAGTGAATCTGGGAAAAGTAATAAGGGGCTCCAGAATTTTCAAGGGTTCAGTAGTTATATGAGTGCTTTATCCTTAACCTTGTTTCAGTTTTCTATATTGCATTAACCACCACCAAGATCCTCCCTTGGCTCCTATGACATTATTTTCTCCTTGTAATCTTTCTATCATATGACCATCTCTTCTTATGTGTCTGTGCTGGTTTGTCACCTGAACATCTAAATGTGGACATTCTCCAAGGTTATATTGGATTCTCTTCTATCTTTTTTTATATTCTCCTTTAATTCATGAATTCAATTGTCAATTCTGCACAGATGAAGCTAAAATCAATATATTCAATTCTTATTTAAGTGGTACAGTGGATAGAGCAATAGACCTGGTGTCAGGAATTCTAAGTTCAAATCCATGTTCACAATGAATTTACTAACTGTATGACTCTGGACAAGTCATTTAATCTGCTTGCTTCAGTTTCCTCATCTATAAAATGGAATTAATAATAGCAGCAATCTTCCAAGATTGTTGTGAGGATCAAATGAAAAAAAATAATTGTAAAGTGCTTAGCATAAAGTCTGGTACATATTAAATGTGTAAATATGCTCTATGTAAATATTAGCTTTTATTGTCATCATTATTATTATTATTATTTTGTGCTGCAGCAATTGAGGTTTAAGTGACTTCCCCAGGGTCACACAGCTAGGAAATGTTAAATGTCTGAGGCCAGATTTGAACTCAGGTACTCTTGACTTCAGGGCTAGTACTCTATCCACTGCACCACCTAGCTGCCCCCTATTATCATTATTATTTTTCTTGAACTCTAGTCTCATGTCAATTATCTTTGAGTATATTTATCTGAATATCTCATTTTTCTCTTTAAAGTCATCATAGTACAAAATGGAAATTTTTTTTTCTCTCAAAATATCTTCTTTCCCCAAATATACCTGTTTCCACCAATGGCATTGCTTCCTTCACAAATATCCAGGTTTATAACCTCAAAGTAATCCTTGACTATTTTCTCTCTCTCATTCCCTATATGCAATCAGTTATTAAGTCAATCTCACATTTTTCCCATTTGTACCCATCTTTCCACTCACCTCCATCTTACTCATCTTTCTCAGATTCATTTCTTGGAACTCCATCTAGGTAATTCCCACTAACATAGTTGCCCCCCAAGAGCCAGTCTTGGGCCTTCATACTTTCTTCCTTTATCTTGCTTAGTAATTTCATCAGATTTCATAAATTCAATCATATTCCAGCTTTAATCTCTCCTGAGCTCTCTCTCTTGCATCATTAATGCTTTTGGACCAATTTGCATATATCATGAGCATCTTCGAAAACATAACTCATTATCTCTCCCTGCAACGCTCCTATCATGTTTGCAAGTACCAACATTTTCCTAGTCTTCCTTGTATCCTTTTCCTGGTCTTTCTAAAGGGAGTTGCTTCTGCTTATGTTCCTGTAACACTTTGTAACTGTCCATTCTTCTTGTCATTTGCTACCTTGTATTATACTTACTATGTTATACAGACCTCACTCCTCTCTACTCCCCAATGGAATATCAACTCACTCACTAGGGGAAAAGATTGAATTTAAGTGAATTGAATTAAACTATGATATTATCCAAGCTATTTTTCGTATCCATAAAGATATTCATGTGTTCATGGGCATATTCAATTCAACCAATTGCAAGTTGCTTGGGAAACAATCCATCAACAAGCATTTTTAAAGTGCCAATATGTGATAGGTACTATGTTAGGCTCAAGGAATACGCATATAAGTAATAATATCTTTATATATATATATAAAACTCTTTGTAGTTTTAATTTCTTCTTCTGAAAACTGCCTATACATATCTTTTGACCATTTATCAGTAGAGGGTATTCTCATAAATTTGACTATATCATCCATAAATTTGAGAAATGAGCCCTTAATCATAAATATCCCAGAACAGAATTATTAAAATATTTTATTTTTAATTCTGTTAATCTGGGCCACTTATATTTTTGTAAATATTTATCCACTTCTTTTATATTGTTAGATTTATTGACATCTAATTATGCAAAATAGCTGCTAATAATTGCTTTAACTTCATCTTCATTGGTGGTGAATTAACTCTTTTCTTTTTTGATATTGGTTATTTGATTTTCTTCTTTTTAAAAATCAAATTAACCAATGATTTATTTTATTATGGGTTTTTCCTCATAAACTAGTTTTATTTATTAGTTCAGTGATGTTATTTTTTGCCTGTTTGTTTTTACTTTCAATTTTATTAATCTCTTTTTTGATTTCCAGGATTTGAAATTTTGTGTTTAACTGGGAATTTTGAATTTATTCTTTTCATGGTTTTTTATGTTCTATGTCTAATCATTTCTCTTTTATTGATACATACATTTAGCTACATAAGTTGTTTTTTTTTCCTAATTACTGCTTTGCCTTAATTTCATTCATTTTTCAATGTCTTATTTTCTCATTCTCTTTACTGGAATTATTGTTTCTATTATTTATTCTTTGATCTACTCATTATTTATTTTATTTCTAATTAATTTTAATGACTCTTTAGTGAATATATTTTTGGGTATTGTGAATTTACTATTTCTGTTTTTCTGCATTTCATTGTGAATTTTTTAAGTCCTAATACATGGTCAAATTTTGTGTAGTTGCTGTACTGCCAAGTAAAAGGTATATTCCTTTTTATTCCCAATCAATTTTTTCTGGTGGTCTATCATATCTAATTTTTCTAAAATTCTATTCATCTTTTTAACTTCCTTCTTGTTTATTTTTTTGTTTAGATTTATCTAACTCTGAGAGGGAACAGTTGAGATTCCCCATTAGTATAGTTTTGCTGTCTATTTCCTCCTATAATTCATTTAACTTTTTAAAAAATTTGAATGCTATTCCATTTGCTACATATATGTTTACTATTAGTCCATATAGCACATATATATTTAGTATTTAATAGTAGATGTTATTTCATTATTTATGGTAGTTTTTAGATAAATGTATTTTCTTTACTTATCTCTTTTAATAAGATTATTTGTTTATAATTTATATACAAAAATAATTGATAATTATTTAATAAGATAATTGTTGAGATCATGATTGCTATTTTTACTTATAGATTCTGTTCCAGACCCTCACCTTTACTCTGTGTATGTCTGTGCTTCAAGTGTGTTTTTTATAAATAACATATTGTAGGATTTTTGTTTTTTATCTGCTCTGCTATTTATTTCTGTTTATGGGTAAATGGGATCATGGGTTTATAATTCTTCAGTTTCTCAGCAAGTTTTATGAGTGTGTTGGGATGGCTACAAAAGGACAGTGAATTGGGTAAAGCAAAATGTTTCATTTATCTTAGTTTCCAATTTTTATAAGTTATCATTCAGATGGGAGAAAATATAACCTATTCTTAACTATTTATGACATAAGTGGCTTCTTTTCTTTGAAGGATAAACGTACCTAGATTTTTTTCCTCAGTTCAAAGAATAACTCAATAAAGCAGGAAGGTTTATTTTTAGAAATAAATAATAGTAGGATATAGATATGACTACCTAACTCATGATATTTCTTATAATGCAATTTTGCAGATTCACTAGGTCTGTTTCAATCCCTGTGTGCCTTCTCCATTTTTCTAAAAAAAAAAAAACAAAGAAAAAATATATTATACATGTCATCACAACCAAAAAAATCCATATTTTAATTAAAATCATCTTACAGTCTTTACATGTGATCTTTCTTGCCCTAGCAAGGACAAGAAAAGAGTGACACAGACACAAAGAGATGTGGTAAACACTCATGTTCCTCTTTTACGAGATCAAATTTTATGAGTTTTTAGTGATCCCAGTGACAAATATAAAGTCTAGCCTTATTGGAAACAGATATCTTAACCATGTAGCACCAACACTGAAAAAGAAATCCTGGTCTTCTTGGGACCAGAATCATTATTTGGAGTTAATGTTGTTGGGTATGGGAAACTTTTTACCTAAAATATTGTTCCCTACCTCAAGACCTCGTTCCTTCATATCAAAGCATGTTCTGTTGTGTTTTGCATGATGCCTACTGACTATTTTTTTATATTAGAAAATTTTAAATGCTTTTGATTGAAGCAAAGTATTTTCCTCAAATTATGTTCTAGTTCATTGATCAGCAAATTACTATCCATAAGTCAAATCCAGTCCATCACCTGTTTTTGTAGGGTTTTTTTGTTTTGTTTTGTTTTGTTTTTGAGTGAGAATATAAACATTTCTTGTCTATGGCAACAACCAAAAAACCGGTTCTTTTCTTTGAAGGATGACCCATACCCGGGTCCATTCCTCACTCCAAAAAAGTAACTCATCAAAGCATTTTCTTTACATTTAAAAGTTGGGTTGAGATGTATCTACTCAATTTTTGTGCATTATCTGTTCTTCCCAGTATCTGCTACACCTTCACACATACCGAGAAACTACAGCTGTAGCCAAAATTTGTTTTTACAAACATAAAAATGGGTCTTGAAGATTCTAAGATTGGGAAGATTTGAGAAGCGTCATTGGTCCATAATCTCTGTTTTTGGATGACTTGTTTCTATACATGACTGTTCTTCCCCAATAACATTCAAATGTAGATTGGAACTAATTCAGTGAGGTATCAATGAGTTACCATGGCAACCCAAGGTTACATCATGTAACAGAATTCAGATGTTACTGGCTGTGGGAGAGGTTTTTTAACTCATAGGGCAAACATCAATTGTCTTTAAATAGCCAAAAGTGTTTTAAAAATATCTC
Organism: Antechinus flavipes; assembly: GCF_016432865.1. Classification (NCBI taxonomy): domain Eukaryota; kingdom Metazoa; phylum Chordata; class Mammalia; order Dasyuromorphia; family Dasyuridae; genus Antechinus; species Antechinus flavipes. Next base: position 473,156,523 of record NC_067400.1, read on the forward strand.
TCCATTCAAGGCTCTTAGGGTAACGTCATATGTTTGGGGAGCATTTCATATGTAGACAACATTTTCCCCCGTGACATGGTTTCAGCACATGGAGGTTTCTTTCCTACAAAAATAAGAACAGTTCTTCTAGGGAGACTTGGTGTAATTATTCATCCCTACTCCAGTCACTGCCTGTTGCCAAAAGATGTTTTAATATTTTGAATTCAGAATTCATATTTTCTTATAGCGACAGGTCTTTCCAGGCTCAGCATGGTCTGGCCTGCTCAACACTTGGACAAGAGATCTATAAGGGAAACCCAGGTGCACAGAAAATAAGATTGATGATTGCTACAAATGACATTTTCCTCCTTCAGGTCAAATGCAAACCCAAACCATTAACCAAAATAGATTCAATATTGGTTTCATTCACTAAGCATTTATTAAGTGCCTGACCACGTATCAGGCACAAAACAAGAGTGCGGGATACAAAGACAAAACCATTTCCTGCTCTCAAATAGCTTCTATTCTGTTTCCCTCTTGCTTTCTTTGATGATCAGTCCCATGATGCATTTTTGGAGACAATTTTTTTCCCATGCCATTTGAGTATTTCTTTAATCACTAATTTGATTGGAGTATTTGACACAGATGTATTGATAAGCTAACTTCTTTTTTTGTCCTTCCTTCATAGCATCAAATTGATAATTCCTTAAAGGAAATGCAGATCAGTTTAGTTTTGCTGACTATCAGAAGTTAGGCAGATAGCATATGATTTATTATCCAATTGAATTAGGTAACTCCAATTAAGCTCGCCATTCAGAACAGTAGAAGTTCTTATGATGTAACTGGGAGAGATTGGAGTGGATAATAATCTCCCTGGAAAATCTCTTCTCTGAATTATGATCCTTACTCCATTGTCTTAAAACTTTCTCTCTTATTAAAATTCCTTTCTGTACAATTCGCATCAGCATAAATCCTTCCCATATTACCTTGCCAGTAATCCTTTGAGAAAAAAAAATGGGACTCCTTTGTCTCTCTTTATTAAATTAAAAGCCACAATGTATTTATTTTTAACTCACTGTTTTTCTGTAGTTGTCTTAGAAAAGGTAGAGAGGATGAGGAAGGATGGGAAAAATGAAATGCCCTCTAGATGTCTCTTCTAAATCACAACCCTTATTGGGATATTAGTCTACACTTCCTTAGCATTCTTTTCTTTCTTAGCATATCATTGGTGATTCTAATACTATATCCTAGAATTTTTACTCAAAATACCATATTTTTAAAAATGTAGTTTAAATGCAATCAAAAATTTTATGTTTTTCTCACTGTTGGAAATAAAAGCAGGAGACATGAAGAAGAATATAGCTGTAGGGCCCTACTAGAATGTAAGCCAATAAACCACATAAGTCAAGTTCCCAGAGTAAATCATTTCCATTTTGATTATTAGCTTACTTGCCAGAAAAAGATTTTTTTTTTCTAAAGCACGCACAGGGAGCAAAGACATATCAAGGCCAACTTAGGTCAAGATTACAAACATCCATGCACTCTATATACCACACCCATTTAGTCACCATCTTTGGAGAGGATGATGTAAGACTACAAGGAAGAAAGTAGGTTGATGAGCCTCTCTCACACACAAGTAAAGATGGAGAGAGCCATGAATTTTTTATCCATTTGAGTATTTTGTGCCAAAATGGTGGCTATCTTCTCAAAAATGTAATTGAATGGGAAAAGGCAATGTGGAATGGTAGACTGAATCTTTGCTCCAGTTCTTAGAAATCGCTCAACTCAAAACAATCAATAGTTGTTACCATCAAGAAAGTGGTTCAGAAGCCCATGTGAAAAAACTATCAGTTTAGAAGTATGAAACTATAAAGTGAATTCACAAGTTATGGCCATGGAGTATAAGTTCTACTTCATAGCAAATTTCAGTAAAAATATTAGAGATATCAACTATACAACTCTGACTTTATCCCTCACTACTAATTTAAGGATGACATCCATAAAAAAGAAGAATGTTCTTTTCCCAATGTTTAATTCTGGTCAGGTGTTTGATAGAGGAAGATTTTGTTGCTTTTAAATGTAGTTAGCATTATAAGTTAAAATTAAGTGTTGAGGACATCTGTGATTTTTGTGCATCCATGCCCTCCCTGGATGAAATAGAGCTCACAGAACATGCTACAAATTGTGAGGAGTTATGCATCATTTTTAATGATTATTCTGCTATCAAAGTCCATTTTTAAATACTAGTAACTACAATTCATGAAATACCACATTCTCAGAAGACTCAAAAATGCCCATGACATAAAGGGAATGGAAAAAAATACATTATTAGTAGGAGTAATCATCTTACCAATGTAGTAAATGGTTCTTAAAGTAGCTGAGCAGTCCTTTCTATGAAGCCCTTTATACCAGGATTGAAGATATCCTGGTACTTCCAAGAGTATCTAAAGTAGTCTTCCTTCATAGTAAGAAAAGTTCTGATTGCATGCACAGCAGGGGAAGAAGGTGCTTCCAGGTTTTTTAGTCACAAGTGATCAGAGTTGACATCCAAAGGGGGAGCAATTTCTAATTAAACAGTAATAGGTTATTAGACTAAATTGGAGTTGTTTGAGACAGAGAAACTCTGGAAACTATCTTAGAGATGGAGTTGTAGAGCGAGAGAGAGGGTCAAAGCAAGGACCTCAGAAAAGGAGAACATTATCACCACATTAGTATTGGAGTTGGCAAAAATAATTTTCCCAGTGCAAGCAGTCATGAACTTGACTGGTTTATGTAAAATCAGTGAAGGAGCCAGAAAGTATGACTGGATCTTAGACAGTAGATGGGAAAAGAAAGGAAATGACATTCACCAGAAGGTATACTGAAAATATTCCTTTCCCTTTCAGGTTATAGGTGATTCTGAGAACCTTTTTTTTGTTCTTTATTTGCTTTGTATTAAATTTATCTTATGTGTAAATGCTTATTATTGGCCAAATGCTTATAAGGGAACTGAAAACTTCTTGTGGAGTGCTAAAAATAAGCCAAAATCAGAAGTCTTCAGGACCTGAGTCTTATTTGGAAGCTGAGTCATTATTGAAAATTAATGAGGAATTCTTAACCAAATAAAGGCAGGAAAACAATCACAAAAGATAAGAAAGATAATTTCAATTACGTGACATCTAGAAAGTTTTTACATGAACAAAATCAATTTATCTAGGATAAGAAGTGAAGCTATTGATTAAGAAATGTTTTTGTATCCAAAATTCAGATAACAGCTTGATAGCTAAACCATATAGGGACCTAAAACAAATAAATAAGAACTTTTAGATAAGTGGTTAAAGGATATAGACAAACAGTTCTCAAAGAAAAGTTGCAAACTATAAACAACTAGTTGAGAAATTGTTCCATATCAACAATATTAAGAGAAATGCATACCAACCAATTGATTTTATCTCATTCCCAGGAAGGTGACAAAGAAAAAACATGAAATGGGATTAGTTCATATCAAAATGATTGTGGAGAAATAGGCATATTAACCCACTGTTGGTGGAGCTGTGAATTAGTCACCTTTCCAGAAAGCAATTTGGAATTTTGCTAAGAAAACGACAAAAATGACAAAAATGCTGTGACTTTGAGCATCTATTATGATGCATATATCCCAAGAAGGTCAAATAAGGAAAGAGGATGTTATATACACCCAAATACTTTAGCAGTACTTTTTGAAGTAGCAAAGAACTAGAAACAAAGAATATACATATCAAATAATCACCAAACAAATTTGGAACAAATATGTAATGAAATATTTATAGCACCAAGAAGTGACAATCAGTAAATAAAAAGAGAGATGAGAATACAAAGTAAAGTAAGCAGAAAGAGAAAAACCTATACATAATACCTAAAATAATGTCATTGAATAGAATAGTAACAACTAAAAACAAAACTGAATGCTAACATTTCATGATCTTTGAAGTTCCTAATGATCAAGCTTGATGGACTAGAAAAGAGGAAAAAAAATCTCTCCTTATTTTCTTTGCAGATTACAGGTATGGAGCATTGCATATATTATTTATAGTAGGTTGATATATTGTTAGTTTTGCTGAACATCTTATTTTCCACTCTGTCTTATAATTTTTACAAGGAATGATTTCTGGAAGGAAAAAAGAAAGTTTTTTTTTTCTTTTTTTTTAAATGAAGGGGATATAAAAACAAAAGATATCAAGATAATTTTTAAGAAAAGAAAATTATAGAGAAGCCTTCAGGGTTAAACACAGCATGTAAGCAGACCCGATTATGGTTTTGAATTATGTCAGCCATAACTTACATGCAAATAGGGACATAAAAGACATCAAATGCATGTATAAGCAGAAAGGGATTTGGGCCAATCATATTAAAAAAAAAAAAACCCAAAGCATAACAGATGGAGTCTGAATGCTAGACAAAGTCTTTTAAACTCCCACAGGATACTGTAATATCCACCAAATACTTCTTTAAAACTCTAGCAGAAAACTTCTGGAACACTAGGTAGATCTTTTATAAAGGATTTCTAGGATATGGATCAGAATTGTACTAGATAAGAAAATATAGAAGGGATGCAGTATGCACTAGTGAAACTAGTTTGTCCTTCATTCTTGAAAAGGATCAGTGACATCAAAAAGTGATGCCATGATATGCAAGGGAGTTGTATTTAAGTGAAGGAGGAATGGGCAACTCTTACTTTCTCCCCCAGAGCCCTCTGGATCCAGTGCCTAGATACAAATCAGAAGGACTGGTAATGATAATGGATACAGTAGAAGACTTTGGCCTTTTTAAGCTGAAGTCTTTAACAGTTCTCTAATTTACTGAGGCAATGCCCAATAAATGATTAAGGCTAGCTAAGAAATAAGGGAGAAAATGGCCTCTTTTACGTAGTCCTAGATCCCGCCCCCCCCCCCCAAAAAAAAAATCAATCTGGTAGGGGAAGACCCTTGGCATTTCTGGCCAAAACAGAAGCAATTAATTTCTATTTACATTTACTCTGAGCTAATCAGAGCCCAAACAATGACCAAGTGGAACTTGGCCTGGGATTTATTGTTGGCCAATCAATGAGAACCAGAGTGATTTAGGTTTAAGGCATATATACACACTGGTGACATCACAGATTTATCAAAGTATTGTGTACACATTGGAGCCTGTAAGGAAGAAGTAGTGTAGCAAAAAAAAAAGGAGCAATAATATGATAAGCCCAATTCTTAGTTTTCCTTGTTTGATTCCTAACATCCTAATATGAGATGTTCTCATGACATTTCTGAAATGTTAATTTTCCTTTTCTAGCATCACACAGCTGAAACCTGAAAGAATGAAACCCTTATAAGTTGAAAACTACTTCCCTGAACCATTGACCCATTTTCTTGGTTCTGCCTCAAGCAAAACAAATACAATCCCTTTTCTGTATATTAGCCCTTCAGATGGTCTTAAAAAAAAAAAAAAAAGATTGTGCCCCATTTAGGTCTTTTCTTAGGTAACCAATCCCACTTCCTTTAGGCAATCTTTGTGTAGTCTGTTTTCAACTTCCAAATTGCCTTCTGGATACTCTTCAGTTTATCAATGTCCTTCCCTAACATTGGGGGTCCCAAACTGAAAAAAAAAATTCCAAAAGTGGTAGGACCAAGACATTACAATGGAATGATCACCTCTCTAGTCCTGCACTCTATTTCTTGACTTCCATTTTACTCTGTTGAATCCATTTAAACTTTCAAGCTACAAAACTCCCACATCCGTTTTCCATAAAGATTGGCTACTCATGTCTATTCCATTTTGTAACTGTAGAGTTGAGTTTTAGTACCCAAATATATTGCTTTTACATTTTTTAAAATTAAATCTTATCTTATTAGATTTCACCATTTTTCCAGTAATTCTGTCAGTCAACATATTACCAATCCCTCCCAGCTTTTTGTCACCTTCAGAGCTGATATAAAGGCCATCCATATTTTATTCAAGTCATTGGGGAAAACCAAACATGTTCAGTGACTGGGACCTGGCATCAATTCATTCATTACTGCTTTTTAGGTCTAGCTATTTAAGTAGTTCCAAAAAAAAACCTAATTTGATCTATGTAGAAAATGTGGTTGGAAATGTACTTCTGCATCAAAGGGAGTGGGGGAGAAAGGGAAGAACATGTACAGGATAACCCATTTGTATATGCCTATGTTTCAGAGAACATGCAACTAATTATGGTGGAACTATAATCAAATAAGGTGAATGTTAAAGGGAAATATAATTAGTGGGTGGGGACTCACATGGAAGAATTAGACATTCTTGATAGGCTATAAGCTCTATAATACTCAGCCAATGGGGAATCAGGGAGTAACTTTTGTTTCAGGGCAGGCATCTTACCAAGAACTCTCAATGGCTGATCAGCCATTGAGAGTTCTTGGTAAGATGCTAGTCTCTTACAGTCTAGTACCATATTTCCATCTCATTCACTATCATATCATGAAATATAGATTAAATAAAATATGCTGCTGATCTATCAGTCTAAAATTTATTTAGAAAAAGGAAATTAGGTTACTCTGGAGTGATTTGTCCTTAATAAGCCAATTCCAGTTGCCTGTAATCCTCATGGTCTTTCTCTCTCTCTCTCTCTTTTTTTTTTTCCAACATGTTCTCCTTCTAGAACTAGAGAATAATGCATTCTAGAATTTTGCCAGAAATCAAAGTCAAATTCATCAGTCATAGTATGAATTTTTTCTGTTTCAAAAATAGGAACAGCATTTGTTCTTTTTTATTACTACAGTTTCTCTTCCATTCTCTCCATTATTTCAAATATCCCAGAAAGCCATTTAACAATCTCTCCTTCCTAGTGCTTTCATTTTAATAAATGGGAAACCTTGAATTCCCTTAGTGCCAGTCAATGCCTTTGCTGTTTTGAGCCCTGAAGGAGTTCAGCTGGCCCTTATGTAAAGGAAAATCAACAAATCAGTACAGATGTTCTTCTGAAAGTTTTACCAGCCAGGGATTGGGAATTTACCCTTGCCTGATATCAGAGGACTGAGGTGGAGAATTCACAATGGAAAAGCAGGAAGTAATATTACATGAAATCAAAATATCACTGTGTTCTTTGTAGATAAGTTGTATTTTTCTGCTTTCCCTTTGGTAACGTTATCTCTTGATTTCTTTCGTTTTTTTTTTTCTTTCTTCTCACTCTTCCTCATTCCTTTTCTCATTCATTTGTTTTCCTAGGGTTGGTATGGGACAGTCACTGCATTATTCTAAGTGACTGGGTTTATAATTATTCCCAGAACCACCCCTCACATTCTTCTCTAACCTACTTTTACCCTCATTTTTACCCTGACCCAATATTTTAAGTAAATAATTGACCCATCTTAATTTCTGGTAATCTTCCCTACAAAATTAATCATAGATTCACTTGATCTTAGATCTAGAACTTGCTTGAAGGAAACTTAGAGATCAATCCTCTCATTTAACAGATGAGGATCTAAGGCTGACAAATGATTTACCCAGTGTCAAACAATCCATTAATTTCTGAAGAAGATTTAATCTAAGTCTTCCTGATTTCAACCGCAATATCCTATCCACCATTCCATACAACTTTCTTCAGGTCCAGGAAAGTGGGTTTCTCCTATCTAGAAATTTGAACACTAGTTCCTCATTTCCCAGCTTCTCTGTCAGTCAAACTGGAACTATTGTGAATTGTCAGTATTGATCCCTCTCAATGCTCTCACTACATCATTTGCCATGCCTTCAGTATCAGATCCAGCCTGAATACAGGCAGAGCTATCTAACATGATTACCTAGAGTAGAAAATGATTACCTATTTATCTGAAATTCTTTTCATAAGACATTAGGCCTTGAAGTCCCATTTCACAAGCAGAGATGACATGAATATGTAAAAATGCCTCTGAGAGTGGGAACTCAGTGACTCATTCAGAACTAAGGGGTCAATGGCAGATCATTGCTAAAGAGAAATTTGTGTCAAATTGAAGAAAGGAGCACCAGAATAGGAGATGGTTGAAGGAGGACTTGCTCCTCTTAGCTGGAAAACTGTTATAGGGATTATCCTGTTTTCAGATGCATACTTGCCTGGCCCATTTTACTAATTGCCCTATTCCCAGAATTTCCATGCATTAAAAGGAACTCAGAATAGGGTCTAGAGTGGGTTCTACTTAACTTTGTGGAATAAATGCAGGGAACTAGAGATAACTCCCTCTCTCCAACCCACACATATCAAGGATTGAATTCTAACCTCTTTTCCTGAAGACAAAGTTATCACAAGCAAATGTGAGTTTGCAAAATGCTAATACAGAAAAGATAATGAGGCCTGAAATGTGAGCAACAGCCTGACTTCCCAGGAATGGGGTGATAAGAAAGGCAGTGATAAAAACAAGAAAAGGGAGCTTTTAGAGGGGAGTTTGGAAAGCTTGAAAAATGAGAAACTCAGTCTGCCATATGAAAAACTGTTGAGTGAGCCCCACAAAACCAGAAAGCCGGAGAATAGGATAAGAGTAACAGCTCAGGGATTCCCATTGAGAGCCATGAAACTATAAAAGGAAGATAAGTTTGAGATTTCTTTGGTAAGCAGAGTAATGAAGGCTGACTTGGGAGAGATCATTGTTGACCTGGAACTGAGAAGTAGGCTTACATAAGCATTTCAGATCTTTATTATTTATATGACTCTGGCTAAGTCACTTAACCTGTCTCCCTTTACTCACCTATAAAAGGGAGCTAAAAACTGAATTTACCTCACAGGATTGTTGTGTGAGGCTCTAAAGAAGTAATTTATATAAAGTATCTTGGAAACCATAAAGCCAATAGCCAATATTTATATGTTCGCAAAGCAACTTTTACAAACCTTTATCTCTACAATCACCACAACAGTCCTTTGAGGCTATTATTTCCCCATTTTATAGCTAAAAAAAAAACTGAGGTTGAGGATGTGTCTGACAATATTCAGTGTTAAGATTTCCTGATTCCACGTTTAGCATTCTATCTACTATACTATCAAAATTTAAAGCTAAGTAATGGTAATAATAATGATGATGATAGTGACAGTGATGGTGGAGGTAGTAGTGGTAGTAGTAATGATATGATATCATGGTTTTTCAGATGAAGAACTACAATAGTGGTAGTAGTCATAGTCATAGAAACTATGGTACTGATGTAGCTAGTGGCCATTAGCAAAGAAAGCCTTAAGCACTGATAGGATTATAATACTCCTGAGGTAAACAGGAAAGGACACTGATGGCTCAGCTTTAAACCCACCTTTTGTTCTTAAGTAGACCTTTAGTTCCAGTAGACTTTTGATTACAATCCCATCCCAGTTAGAGGTCTCTTGGAACCCCACCTTATTGTATCCAATTAGAAAGCCAAATTATGTCAAATCCCCAAGGGTATATTTCCCAATAAAAGATCTGTTCATACTATAGATCTTTGCTAATTCTTTTTAGGATACTAAATCCCTTTTAGGGTTAGTCTACCAGACAATGGTGTACTCCTTGTTAGTTAGTTAGTCAATTATATTAATTGCTTGTAGGAGTCTAACTTCTCTAAGAATTTAGCTCACCAGCCAATGGTGTATTCCCACTTCAAGGCATCTTCCCTTTAATGGCATCTTCTTCTTCATTAATTGTGAGTCCCACTAGGGAACTTGTCTTTCCCCTTGTTAATTGTTAAAACCCTTTTTCCTCACTAAAGACTTGTGGATTTAACCTGCTCTTAGCAGGGTAATAAAATCTTTGCTCCTTGATTTAGAGGACGTCTAAGCTTACAAATTCTTTTCAGATGACTCGCAACATCTGCCCAGCATGTCAATATACTTTGGGTCTCACCCCACATCCCATCATTTTGGTGGCTAACCCCATCATTCTGATGAACCTAGTATTGGAATAGTCTGTCTCTACCCCATAACCTCAATAGTAGTAGTAACCAGGCAAGTGTTAGGAAAAAAAAGTTTTAACTTGGACCAACGATAGAAAAATAGAAGGTGCTACTCACCATGTGTGGGCTTGCCATGGAATGCATTTTAGACTATTCTAATATACAAACTTCCTACAGTATTGATGAAAAATCTAGGCATTCCTCCATACCAAACCAGAAAGAATGGCATGAGTTTCTCATCTGTCAATCGCAAGTACAGAAAAGGGCTTTGCATAATACTGTCATCACCTAGCTCTCTCTTCCTTCTGTGAGCTGAAGATTATAACATCTGAGATCTTTCTAACTCTACCTCTAATAGCTAAAACTTATCAAACCCTTTCCAGTTTGGCGACTAAGATATAGATTTATTCTTTGTTCAGAAACTCTCTATACCCATGCTTTTTATGCGCTAGCCCCTGAGTATCTCAGTTTAAGGCTATGAGGAGTATCTCAGTTTAAGGCTGTGTCTCCCCTTGTGTAGGTTAAAATGTGCCCATAATACTATATAACATTACTGATCTGTCTGGATCTTACATAAAAGGCTGTAAATCCCACATCATCCAGAATAAACCGGGCCAGTTACCAAGAACTGCAATTTAACTTTTCCCTTGGCTGTATGGAATTAAAATGTTATATTATGACATGTTTAATTAAGATAAGACCTCAGTAAAATTCAGCTTTCTATAGTGAAAAGATACCTAAACAGTGAAAATACCTGAGTTCAAAGTCTATTTGGTAAAGTGTTTTTATAGATGTGTTACTGCTTTTGATGTTATCTTCTTCTCATTACTTCTAGTAGTGTTTATGTTTCTTATGTTTTCTTATGTGAGTGAGAAAGAGCTCACTATTCCCTACTTCCTAAAGACAGCCTGTGACTTTGGGAAGGAAAGGGACATGATGGTTATAATTGTTAGGAAGTTATTCTTAAAATGTGTTGGAGATGCTGGATATCTGATTCCAAATTTGAATATCAATTATACTAGATCAAAGATAATTGAATTTGGGAGTTTATGAAAATTTGGCAACAGTAAAAGATATCAAATACCAATGACTTAATTCTTTATGGAAAAATAAACCCATCTCACTAGTATGCAAATTTTCATCTTTAATAAATAGTAAAATTATATGTGTGCCAAAGAATTGTTTTAAAATAAATTTCTTTATGATTTATTATTAGGAACTGTGATTTGTATACCTATTTTATATACCTATAAATCTATGTGGTGTAAAAATGTTTTAGCAAAACGAGGTCATGAATGGAAAAAGTTTAAGAAGCCCTAAACTAGATGATCCCTAAGTTTCAACTTTTAAGGTTCTAAAATTCTGTGATTCTGTTATCTTTGTGCTTATTTTTGAAGACATTGATATTCTTAGACCTTGTTTTGGATTAGGAACAAAGGAACACAGAGCCTTGTCTCTGGAAAGTGATCTTAGAAGGCATGAATTTCAGTTTTCCAATTAAAAAAATGGAAGGCTATGAAGGTAAAAGTACTTGCCAAAGGTAACACAGCTAATTCGTTCTTCCTATCTCACATATCAAATTCTTAGAACTTGTTTGCATAGTTAAATCACTGTGACTCTGCTAAACACAATCCTTTCACATGGTAAATGTTTGTGCAATTAAGTTGAATGTTCTTATGGACCCATGATGAAGGGGATGAATTTAGCTAATTCATAATGAACTACCTACCTTTCCAAATTTGCTTGACTTCTGCACTCTTGGGAGGAATAAAGGAAGTCTGGATTTTTCTCATTAATTGGACACACTATCTGCTGACTATGGTTTGGAGATATTATTGGAAGTGTCCTTTTACATGGTTCTTGAAAGATAGATGATATTTTAACAGATAGATATTAAGGTGGTAAGAATTGAATACAGAAAGAACAATCTCCATAGAGATTTTTTTTAAAAAGGATGTTTTTTTCACGGAGTAGCAAATAATCTGAATTTGAAATAGACTACATACTGATGATAGCCTACAGTTATATTACATTTCAAGGTTTACAAAATTCTTCCCAATACATTTCATTCTCACAATAGCCCTATTTGTCAGGAAGTACCATTTTAAGCACCAGAAGGTACTTGATCCTGTTCAGTGGTCTCCTTAGCACTTATTCCCTTTACCAAAGCCAAGAGAATAATCAGTAGAGATGCATCAAGAATACCCTATAGATTTCAAAGAGCTGGCTTTACCCATATCACATTTGACATTTAAAATAACCTAACTAAATTCTCCCTGTGCAGCGGGAGAACTGTTCGGTTCTGCAAATATGTATTGTATCTAGGATATACTGCAACATATTTAACATATATAGGACTGCTTGCCATCTTGGGGGGGGTGGGGGGAGGGAGGGGAAAAAAACGAAACATAAGCGAGTGCAAGGGATAATGTTGTAAAAAAAAATTTTATCCTGGCATGGATTCTGTCAATACAAAGTTATTATTAAATAAAATAAAATTTAAATTAAAAAAAATAAAATAAAATAAAATAACCTAACTAGATAGATGTACAGGTATCCTCATCTGACAAAACAGAAGACACAGAGTTAGAATTAGAACCCAGATCTTCTGGCTCCAAGGTAAGTATTCTTTCTACTATATATTAACGGTTTTTCAGTTGTTGATCATGCTGACCCTTTGTGACCTTATGGACTATTTAGTATACCAGTACTATCCATGGAGTTTTCTTCGTGAAGATACTGGAGTGATTTGCCATTTTCTTCTCCAATGGATTAAGGTAAACTGAGGTTAAGTGTCTGTATCCTATCTGGATACAGAAAGAATAAACTGCATAGAGATAAGAAACAGGATGTTTTCAGGGAGTTGCAAGTAATCTGAATTGGAAACATAGACTACATAATGATAACCTATAGTTATATTACATTCCGAGGTTTATAAAATTCTTTCTAGTCACCATCTGGATTTGAATTCAGACCTTCCTGACACCAGACCCATCACTCAACCCTCTGAGCCTGCTTTACTGTCTCTTGCTACCTTTCATATAAGAGAATAATGAGAAGTGCAGGGACAAATGCAGAATGAAGACCTTGAATTCTAGGCTGAAGAGTTTGAATTTAATTCAATTACCAATGGGGAGGACCAGGGAAGCAATAAAATCAGAATTGTGTTTTAGGAAGACTTACCTGACTGTAAGATGTAAGATGGATTCTAGAGAGAACTGGAGAAGTGGTCAGCAGTTAGGGAGCTCTAAGTGTCTGTTATTGAGGAAGATAATCCCAAACTACTAAATTATGCCATATTCTAGGAAAAAGAAAGTTGATCTTCAGATTTTTAATCAATCACAAAAAAGAAGGTAATGCCATTTTAAAAAAAGGTCTTCCTATAGAGCTCAGCCTAAAAAGGCAGTGACTACTCCAGGTTTATTGACTGGGTCCAGAACTATGACTGGCTCTATTTTTGACCTGAAGCAATTGATTCTTATTCTTTCTTAGGCAGTCTGGTGGCCCTCTGCTCCCAAAGAGTTAACCATATTAATGCCAGACTTAGCTCATGCACTCATTTGCTTAGCTAACGTCAGTTCAGAACTCCTAAGCCAGCCTTAGCATCTCCAACAGTAGGAACTACAAACATGCACCACCATGCCCAGTCCAATATATTTTTTCTAAAAATATAATTTTCAAGTAAAATGACCATTTAAACACAAATATTATTTTAATAAAAGATAACACTAATCCTTAAGACAAATCATAAGCTTTAAACATAAGTAATAGGGTTCTTTCTATCTAGCACAAGTTGGGGAGTTTAAGGGAATATGCTACAGCTTACTAAAAAAAAAAAAATACATTGAACTGAAAAATTACTCAGCCATTATCAAATCCTGACCTCAATTTTCTATGTGACAGGATAACTTCAGTGCTTATATTGGCTAGGGGAAAAAATATCCATTGGCTGCTTATTTCCTAGCATTTGGTGGAAGCTGTTATTTTTTGAAAAGAAGATGAATTTTGGCCAAATGGAGGAAATTCAGAGGCAGTCATTCAAAGTGAAGTCACAAATAAATCAGAAATACAGTTTACAATGAAATAGTAACAATAATCATTTGATACACAGGGATGACATCAAGCCATATAATTCCACAGAAAAACATATTAAATAGCTCTTTTGCCTGATGGAATATTTCTCCAATGATATAAAAATGTCCTTTGGACTCGATAAGTATAAATTTCTTAGTGCAAGCCAAGGCAAGATAGATACTGAAGGCTTCAAGTTTGAATCTGGAAATCACACTGAACTACTGATGAAGGTGTTACCTGAAACTACTTTGGTCTATCAAAAAAGATAGATCAAATGTAAGAATAAAAAACTGTTTTGGTAGTTGAAAAACAGTGTTGGGATATAAAATAATCTTTTTGATCACTGAAAGCATCCTCAGTCCTATGCCAGTAGCAGACAAGTTGACATGGGTAAAATGTAACTTTATTCTGCTCCCATATAATTTTGATTTCTTCTGCCAAGTCTATGATTTGAAAGCTTTTTGCTTTATGCAGTTTGGAGATTACGAGCATCTGTATGATATCTATTAAAAATATTGTTCTTAAACTTTTATAGATGAATTTTATGTCTGGGTGATTGTGGGTAACAACTCAGTCTGTGATAATGTTTTACTTTCAGTCTGGTTTGTTGGTTAAGTTCTCAAGCATTTGGGCATTCTGAATTTTGAAATACGGATATTTATCATGTCAATCAATGAAAGTTAGTGAACTTCTTGTGAATAATTTCAGCCACCAGATCATGTCTTGCTAGATAGATAGGTGCTAAATTTTTACAGACTGAAATGTTACATTGAATGATCTCTACAGTTTCTTTGCATAATCTGCTGCTGGAATAGTGCCACGGATGCTTTCAGTGAGCCAAGAAGAGATGAGCTAACTTCTCAACAAGAATTCAATTTTATCTACCTGTTCAATAAATATAAATATATATATATATACATATATGTATATATTAGGATAAGAACTCACTCCAGTACTCTTTATATTATCTGAAATCCATTAAAAAATAAGATGAAAAGAATGAGGTGACTATTAAATAAATAAATGATAATAACATTAAAAAATTAGAGACATCTGGATAGCACAAGTTATGGACTATTAAGCCTATAATCATGTATCTGTGGACCTGGAAAAGTCATATAACCTCTGCCTGCTTCAGTTTCCTCAACCATGCAATGGGAATAATAATATCACCTACTTCCCAAAGTTATTCTAAAAATCAAATGAGATCATATTTGAAAAATACTTTGCACCATGCCTGACACCTAGAATGTCCTTAATAAATGCTTCCTAATAATAATAATGATGATGATGAGTTTCAATAAGACAAAGTACTTTCCCGACAACAATCCTATGTAGTTGGTAGTAGAAGTATTATTATTTCTTCTTTATAGATGAGAAAATGAAAGCTCAGAAAAGTAAAGAACAATGGAAGTACCCATGTTCATAATGAACAGTTTCAGAATGAGGAGTTGAACTCAGATCTCTTGATCTCCAGTACTTTTCCATTAGCACAGGGCTTCTTAAACATTTTCCATTCATGATCCCTTTTTGTCCAAGAAATTTTTACATCACCCCATGTATATAAATGGACAACATGCATTTTGTATATAGCCTTGCCTCCCCACCCCCATGGGGTCTTGTAACTGAATGTTAGGATTGTAAAATTATGATTTATTATCAGTAAATGTTTGATTTGTATATCTGTTTTATATACTAATATACAGTTGATTTTTTTCTTTCTTTGTATCCCCAGCACTTAAAGTGCCTGACACATAGTACTTGCTTAATAAATGCTTTTTACTTTACTTACTCTTTCCACTCTGTGATTAAATACAGAACATGAATACAACAAGGGTGCATATTGATGAAAACATTTAGCTAAAATGGCCTCAAATTCATTAATGTGCTTATTCAGGTAATTTATATTGAATTATTTCCCTGATATAAATTATTTAATAGTGTGTTTTTGTGGTTATTGTTATTACTTTTTTTTTTTTCTGAAGCAATTGGGGTTAAGTGACTTGCTTAGGGTCACACAGTTAGGAAGTGTTAAGTGTCTGAGACCAGATTTGAACTCAGGTCCTCCTAATTTCAGAACTGGTGCTCTATCCACTGAGCCACCTAGCTACCCTTCTGTGGTTATTTTTAACATAAAGAGATATACTGTAGGTACAAATATGCCTTTATTGGAGACTTTCTTGAATACATTTGTTGATGTTCAAAATGCTTCATTTATTCATAAGAAGCACTGGAAAGAAGCCAAGCATTTGCTTTCCACTGGCTAACTGTTATTGAGGAAGATAATCCCAAACAACTAAAAAGAACAATCTTCCTAAAAGTATGAGAGAATCCATCTATATTTGTCACTATCACTGATGAATGTATAAAGTCTGGGGTTCCTTTCCATGGCGGAAAGAAGGCTAGATTTTGCATCAAAAGAAACCTAGAGTTTTGTCCACTATAGGTAAGGGACTAGTATAAGACCACCCAAAAAATAAGTTTATTGCCTTGGTGACCTTGGGCAAAATCACTTAACTCACCTAGTATTTTCTTGCTTCATCTATTAAATAAACAAGTGTTTTTTGATGAGCCACATGTTTTCTTCCAACTTCAAATCTATGATCTAAGGAGTCCCCTGAGCTTCAGTTTTCACATCTATAAAATGGAAATAGTAATCACAGTAGTACTTACCTCAATGGGTTGTTGTGAAGATCCAATGAGATGGCACACTGCATAGAGCATTAGTCAGGAAGACCTGAGTTCCAATCCTGCCTCAGATTCTTACTAGCTGTGTTCAATTCCTTTCCTCCATATTCATTGGCAATTCATTGATCTTCTGTTTGCTTTAGATCTCTCAGCTATAAAATAGAGATGTAATTGTCCTACCTCACATGTTAGTTGTAAGGATGAAATGAAATCATGTTTGCAAAGAACTTAGAATATAGTACATAACAGTAAATGACATATAGCAGTCTAGCATAGAGTAGATGCAGTACTATAGAAATACTATTATTGTTATTATCATCCTCATTAATAACATTATCATTGTTGTTGTTTCTTAGAGTCAGAAAGATTTAGTTCAAATACTATTTCAGCCTCTCTCTAGCCATATGACACTGGGCAAGTGATTTAACCTCTTAAGCTCAATTTCCTCACTTGCAAAGTAAGGATGATTAATAATATAACTTACCTCACAGGTTTGTTGTGAAGACGAAATGAGATAACATGTCAAAAACTTTGAATACCTTAAAGTGCTATATAAATGCTATCAGTATTATTATTTTTTTCATCACTGTTGCTATGTGCTTTGGAACCTTAAAGCACGATATAAATGTCCATAAAAAAGTCAATGTAGAAACAATGGAATATCCAATAGAATGAGGATTCTTAAACTTTTTTTTTTTTTTTTGCATCATAGATCCTTTTGGAAGTTTGATTCACTTCTTAGAATAATGTTTTCAAAGAGAAACACACAAACATAATATTAAAGATCAGGAGTGGAATTTATTAGGTTAAAAAAAGCAGGGGTAATAATCATAATTTCAGAAAAAGTTAAAGCTAAAATAAATTTAATCAGAAGAGGAAAAAATAGGAAAATTATACCCTATGTAAGCCATATTAATCAATATTGTTTTAAACTACTTAGAATATTGCTGTAGGGTAGGAAACAATAAATTAGTAGATTTGGAAAAATATGAAAAGAGTTGGACTTACAAAGGAATATTATTGTCTATCTTCAGAGAAACAGGACAAACAAACAGTACAATCTTACATAGATGCATATGAGTGCATATTTGTATATATGTATGTGATTATAGATATCTCCATGTATGTATGTATGTATATGCATATGTGTGTCCATGCTTAATTGATGGTTTCTTGGAGAAGGGTGGGAGAGTAAGATATAAAGTAAAAAGTGGAGAACAAAAGAAAACCTTATAAGGAAGCAAAAAAAAATGGACAGCAATAAACACAAAGTGTAGTTTTTTATTATATAGGTTTTCTTGAAATTTATTGCTTTATATTTTGAATCCTCTCATATTTTGCTATGCACCTGGCAATTTTTTCTTTTTCTATTTTGAATTTAGTTTTAAATAAATTACATTTAAAAAAAAGAATGTTTTCAAATGTGCAATATAAAATACATAGGATTACAAAGAAAATTAATTATGTTGAAATAATTATTAAAATTTTAGAAGAAAAAAAAGCAATTCATGTACCCCTGGTTAAGAATCTTTGCAATAGGCTGATTTCAAGAAAGCCTGAAAAGACTTAGATGAACTGATGGTAAGTGAAGTGAACAGAATCAAGGGTAACAACAATGTTATGTAATGCTCCACTGTGATGGATTTGGCTCTTTCCAACAATGAGGTGATCCAAGATAATTCCAATAGACTTGTGACAGAAAGGGCCAACCAATCTAGAGAGAGAACTACAACTGAATATGGATTAAAGCTTTCACCTTTTTTTATTATTGTTTCTTTGCCTGAGTTTTTTTTTTCCCTTTTGATATGATTTTTCTTGTGCAGTATGATGAATATGGAAATATGTTTAGAATTCCATGTTCAATCTATAACAGATTGCTTGCTTTTGGGGGAAGGCAGCAGGAAAAGAAAGGAGAAAAACTGGGGATACAAGGTTTTGCAAAGGTGAATGTTGAAAACTATCTTTGCATGTATTTGGAAAAATAAAATACTATTATAGTACAAAAAAGAAAAAAAGGATCCCCACAATATTCCTGAGAAAATCTATATAGCAAACTGTTAGTTGTTATTTAAAGAGTTTTCTTTTGAGTCATTTCAAAATGAAAAGGTAAATGGACAATTAGGCAGGAAATTCAAGGTACATTGGTATTGGCCATCAACCAATACAAATAATAAAAGCAAATTGTCAAAGCAACTATCTTCTTTCACATCATGCCAATTAAATATTTAACAAAAATGCATCTGATGAAATGAAAAATACATTTCCTGTAATGGGCAGCAAGATTGGCCCTGCTTAAAATTCTAAGGATTTCATTTCCCATGAAGCTATCAAGTAGAAAATCAATCAGAATTTATTGAATGCCTACCATGCACTAGATACTGTGCTAAGCCCAAGGAATAAAAATACAAAAATAAAGCCACACCTGACCATCCAGGAGCTTATATTCATTGGGAGGATAGCATGTATTCTAAGCTATATGTTATTATTATAATATAAAGTATATAAACAACTGCAAAATATATTCAAAATAAATAAAAAGTCATTTAAGGGAAGCAGAAGGAGCATGCCTTCTATGGATTCAAGGAGGGGGAAGAAGGAATGTCTCTTGTGAGGTACAAGAAGTTGGCCATTGGGGCCGGACCATAGAATGAATTAAGGGAAGGAATGTGTAATGGTACTAGAAACATAGATTCAAACCAGATTGTGATGGCTTTTGAATGCCAATAGAGCAGCTTGCCAAAGTATATTCCTAAAGTATAAGTCTTTTAGGGCAGCTAGATGGCACAGTGGATGGAACATTGATTTTGGAATCAGGAAGACTCATCTTCATGAGTTCACACCCTGCTTCAGTCACTTACTATGTTACCTTGGCAAGTCATTTAACCCTGTTTGCCTCAGTTTCCTCATTTGTAAAATGATCTGGAGAAGGAAATGGCAAATCACTCCAGCACCTTTGCTAAGAAAACCCCAAATAAGTTCACAAAGAATCAGACATGACTGAACAATAACAACATATCCTGTCGTCTTCCTGCTCAGAAAGTTCCATGAGATTTCCACAAGCAGTAGGAAGCCCCTGGAGCCTTCTGCTCAAAGATAAGACTTGTACTTTAGGAATATGTCTTTGGTCCCTTTATGGAAGAGAGAGGGGACAGACACTAATTAAAGTGCAGATTTCAATGTTGAAAGGCGAGAGCCAAGAAATGTTGTGGAGTTAGAATTTGATGGAATTGGCAACAGGTGAGAGGAAATAAGAAGAAAAGAATGACTCCAAGATGATGAAGTTGATTAACATGAAAGATGGTAGCACCTTTGACAGAAATAAGGAAGCTGGGAAATATATATGTTTAACAGGAAAGTAATGAATAATTATTTGTTCATGGCGGATTTAAGATACCTGTGAAGCATCCAGTAAAAAATATCCCAAAGATAACTATTTGATAATGAAGGATTGAAGCTCAGTCGGGACACTAGGATTGGCTATAGAAATATGGAAATGATTTACATGAAGAAAAATGAAGAATAGTAATGGTAACTGAGCAAATCATCAAAATATGAATTATAGAAAGAGAATAGGTGAGGGATCAGGATATTCATAGCTAGAGGTGGGATATAGATGACTGTCTGGCAAAGGAGATTAATGAAAGACCATAAAAGTAGGTAAAGAATTTAAAAAGAACAGCATCAAGAAATACACAGAGAATCCAGGGGAAAAGGATGGGGAACAGCATCAAATGCTACAAAGAAGTTAAAAAGGAAGAATTTGTAATTAAGATATTATTATTGATAACTTTGGAAAGATCAATTTTTATTGAATGATGAAACCAGAATTTCAATTACAGGGGGTGGAATGGATAATTTCATCTACAGGGAGGTGGTCATTTCAGGAAAATTCAGATTTGCTGGGTTTTTTTAAGAGTTGCTGCAAAGGTGGGAGATGGAGAGGTAAGAGAGCATATGAAGATAATCAAGAGGATCCAAGATTGAAATGGTACTATCCAGGAGTGATCTTAAGGCCTCCCTGGAGCAAGGAGAAAGGATACAAACTAATGCGGTCATGAGACCAATCGATGATCTGACAAGAGATCTAGGTATTATGGAGATGGAAACTAGTCAATCTTCAGCCCAGCCACTCCAATCTCCATATCATGTTTATCGCATTTTGGAAACATCAGTATGGGGAAAAACTGTTTTCCTAGGGTAATCTAGTGGGTTTTGCCCATTCAGGAATAGGTACAAAGATTTTTTCCTATTCCTTTGTTTTGTACCTTTTTTTTCCAGTTAAATATTTTATTATTTCAATGTATGGTTCCTTCCTGGTCTATTACTAAAACGTAAGCCAAATTTTGATGACCTTTAGAAGTTCCCATGAAATTGTGTGGGGGTTTGAGCCAGATAAAGCAAATTATAATTATATAAAATAGGTCCACATTGAATACTAATCTGTGTATATTCAGAGTTGATTGGAAAATGAACTACATTTCTGGGAATTCATTCAGGATATATGAGGTTTTGAGGTATAAATTGCCTACACTAGTAGCTTTGTGTTAATCTTTTTTAATTTTTTTTTTAGTCCAGACATGATTTCATCAGTGTAGTAAGCTCCAGGTAAAGAAACACCACCCACTGATACAGATCTATAATTTATAGGTAATTTCTAGTATTAATGAATTACCTAAAGAACCAGGAGGATAATAACTGGAAACAAACTTGAAACTAAGTCTTTCTAACTCTGACAACCCTCTATACACTACGCCATACTTCCTTACCCTAGTCATTTAAAATAATTAAATCGCTTATGCTAGCGGCTTTGTACTAGTAATTTTGTTTATCCTGGTGTTTCTACATTTTAGCTGGAACTTGATGCAGTGACTAGGGGAACCCAGAAGAACTGAGTTCAAATTTGCCCTGAGACATACACTAGCTGCATGACTCTCAAAAAACATTTAAACTCTGTTTGCCTTACCTTAGTCATCTGCAAAATAGGAATAATACTCCCAGGGTTGTTGTGAAAATCAAGAGCTAGTCATTGTAAAGTGCTCAGCACAGTGCCTGGGCACATTGTAATCACTATATAAATGTTAGCTATTGTAATTATGTTATTAATACAGATCCTATTAGCAATTCAGGCAAATTGATTCAAACAATCTCTGTAGAAGTGCATTCAAATAAGGCTGTATAATTGTGTATTGAAATAAATATGGCTACTTAGCTATTGGTGAACTGATGATGTTTACTGGGGGAATGACTCTTGCTGAGCACATTTGGTTTTGGAAGCCTACTGAATTGAACATTAAAGTTGTTGACACTATGTAGTGAGCTCTTTGGGAACATACAAGTTACTTATTCAAATAGGATGAAAGACTTATTATTGCTGTACTGAGTGAGCTGTGGAACTGTGGCATTCCAAGATGCCCAAAGAGATAACTGGCATGGAGGGTGATTGGAAAGTAGCTATTAAGTCTGCCTTTGCTGACCAAAATTTGGTGACTTTAATGCCTTCATTAAAAAAAGTAGGATGAAAAAAATTTTTTTAAATAGGTAGACTGTGTATATTTTGTAAAAGACATTCTGGAGTGAGTGACATCCTATTCTGCAGGCAGTGACCCAGAAAATACCATGCCCTGATGTTACAAAATTTCCAATGTACAAATGCTCAATAGGCAATTTGACAGTATTCATGGCTTAGAGGGAAGCTTTATAGCTCAATACCTTGAGATACTCAGAAAAAATTCCCAACTTTGTTTGGAGATTGGAGAAATTGCTTCATCCGACAGTAATTGAAAGGGACAGTGCCCGTACAGGGAATAAAGTAAGCAATCAAGGAGCTGATACGTGAGAAAACTCATGGTGGTACTTAATGATGGACAAGCACTGAAAACAGTTACCCACCTCAGGATCCTTTTGAAAAAGGAAGTTGAGGAGGAGGACAGAACATTCAATGTCTCAATAAAAGTCAAACTTACAGCTATACCAATCCCAGAAACCCCACTCCCCATGGTTGTTTATTTTGGCTTCTCCCAAAATCAAGGAAGACTGTTTCGTATCTGAGTCAAGTGCAGCTGACTGTGGGTTTTTAATTGGCAGAATTTGGTCATGGCTGGCTAGCTCCAATCCATTGGAATTTCCAGCAGGTGCTAAGTGGGGAAAGAGCAATGAAGACTGGATGAAATGAGAAGCAGACCCTAAAGGCAAAGCCAACTTTGCTCAAACTTTGAAACAAATTTATTCTGAGGTTCAAACAAATCAGGGTATTTTTATTTCCTTCAGCCCCAGGAAGAATCAAAGGGACATTAGGATTATATTAAAGATGGTAAGGAAACTTTAAAAATGCCTATTGAACATTCTGATAATGTCTAACTGTTCATCCTCTGTAAATCCCTTAGAGGTAGAAATTAATCTTATTTCCCAGATGAAGAAAATACAGCTGGTTCTACATGATGCCAAAACAAATTGGTGAAAATTGAAAATGCTGGTCAATCAACCCATTTGTTTTGTCTATACGGAGCTAAATAACTTTTGTCTGATTGTCTGATTGGCTTGTTTTTGCTCTGAATGCATCAAGAGACTTATTGTTACAGAGACAAAGACTGAGATTCAGAATTCTATTGACTTGCCCAAGATTCCATCCTGAACCCATATTTTAAGGAGTCCTTTTCTCAGAAGAGACAAACTAAATTGAAAGGATGTTTTTCATTGCTTATGATCTCAGAAAAACTGAATGTATATGGTTTTCAAGGCAGAAAAGAATGGAGTGAGAAATAGTACAGTGTATAGCTGCTCATAATATCTGTCTCTGAAACATGCAGCATTATTATAGAGAATTTTTAGAGCTAAAAGGATGTGACTGGGGGAGAAGCAAAGCAACAGGCATCAGGAGACCTAGACTGGATTCCTGGTTCTACCACAAAGTAGTCATCGGTAATTTATGTGTGGTAATTAACCTTTGGAAGCCTCCATTTCTTAATTTCCCAGATTAGAGGATCAGACATGATGACCTCACAAAAGATCTTCTGAACTCAAATTTTAAGATTATCTAATCAATTTTTTTTTACTATTGCACGTGGGGAAACTGATCATAAGGATAGATCTAGGCCTGGAAGAGACTTCAGTGACTATGGAGACTTTATTTTCTAGATGAGGCAGTTCAGATTGGGGATTTAGTGACTTCTTCCAGGTCACATAGGTAAGGGAATTTGGACACAACTTCTCTGACTCCAAAACCGGTGTTCTTTCCACTGTACTCCACCATCTCAAAGAAAAGGTTGAATGAATTAATGAAGTTAATAAGGTTAAATGACTCAAAATGGAATGGACTGAAATGGAATGAGATGGAAAAGCATTTATTAAGTGCTTATTATGTGCCAAGTACTGCACTAAGTAAGCACTCAGAATGCAAATAGAAAGATCACACAGAGTTAAGTCATTGGCAGACCCAGATCTCCTGATTCCTAATCCAATGTTCTTTCCACTACACAGTGCTATTCCTCAGAATAAAATAGATTGCCTCATTAAAGATATTCCAGTAAAAACCAGCACATAGAGAAAGGACTCTTTGGAGGCTTCTGATGTTCCATTCCCCGAAAAGAGGAGCCAGGGTACTTCTGGGGCTTGGCACTAAACTGAAACACTTTCCAGAGCCATAGCAAATATTCAGATTCTCTGGAAATGAGGAAGGAGTCATTCAGATATGGACAACAGCTAACGCTCTTTTTATCCCATTGGCTCATTCTGAATAGTTCCTATAGGTCTTTGTTCCTAAGTTCTATGTGTACATCAGCTGCTTGTCTCCAACCATATGGAACTGTACAGCTGTGCTTCCTTGGAGGTTACTGCTTCTTATGTGACTCCCATGTGTACAAAGACATCAGAAAGGCCCTGATATCCCCCAAATATTGATGATTCTGATGAATTTTTAATTTAAAAAAAAAGACCTAGCAGGTTTTTCATTAATGATTAACTTCTGGAAGAAGGGCAGGTAGAAATCAGAGTGGGTCTAATGATGACTATCAGTTATTCCCACTGAGGAATGAAGGAGTTTGGATTAAAGTATCTTAATGTTCCTACTGGCACTCATATTCCATGGCTGAAATTATTCCCAAATAGATAAATAATCAAAGGGGATGAACAAACAGTTCTCAAAAGAATTACAAATTCTTTACACCTATTTAAAAGAATACTTCTAAATCACTAGTACTTATAAAATAAATGCAAATCAGCACAACTCTTAGACCTCATGCACAGCAAACCAGCAAGAATGGGAAATCAATGTTGAAGAGATTGTAGAAAAGCAGCTACAATTAATGCACTATTTATGCAGATATGATTGGTCCAATCATTTTGGAAAGCAATTTGTAATTGCAGGTAGAGTAAAAAAAAAAAAAAGCATGTATTAAAGACTTAGTATGCTTATTATGCTCTGCATAGAGAAATGCAAAGAAAGTGACTAAATTGTCCATGCTCTTTGATTAAGGGCTTCTATGGATATATCCCAAGGATATCAATGACCAAAAAGGCCTTCTATATTGTAAAATATTCCTAGAAGCCCTTTTTAAATAGAAAAGAACTAGAAACAAAATAGAAACTCACTGATTAGTAAATAAACACTGAACTACATAAACAAAAAAACAATATTATTGTCCTATAAGAATAAAGAATATGATTAAAGGAGAAATACAAATTAAAACAACTCTGAGATACCACTACACACCTCTCAGACTAACTAAAATGACAGGAAAAGATAATAATAAATGTTGGAGGGGATGTGGGAAAACTGGGACACTGATACATTGTTGGTGGAATTGTGAACTGACCCAATCATTCTGGAGAGCAATTTGGAACTATGCTCAAAAAGTTATCAAACTGTGCATACCCTTTGATCCAGCAGTGTTTCTACTGGGCTTGTATCCCAAAGAGATTTTAAAGGAGGGAAAGGGATCCACGTGTGCAAAAATGTTTGATAGCCCTTTTTTTAGTGAAAAAAGACTAGAAACTGAGTGGCTGCCCATCAATTGGAGAATGGCTGAATAAATTGTGGTATATGAATGTTATGGTATTATTGTTCTGTAAGAAACAATCAACAGGATGATTTCAGAAAGATCTGGAGAACTGATGCTAAGTGAAATGAACAGAACCAGGAGATCCTTGTATATAGCAACAAGAAGATTATACAATGATCAATTCTGATGGACATAGCTCTTTTCAACAATGAAATGACTAAGGCCAGTTCCAGTGATCTTGTGATGAAAAGAATCATCTACACCCCGAGAAAGGACTGTGGGAAATGAGTGTGATTCACAACATAGTATTTTCACTCTTTTTGTTGTTGTTTGTTCGCATTTTATTTTCTTTCTCATTTTTTCCCTTTTTGATCTGATTTTTCTTGTGCAGCAAGATAAATGTATAAATATGTATGCATATATTGAATTTAATATTTATTTTGCCATGTTTAACATACACTGGATTACTTGCTACCTAGGGTAGGGAGTGAGGGGAAAAAGGGAGGAAAATTGGAACACAAGGTTTTTCAAGGGTCAATGTTAAAAAATTATCCATACATGTGTTTAGAAAATAAAAAGCTTTAATAAAAAAAGAATCAAAGCTTAAAATAAAGAATATGATAAAGGATGAGAAAATTTATATGAACTTATGCAAAGTAAAGTAGAGTCAGAAAACAACATACATAATGATTACAACATATATATATATATATAAAACAACAAAATAATATTAAAGGAGTGCTATGAAATTATAGTGATTTGTCTGGATCCCATGAAAGAGCTATAGGAATGTGAAACATTTCACATCATGCTATCTCTTTTTTTAACGTGTTGATTTTACTGAAGTGGTTTTCTTCCCCTCTTTCTTATTCTTTGTTATAAAGTATAGCTCTCTGGAGAAGTAAAGGAGAGGGATGGAAAAGAAAATGAGAAACTTCTGGGGATCTTCATTTAAATTCTCCTCCCCTTAATTTCTATAGCATCTATTTTCTTTATTACACTTCTGGGAGGTAGTATAGTATTAAAGTGCTGGGCCTGGAGTAGGGAAGATTCAAATCTGGCTTCAGATATTAGTTGTATGACCTTGGACAAGTCACTTAATCCTGTTTGCCTCAGTTTCCTCATATGTAAAATGAACTAGAGAAGGAAATGGCAAATCACTCCAATATCTTTACCAGGAAAACTCCAAATGGGGTCACAAAGAGCCAGATTTAACTGAAAAAAAAAACCAAAAAACTGAGATCACATAGTAGAAAAGGTCTTATTATTGGTATTTCATTTGCAATGTATCTCTGGCTTGATTACAAGATGCGTGGCCCTTAAACTCTGGATTTTTTCTAGCAAGCATCACAGTACTGAGCATGCAAGAACTGCTTATTTAATATATATGGAGTGGATAGATGAAAAACATTGTCTAGCATTACTATACTTCAAGGCTGTCAACCCAGGATACAAATAAGAAGGAAGGTGGTCCCTGCCTTGAAGCAACTTACATTTGAAAGGGAAAGAAAATAAAAAGGGGGATGATGGCCAAAAAAGGGAATTGTGGGATGGAGAGTCACCAAGGTGTTTAGTGGAGCAATAGAGTAGTGCCTTCACACCCTTTCCAGAGGCAATGGTAATGAGAATGTGAAGATAGTTCTCAGATAAAAGAGGAGGAGGAACAGGAAATATAGGGATTATAAATCCAGAACTAGAAGGGAACTCAGAAGTCATGTAGTCTAAATCTCTAATTTTTGTAAAATAATTAAATACTTTTTCAAGACTACAAGGGTGTGAGAGTCAAAGGTAAGATTTCAACCTAGGTCCCCCTACTTTAGTTCTTTCCACTGTAACACACTATAAGGTAAAAAGGTGGGTATTAGGAGAGGGGAAAAAGAGCATCCTTGGGAAGGATAAAGAAAAAGACTGGGTAAAGGTAGGAGCACAACTTCCCAAGAAGTACAGAACCAAGTGATTTAGCTCCTCTGAGGCATGGCCTCTGGTGATCTGATTTGGAGGGTAGAACAGTATAAGTAACAGCTAAAATAGAAGGCGTGAGAATGAATGGGGAAGGGTGGGCAGGAGGGGGAGGCCAGCTGATGCACAGAAAGTTAAGTTGCTAGGGAGAATATGTGGATGACATTTCTTCATGTGGAGGATGCTAGAAAGTTGCTTCCAGGAAACTTGTAATACTATGTAAGGGAAGGGCCTGGGAGAGCCAGACTGTGCAGTACACACACATATTTCATGACATTCTTATCTGCTAACCCCATGTTGAAAAGGACTCTCTTTAGCTGTGGAGGTATTTAAAAAGTCCTATATGCTTCAACTACAGGTAGCAAAGCCTATGACCTCATGAGTTCAAAAGATACAGAGGACTCCTTGGCAACTCATTTTTCCAGAGTTTTGAGTTTCAGTCGTTCCATCAATTCAATTGCATCTGACTCTTTATTATCCCATTTGAGATTTTCTTGACAATGATTTTGGAATGGTTTGCCATTTCCTACTGCAGCTCATTTCACATATAAGTAAACTGAAGCAAACAGGGTCAAGTGACTTGCCCAGAGTCACACAACTAAGAAGTATCTGAGGCTGGATTTGACCTCAGGTAAGTGAGTCTTCCTGATTTTCATCTCAGTGCTCTTTTAACTGCAATACCTAGCTTCCTAGGTTTTGGTCAGGGTAACAATAATGCCCTGAGGTATAAAGGGTGAGGAATATTTTTTAGAATCCCAGCATTGCAGATTTTGAAAGCAGAGTAAACATTGGTGAACAAAGAATGACCTTTGGGAGTGATCTTCATGATCCCAACCCAGTGAATGTTGAGATGCAGAATCATCTGGTATGTGCTGCATCTAGATATGAATTTGATGAGATTCAAGCCTATTCCCCGAAAAGATCCAAGCTACTAAAGGAAGAGTATGTCCCTGAGATGTTAGAGGTAGGAAATATTTGTATGTCCTAGCTATGGCTTTGAAGTAAATATCCTTTTGTAAAAAGCTAATGGATTTTAAGTGGTTAAATAGAACAATAAGGCTATTACTGGCCCCTCATAAATGATGAGACACAGGTGTTGGTGGTGCAATCTGATGGCAACAGAGAAAAAGCCATCAACAAATCCCTTGAGCATCCTGGATCCCCAGCAAGAATGTAACCTACTTGGCTTTGTTTGAAAGAGTAAGAGCACACTCATTTTGTAATGAGTGAATGAATGATGAATGAATGAGTAAAAGAGAAATTGAATAGATATTGTCTTTTCTTTCAATTTCACTTTTGTTCAATTATCACAGAAGTTAGACACTAAGAAAGCATTGGATATAGTTGCCATACCCAGATATCTATTTTCTCTTTCTTAGCTTAGTGAATTAGGGAACCAGAAGATAAAGCCAGGAGGGACATAAAATGCAGGGAAATTTTGATCATTGTAATTACTTAATTGCATAGTTAGAATTTTATTTTTAAGTCTTTGGTTTTTATAACCTGCTCCCAAACAGAATAGCTCTTACAATGGAAAGAAAAAGAAAGTTTATTCTGCCATTGTGTTGGTTTCAGAAAGTTAGCTCAACAAAAATTTAGGGACCTCATATATATATACACATTAACCTGGTCTAAATGAAGATGTTAGGTCTATAAGAATACAGAATAACCTGTACGCAAGTGTGTTTGTTCAGAAAAGTCACTGAAGATGAAGATTTACCAAATAAGTTATGCAAATTGCCTCCTTATATATCTCTTACCATTGTTAAAACTTTACAGCAAATGCAGATGAACATTAAATTGAAGTCCATTAAAGTAATATAGTCATTAGTACATGAATTATTGTAAAGTTATAAAATGCCTGTTAACCTGTGCTGACTATTCTTGTAAATGGGGGAAAGTTCTTCCATTTGTGTAAGAAGAGCCTACTAAATGCCACAGGTAAAAAACCCAATTAAGCTCTAAATGAATAAATATTAAAATAAAATTTTTACCCTTTTGGTTCAAACTGAATAGCAACAGCCCCTAAAAGTAGGCATTTTTAATAAATGGAAACTCCAGCCTGGTGATTTAATGCTATTCTCCCTTGGACTTCTAATCAAAGAATGTTAGAAATGGAGAGAACTTCAGAGATCATCTACTCTAAATCCTGCTTTGTACAAATGAAGCATTTGATACCCAGAGAAATGAGTTGTAAGGCTAAAGTCTCAGGTCTACTGGTCTCATGTTCCTCTCACTGTACCAAACTGGCTTCCTGCCAATGTGCCCTATGGCTCTAGCTCTATTGAGTATCTGGTAATTGTGGAAATTCTTGGGAAATATATTCTTCTTGGAGAAAGATTCTATAACCTGGTTAGATTATTTCTTTTCACTCCAGAGCCATCCCGTATATTACTATTCTATCCTCCTCCTACCTATTTTCCAGAACAACTTATCTTGCTCACCTTATCTGTAGTGATCCACATCCCTGGTCCTCTTCATAAGAATTAAATTCTTTCATGAATTAAATTCTCTCTCTCTCCCACTTTCCCCCTCTCTCATCTCTTTTGTTCTTCTTTCTGTCTTTATTTCTGTCTTTGCATCTGTCTGTCTCTCTTTTCTCTCTTTATCTCTTTGCCTCTCTCTGTCTCTCTCTGCCTGTGTCTCTGTCTCTCTCTTTGTCTCTCTCTGTCTCTGTCTCTCTCTCTCCTTCTTTCTTCCCCCCTTTTCCCAAATGTACACCTCCACTCAGAACAAGAGAATTCATTCCCTGTCTGCAAAAACCACAAGCCATGGAAAGCTGAGGTTATTGCTTGCTGAGAGAAATAACATCAAGATGGATGAGATCAGTCTGATGGTTCAAGTAACGCCTGCCAAGGGGGCTATGAAATTCCATGCAACACCCCCACCTCACTCCACCCACTCGCCCACCCAGCCCAGCCCCTTCTGCTGTCTCTCCATCACTTCCATAGCCAGATGTTCAGAGGGGAGAGTGTGATATGAACCACTGGTTTAATCATACACTGTAATGATTTTGCATTGACTAATTGGCTTTGCCCACCTACATGTAGGCATGGTTGAAGCTGCCCCACCTGCTGCTGGCACAGGCTCACCCAAAACAGCTGTAAATCACAAGAGATGACAGCATGCATAGCTCAGGCATGCAACCCAGGTGCTGCTGAACTAGTCATGGTATAGTGGGTTCTCCAAAATCTTGAGTTCTGTTTCCTAGCAACCAAGCGCTACTTCAGGGTACTCATAGGATAAAATCCCAGGAGCCTCTTTTGAATATCTCCAAGTTAAAGGAAATTCATTCTGTGAGTCAAGGTATTACACAAGACTTCCAGAGATGTATGCATCCTTCCAAGAAAGGAGAGTTAAATTCAATAGCCTTTAATGATTTAACCAAATAAGAAAAGGGGGAAAACATGTCTAGAATCACAAAATGATGGCTATCTAGTCAAATTTTCTTCATTTTACACAAGAAGAAAGCAGTAGATGCTTGAATAAATTTTAGCTTAATTGAAGTCAAGTGACAAAGCAAGACTCATGAAAACCATGCAGCTCATACTTTTTCAAATATACCACATGGACTCCTCAAGCTACAATATGCTTATTACCCTATTAAATTGGAAGAGGACACCATCCCACTTTTTCTCAGAATTCATTACAGTGTTCACTTCTCAAGTATTCTAACTGTCCAAATTTTTTTTTAAAAAACCCACAAGTAATCCAAACTAGTGAAAATTATTTCCCTTCTAATTTTAGCCCTGTCTTCTCAATTTTTGCTAGAGATTTCTGCTTTGCTCCCATCAATCTTGACATAGTATTGCAGAAATATACATTCTGACATCATATATCCCCCGATAGAATGTAAAGTCTCCTCAAAGGCAAAATCTATGTCATTTTAATCTTTATAGTCTCACTCCTAGAAAGTAAAACACTATCTTAAAAGTCCTCTTCCAATAGAATATATTCCATTCTTATGTTGAAATTATTCAAGATTACTTGAAATATATAGCAACAGAGAAAAGTTTGTTTGATTGTTACTATCACAAAACATAAAACATCAACATGCTAACTAAAGCATTTGCCACTGTCATGAAAGAAGACAAGATAGTGCAGATCTAAGGTGAAGGAAAATTTTCAAAAAAATGCTGCTTAAAATAGTCTGTAGTTTTAATTACATATGTGTGTATGTGCGTGTATACATATAATATATAATATATAATATATATTTGTGTTTCGGTATAATTAGGTTCCTTTGTAATCCTATGTTTTCTATGTCTATAAAAGCTATGATTATGAGAAGTCAATAGGAGTCACCAGATTACCAAAGGGGTCTGTGACACACACAAAAAAAGGTTAAGAAATCTTTTAGATGGTAAAATGTCCTAGTAGTTTCTTCAAATACAAGTTCATTGCAAAGCCTCTTGAATAAGACTTAACCATTCCAATGATTTTGGTCTAACCAATTCCAAAAAAAGTCAAGTATATAAAAACACATGATATCCATAGTCTCATGTTAAATTGGATTGCAGTTGAAATGGAAAGAGTGCAGGATTTGCCATCAGAGATCATAGTTTCAAATTCTGGTTGTGATATCTATATGACATTGGACAAATTATTTCATCTCCTTAAACATTAGTTTTTTAGCTATTGGACCTGGTGGCTCCAAAGTCATCTTCCAGTTC
This sequence comes from Antechinus flavipes, assembly GCF_016432865.1. Taxonomy (NCBI): domain Eukaryota; kingdom Metazoa; phylum Chordata; class Mammalia; order Dasyuromorphia; family Dasyuridae; genus Antechinus; species Antechinus flavipes. The sequence continues at coordinate 473,188,744 of NC_067400.1, forward strand.
TAAATCTATAATCAAGATGGACAATGTGGAAAGCTTATCTATAAGTATTAGAAAGTATAAGTGGTTAACTAGTTAAATCCAGAATTAAAAAGAAGAAAGTGGACTAATTTCAAAGCAGCTTTTATGCCCCAAACTTCATCTCAAAGCAAAGATCCATCTTTTAAATCCAATATTCTACCAACATTCCATGTGAATCATGGAATACTATAGTTTCCAATACATTAAAAATTAGTAACAGATAATAACGCAAAAGTACATAGCAGATACAAAAAGCTTATAACATACAAGAACTTTGAAAAAGAATTGAAGTAAAAGGTGTTTTTGGAGAAAAGGTAGATACATCATCACATGGAAAGAACAGGGAAAAAACTGGTAAATAGCTCTTTTTCCTGCTAATATCTTCAAGATATCAGGAGACATCAAGGAATGTCCAGTATAGAAGAATTGTATATGTTTAATATATAATGGATTACTTATCTAGTGGAGGGAGAGGGATTGAACACAAGATTTTGCAAGGGTTGAATGTTGAAATGTTGAATGTTGAAAATTACATGTAATAAATTGAAACCATTTGAAATTGAAATAATACAAAATTATAAAGAACAAAGTTGGACCCCAAAGAAGAGATATAAGGAGATAGTTTCCTCTCTTTCTTTGTAGGAGACTGGGTTCACAACAATGAAACACTAGAAATAACTTTTAGAAGTTTTTTTTTTTTTGATATGTTGGTCTATTTTATTGGGTTTTCTCTTTTCCTCTTTTTCTTTATTAAAAAATCTGTTTTGAGTGATGGGTATTAGCTGGGATGGGGAAAAAGAAAGGATATGAAGGCAATGTAGGGAAATAATAGCTTTTTATTTTCAAAATGCATGCAAGGATAGTTTTCAACATTCACCCTTGCAAAATCTTGTGTTCCAAATTTTTCTCCTCTTCTTCCCCTTCTACTAGATATCAAGTAATCCATTATATGTTAAACATGTGCAATTCTTCAATATATATTTTAGGGAAATATTTTTAATAAAAACAAAATATATCAACATAATCTATTTTTTTTAAAGTTTGTTGGATTCTGTTGAAATTGTTTTGTTCCAACTTGTGATTTCATCAGTGTAGAGAACTATCAAGTTAAGAATGTCTTCCACCAATACAGCTCTCCAATTATTCTGAAGTTTATAATTGTAGAGAGTTGCCTAAAGTACTGGGGGGTTACATGACTTGCCTAGGGTGACCCAAAGCTCATATTAGAGATGTGTTTTGAACCAAATTTTCCTAACTCTGAGGCTGACTTTCTGCTGTGCTCTGCTCCCTACCACCTTATCTCTGTCTTTTATCTATGTATTTTTATTGTGAAACATTCTCCCTTTGACAATTGTTTTATTATTATATTTCCTTATAATTGACAATGCAGTGTTAATCATCAGGTAGACACATACGTCTTATTCCTCCTAATCTTCCCATACCTCTCTCTCAGGGATTGAAAAATAAACAGTATCTTTGAAACTGCAGATTTTCTACTTTGGCTTCATTGAGAAACTCTGCAATTTTGTATCATAGTCCTCCTAAAGTTAATCTCCCTTTCTTGACTACCCCTTCTTCCTCATATTCATCCATGTCAGTCCCATCCTTCTGGTATCCCTCTCTCATTCTTCCCTATCTTGACACTGGAACCATTGTTCTATCATTAGCAAAATGCTCTTCATAGAATATTGTGTATTTATCTAAATATGTCTACATATTACTTTCCTGGCCCCAAGGAGAATAAAAAGCCTTTGAGGGAGATTAACTGCATCATTTTATTTTCATATCTGCAACACGCAGAATGGTGTCTAGTACATAGTAGACACTTAATAAAATGATTGTGGAACAGGATTCTATTTTATTGTCTTCCTGTGAAATTTCATTCCAGTTCTGTGGAATTTCCATAGGAAATAACCACTATGGGTATAATTATTCTGAGTATTAATTCTCCTTATCCCCACAAAAACTTTTCTCACAACACTGGGAACCACAATTACAAGGTCTTTTTGTCCCTTTCCCAGGGAAATTCCAAATGACATTTTCTGGTACCTTCTTTTATCTTCTACACCCACCATCCAATCCTGGCCAATAAGGCTACTCTTGAGTCAGTGAATAAATAGATTAAATTTCCTGACTTTCCGTTGGTAACCCATGGGTTCTGAAAGAGTGACTAATCATTGTTTGAAAATGTTTTCCAATGGGAACCACATTGAGTTCAATCTTCCAGCCCTTTCCAAAATTGCCAGGTCTGCCATGGGTCTTGTCATTTGGACAAGGGGATCTAATAATAATGGCTCATTGAATACTATTTATCAGGTCCTTTAGGTTGTGACTAACTCTTTTGCTCAATCCCTTAAGGGTATTGGGTCTTCTAGGGCTTTTGTGTCTCTCCTCAATTAATCAACCAACAAGCATTTATTAAATATTGACCACTTAATGTTAGACACAAAAAATACAAAGACAAAAAATAATCTGTTCCCATAGTACTTGTGGCAGTTCTGCCCAAAACTGTTGCTTAATTTATCTAGTTGACTGATTTCATTAATAACAAATCTTGCCCAGGCATTTAGTAATTTTAACACTGCTAAACTCAATTTTATTATAGCTTTTTATTTACAAGTTATATGCATGGGTAATTTTGCAGCATTGACAATTGCCAAACCTTCTGTTCCAATTTTCCCCCTCTTCCCCCCCACTCCCTCCCCCAGATGGCAGGTTGACCAATACATGTTAAATATGTTAAAGTATAAATTAAATACAACATAAGCATATATATCCAAACAGTTATTTTGCTGTACAAAAAGAATCGGACTCTGAAATATTGCACAATTAACCTGTGAAGGAAATCAAAAATGCAACACTGCTAAACTCTTAAAGAAAAATGAAAAAAATATATACACTAAGCCTTTGGGGAATCAAAAAATTCTAAATGTATGGTCTCATGAAGATAGTACAGTAAGTTTTAATCCTCTAACCCCTTGGAGCATGTGCTCAATAGTGTAGGTTCCATAAGAATAGCAACTCTGTCCAATTCTTTATATTATCCATAATATATCGTATAGTATCTTGATGAATTAACAAATGATAAATGAATGAAGAGTCTCTCCAACTAGAAATTGCAACTTCAGGAGCTGTGAAAAAGTCACCAAATGATCAGAGAGGATGCTACCACCCACTCCAAACTCTCCATTTTAAAGATTTTTTTTTCCCTTGAATAGCAGAGGTGATGCTCTGTGGGCCTTTTGTTCTTCTTTGTGTTGTACAGTGATATAGAACATTGTGAATAAGACTGGAAAAGCTTGATAACCACTAGTCTAAACCATAACTTTCCATGCTAAGGAATTTTATCTGTTGGATGATTCTATGACTGGAACATACTCTTTGCTCTGTCCTAGTAACATCCCAAGACAGGAATTTGCAGTAGGGAGTTAGTACAAAAGGGAGAATTCAGTGGAAAAAGCACACATTGTATTAAGCTATGTAGATGAATTGACCCAACTGAGCTGAGGATAATATTGTACCCTGAGTCATACATGATTAGTTATTACTGCAATGCATACTAATCTCCTTATGCTCTGGTCAACTTCAATTCAATGAACTAAAAATGTTATTATGAATCTTCTAGAAGCAGAGCCTGGGGGGTGGCTCAGGGGAGGGAGAGATTACAATGGGCCAAAAGAGTGTCATTAGAAGACCAGGTCTCAAAAAGAGACTTCTCTACTAGGTCCTGAATAAACAGTGGATTTTGGATATTTGCTGAAAAGAGGGATGCTTTCAAAATTCTTGCACCCTCTTAATAAATCCATGGATATCTTTTCCTTAATCATTCCATAAAGATACTGGGGTTTTTCTAAAAGTCACAATGAGAATATTACACATAATCAAGAATAAAAACAATGGCCTCTTCTTTTGATCTAATCAAATCAAATTGATCTGGGTCCAAAAATCAGCCTTTATGAAAATGGCATAAAACTTCTGTAGAAATTAGAATCACTAAATTATGCATAAGAATCAGTACAAGATGTGCATTAACCAACCTAGAAGACCACATATTAAAATTATCTATATTGTATTGTGTTATTATTTCATTGAACATCTTCCAATTACATTTTAATCTGGCTCAGGCTGTACTCCAAAGTGTTGCAGGCCCACATGGGGGCAGGAGGCAGAATGTTAGCTACCTCTGCCCTACACTATGTCAGAGGCCAAACACCTCCCCTTTCCAGCTAAAGCCATAGAAGAGAGTCATATTACCAAATGTCAAGAGTTCCTGAAACCAAACTTTTATTTAGACTATGAGTTTATTGAGAATAGGAACTATCTTAAGCCTGGTTTTATATTCCCAGCACTTAGCACAGTCCCTTGTACAGAATAGGTACTAAATAAATTGACTGATCAATTGGAGAAATTAAAAGAATTCTAGGAACTGACCTTTCAGTGTAGAGCATCTTAACCTAAAAGTCTATGAGCCTGCTTTTTTTTTTTTGACAACTACTATTTCAGTATAATTGGTTTTCTTTGTAGTTGTTTTTTTTTTATGTATTTTAAAACATTATTCTGGGAAGGGATCCACAAATGTCATGAGTGGCGAAGAGGTCCATGACAAAAAAAAAATTTAAGAATCCCTGTTCTGAAGGGAGGTGAAGACCTAAAGAAAGGATGGAGTAGCAAGGTAACCTGGACTTAAGTCCTTAGGAGACTCATCTAGAAGAACCTCCAGGTGCTGAGAACAATTTGCTGTTCTCTATTACTTAAGCACCATGGTCAGAAGAAATAGTACAAGGACACTCAAGGTTTCTCTGAAGAACTTTAGTAGCAGTTGTGAGACATGAGAGATTCTGGCACAGGACCTGCTAGCATAGCATAGTAGCATTAAAAAAGGCACTGTGTTCAACAAGTGAAGTAGAATCACAATATGTACACACACACACACACACACACACACACACACACCCCCATGAGATGCAGAAACTAGAGATACCTCCAACCCAAAGGTTCAAATGGACTATTTGTGTCTGAATTGTAGTAGAACCTTCTGAGCTCATATTGACTGATCAGCCACAATCAATATACTGTACCTTGACCCGCAACATCCATGATGTCATTGGTCCTCTTAGAGCACAAAGGACAAACAACAAAGTTGTGTGGATATTATAGATCCAACAGGAAAGGCATTGTTCAGAAGCTGCAAGTACATTTTTCTTTATCCCTAGTTTTAAGGGTCTCTCTAGAATCTAGAGATAATAAGATAATAGGATCATAGATGCTGAGCTTGAAAAGACTTTAGAGAACATCTAATCCATCTCTTTCGTTTTATAAATAAGCTTCAAAAATATCAAATTATTTTCCTCACAACCACACAGCTGAGTGACTGAGATAGCATTTGACTAAGAATTATGCTGTCTCTGTGGGATATTAGAACTTCTTTGAGTGGTTTTCATTTTCTGAGTGTGAAATAAATGCTGTGCTATTTCTAATATTCATTATTATTTTCAATACTTTGAAGGGAATATGGAGCCCTTTGACCCAAATATGTGGATAACTAACCATGACCTATATTTTAAGGTTTATAGAAAGAATTCTGAGAAGGAACAAAAAAAAAAGAAATATAATTTTTGCTTATACCCTTTGAGCAAGCAATACCACTACTATATATATTTCAAAAAATGATGAGAGAAAAAAGAAAAAATGTATATGTTCTAAAATGCTTATAGCAGCTCTCTTTGGTAGCAAATAACTGGAAACTCCAGGGATGTCTATCAATTGGGAAACAAGTTGGGTGTATAATTGTATTGGAATACTTACTACTAGGCTAATAAGAAATAATTAGGTCAGCAATCTTAGAAAAACACGAAAACACTTGCATAAAATAATGAGAAGCAAAAGGAGCAGAACCAAAGGAACATTGTATTTAATTACAGCAATATTGGTTTAAGAATGACTTTAAGCAAATAATTCATTTTGACTATTATAAACACTCAAATTAACTATAAAGGACATATAAAGAAAGATGCTATTCACATTCAGGAAAAGAATTGAAAAATAGAAGTATGTATAGAATAATTTTACATATATGTGTATGTGTGCATGTGTGTATATACACACATATTCATGTCTAATGGTAGCTATTTCTAGGATGGAGAAAAAGAAAAAATAAATTTACATGATAACTATTATATATTTAAAAGGAATAGCAAACTGTATATAATAGATTTGCAGTTTCATGTGCAATCTTTTTTTGTCCTACTGTGATAAAAGTGCTTATTTTATTCAATAATTTTAAAATAAAATAAATAAATGTGGGGAAAAAAGATATGATTTAGAGGAAAATTCTCCCAAGATTGAGCATAATCTTATTATACCTTACTCACCCCAAGATAAATTATGATCCAGTAACATTGAGTTCCCTGCTATTCCTCACACAGGGTAGTCCATCTCCTGGTTCAGAGCATTTTTGCTGCTTGTTCCCCGATGGCTAAAATTCTCTCCTTCATCTCTCTTATCTTGCTTCCCTAGCTTCCATCAAGTCCCAATTAAAATCCCATCTTCCATAAGAAGCTTTTCCTGATCTTTAATTAATAACCTAACCTCTGTTGGTCATCTCCAATTTATCATGTATTTAACATACTTGTACACTGTTGTTTTCATGTTAGCTCACTCACTGGACTGTAAGCTACCTGAGAGAAGAAACAGTCTTTTACCCTTTTTTGTATCCACAGACTTTAACACAATGCCTGGCTCATAGAGGTGATTAATAAATCACTTATTTACTGATGGTTTGTGTATACTCTAAGCTTGACTAGACCACACGCTACAATTGTAGCAGTTTGAGAATATGGACTATATTCTGTTAAATAAAACCCCAATCACCACTTCCAGTTCCTATAAACCACCTGAAACTTCTGTCATGCACGCCCTACGCTGGAGCATCCCTCCACGACCAATTCTAGAAAATAAAAAGGGTAGCAGATATATGAATTTGCACTTCACTGGTGGGAAGAGGAGTTTTATTAGAGATCTTGTGAGAACCTTATTATGTAACAGTTTCAACTATAACTTTGTCTCTTTCCATGGACTATGAGGATGAATTTGACTGCCATTCCAGCATAGGCAATGTATGCCAACAACAGTCTTGCCTCTGCAATAGACATGGGATGTTACTTCCAATTATTAATAGCAGTCTTATTCACAGAAAGGGGGAAAAATGGCTCAAGGAGATAGAAGGCTAGAGCATTACCTCTGTGCCACCTACAATATATTACTCATAGGTAAAGAATGTGGCAACATGCCCTCTGAGGAAATGTAACACCCAAATATTTTCGCCTAGGTCATTCAACATATTGCGCAGGATTTGCTGAGTATGTCTAAGAAAAACATCTAAGTGTTCCTGGAAGGTATTAAAAATCTCTCATTTGAAATGTAATCATTTGAGATTCTTGAGGGACTCTGATGATGTGTTACAGGACAAGCCACAGCATCCAGGGCACAATTATTAACAAGAGACACAACCTGGACTCGGGGAGAGGTTTAATTTGAGAAGTGAGTAACTAGATGTTGGTCTTGCTACAGTATCATGGAGAGAATGTCATTGGATTTGAAACAGACTTTGACAGTGATGTCAGAAGGAGCAGAACATTTTCATAGAAGGTAGTCACAGAGTTTCAAATCTACTGTTTCAGAAAGCCAAAGCACACACAGAAGTTGGTTATTTGCACAAGACCTGGCAAGACACTCTGCTAGTAATTTAGAGCAAATAGAATATTCCTTAAAAAACAAAATGACCTCATGCGTCTTAATTTGATCAGCCAGGCTTGGTCATGAAAACCTGTAATCCCTGCTACCAGAGAGGCTGAGGATCTCTTGAGCTCAGGAATTCTGCACTATAGTGGACTAAGACAGTTGCTAAGGCTGAACATCAATAGGGAGAGCCTCCAAGATCAGGAGAAGGAGAAGTATCCCAGCCTGCCAAAAAAGGACCAAACTGCCCTTGATCAGAAGCAGAGCAAATCAGTGATCCCATGCTAATTGATATCTGTGAGATCAGGTTCCTGCACCAGCCTGGCTGACATAGAGAGATCTGGTCAATTTAAAACAACATTTGATCATATCAATCTTCCTATTTATTCTAGCATTTTTTCCCTTATTTTGATATTTTAAGCTCTATTTCTGATCTTTTCACAAAGGGAATATTGATTGGCTAATGAAAACTCTTGACTTTCAGCTCCATCTTTCTTCAACTACATTTACAAGAATTTACTAGACAAACCAAGTCTTTCCCTTGGGGTTCAGGCTGTTCAAACATAAGATAACAAGAATAGATTCACCAAGATAGACTTGTACACAGGTACAGTGGGGAAAGCATTGAAGTAGGAGTCAGAGGACTTAGGTTATAGCCCTGGTTCTGTCGCTGATTCACTGTGTGACACTGGTCAATTCATATCATTTGACTATTCCTTGACTTTCTCATCTATAAAATAAATGGGTTGAACAAAATGATCTTGAAGACTCTTTCAGGCTCCAATGAATTCCTTCTTAAAATATAATATTCAGTGGTCTAAAGCAAAAAAAAAAAAATGAGAATCTAATCTGCAATTCAAATCAAAATCACTCTTCTACACATCTACAGGTCATTGGTTCCTCTTCTAACTAGTTCAAACCAATAGATTGTGAAAAACACTGCAAAAAGGCAATTTTACTGCTTATTGATGCTGTTCCATTGTTTCAATAGTATACAACTGTTTGTGACTCCATTTGGAGTTTTCTTGGCAAAGATCTTAAAGTGGTTTATAATTTTTTTTCTCCAGAGTTCATTTTGCAGATGACAAAACTGAGGCAAATGCGGTTAAGTAATTTTTCCAGGGTCACATAGTTTAAAAGTGATTGAAGTTCTTGATTTGAACACAGGAAAACTCATCTTCCTGACTCCAAGTCTGGAATTCTATTCACTGTACCACCTAGCTGCTCAATTTTGGTTTATAGTCTATCTCCTGTTTCATACCATAAGTCTATTTTCTTGCTTTTTTGTACAGAAGGATATTATATTTTTACAGATGTCCACCTAGATAGGATATGTCAATATCCAAAATCAACCCATTCATGTTATTGTCTTGGCCAAAGAACCATTGAGCCCTGATGGGGTCATTAGCACCAATTTGGAACTGAATTTCCAAGTTTCTCTGCAACTAGCAGAGAAAAAAACTAGCACAAAAAAAAAAAAACAACCCTGGGCTTAATGTTGGCATGTACAATTTGGCATTTGAGGCATTATTAAGTGCCAGCAACAAAATTCTCTAAGACTAAATCAGTCAACTTCCCCAAAAAGGCTAGACAAATTCCTATGGTAATAGTCATTGGATTTCTTTTCTTTTTTTTTTAATTGATCCTTGTTTTAAAAACATCACTATCACTTCCAAACAATTTTTCATTTTCTCCTAAAACAGAGTCCTCATTTATGACAAAGAACCCTTTAAACTGTCACAATGATGATATTTGACAACGTAGGCCTCTTTCCAAAAGAGGGAAGAAGTGAAATGTTTTATTATCAATCTTCTGAAGTTAAGGTCAGTTATTGCACTGAACTCAATCTGCACATCTTTTATTTTCCTTTACATTAATTATCGTGGCCACTGTGTGCTTTGTTCTTCTCATTTCATTCTGTATTTGCTCATTTAAAAGTTTCTCTGAATTTCTTATAGTCATCATTTCTTTTGGTGCACTAATTTTCCACTACACTGATATACTAAAATTTGTTTAGTCACTCCTGAATCAAAGTGGGTTACCCATTTTGTTTTTAAGGCAGGGAGAGGGGAAGGGGATGCTGCTATGAATATTTTAGCATATAGGGGATCATTCCTTCTATCCACAGCTTCCTTAGGGCACATATAATGGTATCACTATGTCAAAGGTTAGAACCATTTAGTCATTTTTCTAGAATAGTTTTGAATTATTTTGCAGAATGACTAAACCAATTTTTAGCTCCACCAACACTACATTAGCATCCCTGTCTTCCCACAGGCCCTCCAACATTAACTATTTTTGTCTTTTTTTCTTCTTCATCACTTTGATGTCACCATTTTGTTTCTTTTTTTAGTAGCAGGTCACTGCCACTTCTGTTCCTCATTATAAAAGTTCAAAAGAAGCAAGTGGTTTCTATCACCAGAGCCATAGGACCATTCAGTTGTCCTAGTGAATAGCCCCACCCTGGCCTTTGCTTTCTTTATGTGTCTGGACAGCTAACAAGATGCTCCTCTACAAAGAATAGAGGCCTAAGGAGCTGCCCCTATTCACTGCCAGGCTCATTTCTCTCAGATCCTTGCCCAATAAAAACTAACACAAAACAGAGGCTGTTACAAGGCAAAAGGGAAGTACCATCCACTAGCAATAGATCCCTAACGTGGGACCAAACACATCTCTTTTCTAGTGTTGACTAAATGTTCAATTAAACTGCAAAACAACTCTTCTCTTCGTTTGGTGGAAATTATGTCTGAAATTTTTGCTATGTGCATGTATTTTTGATATTGTAAAAGTACTGTGATAGGATTCTGGAAAATTATTCCCCGAAGCAGAGGGGGTGCCTGAGTAATGAGTCACCCAATTAGGGTCCTGTGACCTCTGGCATGGACACATTCCTTAGGGTGGGAGGATGGCTCAGGAAGAGTACTATCAGAGAGCCAGAACCCACACATTCTAAGCCACATTTTTTTTTTCATCAGAGCCCTAACCATAGATTTTTTTAGTCATTGATTCATTCATTCATTCATTTTACCATTCATTAATTCAAAAACATTTATTACGTTCTAAGTATTGTGTTTAATGAACAATGAGGGACTAAAAAGCTTTCAATAATATGCAATCAGTGTTCTTTTCTGCATCTCCTATCAGAAAGGATAGAGAATAAAGGAAAATTAAGATAGAACCAATAAGACAAGATATAATTACTGATTAGAGAAAAGGAGGTGAAAGAAGAGAAAAAAGGGAAACAGGAGGAGGAAGAAGAAGAGGGAGGAGGAAGAAGAAGAAGAAGGAAAAAGAGAGGAGGAGGAAGAAGAGGAAAAGGTGAAAAAAGTTCTTCCTTACTCCATGAAAGTAGGACTAAGTAGAACAATTGGTAAGAAATGAAGACGTGGCTAGAAATTTTTCTCCCTCTATAAAGGGAGTTTGAGAGTTTTCTGCTGTGCCCTCTAGACCTCCAAACATAGGAGAGAGTCAACTGAGGCAATCTTTATGATAACATTCCTAATGATGAGATTATCTTAGAAAGGCATGATATTCAAAAAGCTGAAACCAAGCAAATAGAGCAATTAGTGGGAAATGAAAACTGAATGACTACTTGTCAGATATATTGTTGAAGGGATTTTTTTTCAGGCATGAGTTTGACTGGTGAGCATGTAGGGGCCTTTGATGAATTCAAGACACCTAACCATTCTGGACTAGATCCTTGAGTATGAAAGAACTAGCAGATATGATTGTTAAATCAATATCAGGATCATTCAGGAGATCTTAGAAAATAGGAGAGGTAATGGAAATCTTAAGGAAGATGGATTTGGTCTGACTGGGATAATGAGTTCAGAGATCTACCCATGTTATGCTTTCTTCTTCTATTTTTACAATGTTTTTTGTTATGAGATCCCTCCAGGAGAGGGGAAAAGGGCAAGTTCAGATAAAAATGTAGATGATATAAAAAAGAAAAGATGTTAACAAAATCTGTTTTTAAGGTAAATATAAAAAAAAAGACAGTGGATATCCAAAAAAGTAAATTATGATCACCTAGAGCCAGCATTTTCATTAAAAACAGGTAGTTTATAGCAGAATGAATAGCTTTTCTTTCTTTTCTTTTTAAGCAAAGTAATTGGTAGAAAATCTCATAGCATTCCAAAAAGGAGAGATCAGGACTAGGTAATAGTTGGATTTTTGAACTAGTTAAGTGGTTAGATTCAGAGTAGCATTAAAGACTCCTTGTCTATTTTGAAGTAAATTATCAAGTAAAGTTTTATGGTGGGGGAAGAAGGGAAGGAAGGGACATTTGGCCCTGTATTATATCATATTTTTTTATCAATGACTTGCATAAATGTGTAAGTAGCATGTTCATCAAAATTTGCAAATGACAGAAAACTGGAAGATATAGCTAGCACAATGGATGAGAGAATTAGAATTCAAAGAAATCTTGACAGATCGTAAAACTGGGTCAAATATAATAAGATGAAATTTAACAGGAATAAATTTAGTATCTGAACTTGGGTTCAATAAAATGACTTTATAAGTAGGGGGTATAGAGGAAAGTATTTTGGGAAAGGATAGGAAAGAAATATGATTATCTAGATAAGTAGATTAGATAGATAGTGGTCTAAAAAAGATCTAGGAGTTTTATAAATCAACAAAGTAATATGGCAATCCCCAAAGCTGCCATCTTGGGCTGAATTGAGAGGCATAGATTCCCCCAGATAAGGAGGTGATCCTACTAAGTATTCTATCTTAATTAGAACATAGCTGAAATATTGTATTTAGGGGATATAACATTTGAGGAGGAACACTGAGGTGTAAACTATCTAGAAAAGGGCAAGCAAATAGTGAAGGAATTAAAGATTATGCTGTAGGAAGTTCAATTGAAGAGTTAGTGGATTTGACAACTGTCTTTAAGAAAATCTATTATATGACAGAGGAATCAGACTTGTCTTTGACCAGAGTTTAGAACTAGGAGTAAAGAAAAAAGTTGCAAAGAATCAATTGAAGTTTTTTATAAAGAAAAACATCCCAATAATCAGAATCGTCCAAAAGTAAAACTGCTTGACTGTAGGTCTCAAACACAACTGAGGTCTTCCTCTAATGGCTGACTATTTGTCTTGTGTGTGATAATCAGAATTCTTTTGCAGGACTGAATTGGAGTCAGTGGCCACTGAGGAGTCTTTCAGGTCTTGAGATTCTATGACTTTATGAAATTATGTCATTCATCTTTATGTTTTAAGTGTGAAATGTTAATATAAAGAGGAAAGCTTAAAGATTTGAAACAAATTTAGATCCTTAGAGAAATGAAATGATGAATCCAATAGAAATCAGGCAAAGTGTAGAATTTGAATATCTTATTCCTCATTTGTTTTCCCTTTTTTATTCATCATTCCTAGGAATCACTCTAGAAAAAAGTTCAAGCAGTTCATCTACATGATGCCAAAATAGCTGGTTAATTCATAAGGGCGGGGAACAGGGGAAAGTGTTTGGCAACATATAGAAAAACCAATCAGTTGATTGGATGTTTTCTTTTCCCAACTTGTTGTTTTGACATCTAATAGATGCTGGCTGAGTGTGTTTGCAGATGGTTGTGGTTTTTAGAGGAGGTGGAGGAAAAGGTGAGGATGGTTATGAGGAATAGCAGAGTTTCCATTTGAAAATCTGGGTGTGTCTAATAGAAATTTTGCAGGCATAGAGAATCTTAGTGGCCTGCTGATTTAAAAAAAAAAAGTCAAGAAAATTGTGATGGTTTTCTATGTACCGCTAAAGCTATTGAGACAGGCTACAGATGCATAAGGTTTTAACTTCCTTTCCTAAATATCTCTTAAAGTAAAATAGTCCAGTTATAATAGGACTTGGTCATGCCAAAATCCAAAGGGATATGTGATGTAATGGAAAATAGGCTAGAAGGGAGTCAGAAAACATGGGGTTTGGTCCCAGCTCTCCCTCTAACCTCACTAAGTAACCTTGAAAAATGTTCTTAGAATCACAGGATCTAAAATTGGAAATGACCTTAGAAATAATCTATTTCAGTCATTCCTGACTTCTGGCTGTAGACCCCTGTGGTGAAGGGGATATGTGATGGAGTCATTGCAAGAACAGCATAAATTCATGCATATACTAAACATTTTAATTTTGATCTTTACTTAGATTCCACAAAATATGCAATGTTATTAAGCCCAATAAATCAACAAACATATCTTCAGTAGACTGATTCAATAATGTCTTACACACATGAATATTACTAATTTTCAAATGTAAGTAGATGCTGTTGTGATTAACAAAATAGAAAATCATTTTAAAATGTTGCTGAATTTGTGATAGATCTGTCACTCAATAAGCATTTTTATTATTAAAGCTTTTTATTTTCAAAATATATGAATAGATAATTTTCAACATTTACCTTTGTAAAACCTTATGTTCCAAATTTTTTTCTCCCTCCTTTCCTCCCACACTCTTTCCTAGATGGCAGGTAATCCAATATATGTTAAACATGTATAATTCTCCTATACATATTTCCACAATTATCATGGTGCACAAGAAAAAATCAGATCAAAAAGGAAAAAAATGTGAAAGAAAAAAGCAAGCAAACAACAACAAAAAAGTGAAAATACTATGTTGTGATCCACACTCAGTCCCCACAGTCCTTTCTCTGGGTGCAAATGGCTATCTTCATCACAAGATCAATGGAACTGGCCTGAATTAACTCATTATAACAAGCATTTATTAAGCATATATGCCAGGTCTACCATCATTTGCTTTCTCAATCAAGAGATTCTAATCAAATTATTATCATGTGGGAGGCCATGACATTTTTTTTCATGTGAAGATGCATCCTCATAGAATATTTGAAAAGATTTGGAATCAGTGGTCCACTTCTACTTCCTCACATCAGAAATTAAGAAATTGAAAACAATGAAATGAAATAATTTGGCGAAGGCCATTTAGGGAATATCTGTATCAGAAGTAGCAGATCTTTTTACTCCAAGTCCATGCTATATTCCTTAAGCCATACTTTTCTCATCTCATCACTGAAAAAGGACGTCCCTTCAAAATCTAAATTTCTGGGATTCTATGAATAAGTTAATCTCCAAAGGACTTACTTTCCTTAAGTATTTTCAAGGTCCCCACATATCCAATCATCTCTTTTTCCCTGAGGATGCCTTCTCTCTAAATCACACTTCTGCTTTACTTTCCTTTTTTCTTTTCTTTTTTTTTTCTGTATAAGGCTCTTCTTAAGAGAGAAATTAGGATCACTCAGGGAAAATAATCAGAAATCACAACTTGTAAAGAAAGGCTTACTATCAAGTCTCTCATCTTATGTAATCAGAAGAAATCTGAAAAGCCTGGAGGAAAGTTGAGTTTTAGTTAGAAACTCGGACAGCTGTTGGAAGCATTTTGTATTGGATAACAAATTCCCTTTTGCCCATAGGTCTTTACTGTCAGCACAATATGGTATTCACAGATTTCTCTGTTCCCATAGATTTCTTTCGACTATATCCTTGTGACTAAGGAAGCTACTTTTCCTTTCTTTCTTCCTTTTTTTTTTTTTTTTTTTGGACCTTTCCTAAACCAACAAATAGGATACCAAAGCTTTAGCCTGGCTAAGGTTACACAATCCTGTCAGTGATTGAACAGGACTTGGGCCCTCAGCCCCCTAAGAGCTGCATTAGCTCTCTTAGCTTGAAAGAAATGGAGGCCCTTACTCTGTTTACAAATCAGCTTCTTTGGGGGGTGGGAGTACAGTTCAAGGGGTTGGCTGTTTTGCATCTTCCATTTGTCTGTAGCTTCTATGTTCCCTATTGTTATCTTTGGCTCTGTTGCTATGGGCGGTGGAGTATTTTTTGTCCTTACTTAATAATTGCTTGGCTGCTGGAGAACCTCATTTCTCATTGTATTGGTGGAGGATTAGTTGAAATGTTGGAGATATTTCCTGTATTAAGCAGGGGGTTGGGGGGGGGATTTTGTTGGGCTTGTGCCTTCTTTTAACATAGCGTCATGCATTTTATTATTTTTTTTTCCTCTTTCTCCCTTGGAATGTGCTGAGGCTAGTCATTTGCATCCAGAGAGTCTAACCCCTCCCTGACACTTCACAGCTCCCCATCCCTGTTCCGGGTACCCTGGCCTAAGCCAAGTTCATTTCTTGAGAGAATTGGGTGGTTCCCCAGCTGTCAAACATCTCAAATGCTTTTTAGAGCACTTGGGGCTCAGCAGAGAAAGTAGCTCCCCAACTTGCTTTCTGGCTTGATTTGCAATAAACTAAAAAGGAACTCAAGGGGAAATATCAAGCACATGTTTCAGATTCATGGCGACTTAACTCATCAGCCTTCTTTAGGAAGCATTACCTCAGCTCCAATTAGCCTTGAACCAAAAAACTTATCTTGGTAAATGTAACCTAAGACCAAGTTCCAAGCTCTGGACAAAACTCTGAACCCTGAAAGGACCAATCTAATTCTCCTCACTGAATTGCCTCTCCTGGTGACTCAACTTCCAAGATCAAGAATCCTCAACTAATAAAAGAGTTAAACCAGATGATTTCTCAAGTCCCTTTTAGCTCTAACTCTCCACAATTTTATTATTATCTTCTACACCAGACTCAACTACAATCAGAGTCTCAGAGCCGGTTTTCAAACAGCAGCCCTGAACTTTTGATTAGTTGTTTTGTCATCTCAAATACGTCAACCTTCAACTCTAGCAGCACCTTTTAATTTTTTTTTTAATTTTGATTATATTATATTAAATTGATTAAAACTTTTTATTTTCAAAACATATGCATGGATAATTTTTCAACACTGACCCTTGCAAAACCTTGTGTTCCAAATTTTCCTCCCTTTCCTCCCAATATCACCGTCCCAGATAGCAAATTATCCAATATATGTTAAATATGTTAATATGTGTGGGGGGGGGAGGTGTTAAATCTAATATATGTGTAGACATTTGTACAATTATCGTGCTGGCAGTATCTTTTCAAAGAAAGTTTTGATTTTGAATTTTAAATAGATGTGGCATTAGGACATATAATCACATGAAAATGTTGACCAATATGTTAGGGAAAAAAACCTCAATTAAATTCAGAAGACAGCTTCAAATACAAGTGGAATTACCATTACCTGATTCATAGGTCATCAATAAGGAAGATTCTCACTTTATATGAATCAGTTTACAAGCCATGTAAGAAAAATATTTCATCATTTTATTATCACATCATATTTTGGGTCAAAAAATCATGCTTCTCATCTTGTTCATGTGCTGCATTCACCTAACTCAGCTCTGAATAACCTTTGGCATTTTCCAAAAATCAAATCCACTTTCAAAGGACAAAGATTTAGCACCATTGAGCATGTTTAAAAAAAAATGTACTCTGGGTTCTAAAACCAATCTCAAAAGAATTCAAAAGAGTTCTGATCAATAGCAACAAATTTGAAAGAAGTATATATCTTCTTATGATGACTACTTTGAAGGGAAAACTTAGACTATAAAAGAGTATTCCACTTAGAATCAGATGACCTAGGTTTTGAGTTCTGGCTCCAACACATACTTTCTGTGTGACTTTGCCAAGTTATTTATCTTCTCCATGACTCAGTTGTAGAATCTGTAAAATGAAAATAATAATATTTTCATTGAAACCATAGGAATGTTGTGAGTGAAGTGCTTTGTAAAGTCATAAAACATTGTATAAATGTGAACCGTTATTTGAACGTGAGCCAATAGTGTGAAGTGGTATCCAAGAGAGCTGACACAATCTTAGACTGTTTAAATAAAATTGCAACATTTAGAACCAAAGAGGTAAGAGTCCCACTGTACTCCACCCCGGTCATATTATAACTACAGTGTTGAATTTCACTTTTGATTCCACAGTTCAAAAAAGACCTTTTGCACACTGGAATGGGTCCAAATGATAGTACTAAGGAAAGTCAGAGCATTGTAAGGATTGTTTGAAGAAAATCAGCATGGTTAGCCTAGTGAATGGAATATTGTTAGGGTAAAAGAAAGGAAAAAAAAATAATAGCTGCCTTTATTTGAATGGGTGTCATGTGGAAGAGAGATTAAATTACTTCTGACTAGCACCAGAGGACTGGTAAAAATGGGTCAAAGTTACAGAGAGGGAGATTTTTGGCTCAATATGAGGAAAAACTTCTAAATAATTAGAGTTTACCCAAATGGTATAAACTCCCTCAGAAGGTAGTGAGTGCATTCTCCATCATTGGAGGCCTTTGAGCCAAGACTGAAGAACCATTTCTCAGGGATGCTATAAAGGAGATTCCTGTTTGAGCATGAGTTGGCGTCAATGGCCTCTGAGGTACCTTCCAAATTTGAGGTTTCATGATTCTGTAAAGTTATGGGAATTTTTTAAACCAGTCACATTACACCTCATATAATGGGGATAATAACATTTGCCTTTCGTTCTGCACAGGGTTTTGTGAAGATAAAGTGAGATCCCAGATGTGAAAGAGTTTAACATGTAGAAATATTATATTGATGCAAGGCATGAGGATCATAATTGCTGTTGCTGTTAGTTGATAGATTAATATACTGCTTCTTTGCTTCAAACTGCAGAGATCTTCTCCTCTAAGGTTTTAAATAGCTTTCAATGTTCTTTCCCAAAAATGGTAGGTGTGATTGCTGACTGAATTTCTACATCCATGCAAAGAAGACACAAATATAAGGAATTACTCATAGATTCACAGTGTGTTTCGTTACTGTAAGTCCCACCCAAAATATGAAAACCAAATTTCACTCCAATTCTTACATCATCACTAACTTTGACATTCACTACAGAAAATAAAAATTACTTGGAGACTGAGGGCAGAGGGCAGAATTGAGAAGTCAGCAAAGTTTGCCTTTAGTGTGTTCCACATCTCAGAGAATCATTGAATCTTAGAACTGAAAAGCAGCAAAAGATCATGTAGTTCAATCTACCACTCAATGCAAGAATTCCCTCTACAGGATTCCTGACAGGTAGTCATCTATTCATTCCCTTCTTGAAAACTTCTGTTTGTGAAGACAGTGCTTGCCCATTAAGAAGTTCAGGGCAAAGGGAAACTGAATGTGAAAGTAAAGGACCTGAATTTAAATCCTGGTCCCACCACTTATTACTTGGGCATACTTGGCCAAGTGGTTTCATCTCTCTGAGTCCAGCTTCACTTGTAAAGTAAGGATATTAAACTAGAAGGCTATAATCCCAAATCTAGAACCTGGTACATAGTAGGTACTTAATAAATGCTTGTTGAATGAAATCCATTGTGTTTCTGGCCAATTATAGTTTTATTACTGGAATCGGAGCCCCTTTTAACTAGCACTGATCACAGTTGATGATGGTAATGATGATGATGAAGATGATGATGATGATGTTGATGATTTTAATTTATATCATTTTCTAGAGTTTTCAAAGCACATTACAAATATTCTTTTATTTTAGCCTAATAATGACTGCTATTTTTTTTTTTTTTACATTTTACAGATGAGGAAACTGAGGTGAAAAGAGGTTAAGTGATTTGTCCAGCCTTGCATAAATTAACTGTGGCCAGATTTAGTCTCAGATCTTTCTAATTCTATGACCAGTGCTCTATTCATTGTGCCACCTAGTTAAATAATATTTCTAAGTATTTTCTAGATGATAGCTATTTTCCCTTATATAAATACCTTTAGTTTCTTTTTTCTTCAAAATACATAATTTCCAGATCACCTCCCTACACATACACAAACACACACACATCCTGTACCTCACCATTCTACTCACCTTCTTACAGATATGATCCTCTTTCATCTATTCAAAAGTCCCTACAGAGTCATTTTACACTTGAGCCCAGATGTGATCCAATTAGTGCAAAGTGCCCTGTAACTATCATATCCTTTATTCTAAATATCTCCTAATGTAGACCAACCTAGAATTAACTTTTTTTTTTGTAGTCATACAAAACTTCCTAGAAGGGTTAGTCAAATAAACATCCTAGGTCTTTTTTCAATTAGACTACTATGAAGTAAGTTTTACACATCTAGTATTTCTGAAGTTGCTTCCAAAAGAGGGAGAGAACTAAGTACAGCAATCTGCATTTATCCCTGTTAAATTTCATCTTGTTTGTTCCAGGCCATAGTTCCAAACTATTGAGTTCCTTATATGACAGATGGATGGAATCAGCATCCAAAACATATTAGTTATTCTCAATTTTGTGTCATCTGTAAATATGATACATTCAGTTTCAGCCAAGTCATTGAAAAATTGTCAAATAGGACTGGGTTTTATATATAGGATATAGTATTGTATGTGACATTCCCCCAGAGTTTCTCCAGATTGATAGCAAAATTCTTTGGGTATGATCCTTCAAATAGATATCAATTGCTTTAATTATATTACCATTCAACTCACATTTCTCCATTTTGTTCATGGAAATATTATGGGATACTGTAAAATGCCTTGCTGAAAGCTAGATACATTATATCTATGCCATTTCCCCTAATCTACTTCCTACTCAAATAATACTGCCAAAAAAATGAGCATAATTTGCCATGATTTGTTCTTAGTGTATCCATGCAGTTTTCTAATAATAATAATAATAATAAAGACTGATATTTACATAGTACTTTAATGTATGTATATGATATATGTATAGTGCTTTTGCATATATGATCTCATTTGATTCTCACAACAACTCTGACAAGTAGGCACTTGTTGGAATACACGGGAGCCACCTGACAATGGCTGCTGGAGGTCCAACCCAGAATGGATCTCCTCTTGTGAGAGGATGATACAAGGAGACTGAGAGGCAGTTGCTGTTCTCTGACCTCTCTCCTCTTCCCTCTGCCTCCAATTTATCTTATTCCCAGTCCACAAACAACACCTTTGTCAGCAAAGGCTGCCCTGCAACTCCTTCAGATGTTATGATCCACAGCTGTGGAAGCTCTTGGAGAATTGACTTGCCCCTTTTTTTTTTTTTAATTTTTATTTTTTATTTAATGATTACTTTATATTGACAACATTATCCCTTGCACTCGTTTCTTTTCCGATTTTTTTTCCCCTCCCTCTCTCCACCCCCTCCCCTAGATGGCAAGCAGTCCTTTATATGTTGGATATGTTGCAGTATATCCTAGATACAATATATGTTTGCAGAAGCGAACAGTTCTCTTGTTGCATAGGGAGAATTGGATTCAGAAGGTATAAATAACCCGGGAAGAAAAACTAAAATGCAGATAGTTCACATTCGTTTCCCAGTGTTCTTTCTTTGGGTGTAGCTGCTTTTGTCCGTCATTTATCAATTGAAACTTAGTTAGGTCTCTTTTTGACTTGCCCCTTAACCAGCACTCCCGTACTATATACAACAGATGAGTATACATTTTTATATGAAAAATATATACTATGTAACATTATATAAAAGAAAACACAATGATTTTTATCAATAACTATTAATATGATTGCTTTATGTAATAATTACATATAATCATACATATTCTACATGATTATATATTATAGGAAAAGACTGATACTCAATGAAGTTGTGATCTGCACAAGATCATATAACTAGTATCTAAGATAGAATTCAAACTGAGGTCTCTCCTAATGCTAATTTGAGTTATTTCTTCATTACACTAACTGCATCTCAATAAGTGACCATTGCCTCTCTTTCTAAATACTCCCAAACTATTTAATATTTTGTCCTCTAGTTTTTCAGGAAACAGATGCAAAATTCATGTGTCTAGTTTCCTAAAATGGATTTTGACTTATTACCTTCAGACTCTTATCACCTCATGTGTACACATGCACACATATACACATACATACATATACCTTTTGGGTAGGAGAGTGTGAGAGCCGAATAAAACTGCCTCTCTTGATGCTGATTTTTAAAATTTTAATGTGAGCATTTATAATCAGAAGTTAGCAAATATCAAGTCAGGACTTAATTTATTGTTTTGATGATCAAAAATGACAATAATGAAGATTAAAATTTTAAATATGTGATAAGAGGAGGATAGAAGAATCAGTTGTTAAACATTCACTAGCACAATCCTGTTTTATCATCCCTTTGCTCCAGAGTCTTAGAGCATTCATGTTAACTGGGCAACACCTAAGGCTTTCAGTAGACAAGTTCATATTAGTTGAGTTTACCATGGCAACTTCAGAAACCAAACTATTTTATGACCATACTAAGAAAAGGCATGGAATCTACAGTGAAAGAGACAATCATATTAATTTATTCCAAATCATAAAATAATTAGGATCTCAAAATGGAAAGCATCTCACAAATCATCTAGTGCAACCACTAATTGATTGAAGAATTCCCTAGATAAAAATTCTCTCTATAACAATACTGACAAAGGGTCAATCAGTCTCTACTTAAACATCTCTATGAAGAAGACTGTACTAGCACCTAAAAGAATGCACTCAATTCTTAGACAACTCTAATTATTAAGAATTGATCATTGGGATATGAATTCAAGTGTCTGAAAGTGAAATTTAAATTTTTGAATCCCTGAAAACATAGGCTAGTAAGAATGAATCTGTCTGTAAACAAGCAGATCTAATCAAAAGAATGTTATACTGAAAAGAAAGTAGAAGGAAAATTGCCTACCATTTTCTCATCAAATTAGATAGTGCAGAGAATAGCTACAATGCAGCAGAATGGCACTATAGGTGCTGGATAATTCATAGATTATAATTTTTTGTGACAAACGCCTAAAAAAAAAATTCATGGCTTCAGAGGTCTGTGCACAAATGTACAAAATCTGCATACATAGCAAGGAGAACTAGAGATCCAAAAGAAAGGAGACAAATTTGACCTGATATTTATGAGGTCATTAATATCACCAAAAGTTCATTGGATAAGACTTGTGACTGGAATGTGATTTGGAAGAATATATCTTATTCAAAAAGAAGCAGGCAGGAGTTTGGGGGAAATAATAGGCTGCATAGTTGTATGTTTAAAAAAATATTAATTGAAGGACAATGATATAATGATACTCTGACCTATTTTATTAAATTTAGTGGAAAACATATACACACAAACATAAAGAATAGACTCATACAAGTGTGTTTTAAGATCATACTAAGTCTCCCTTTTTTCTGAAACTCTCACTATTTCTGCATCTCACATTTAGCATTTAGGAATCAATCTCCACGAATGAGAAGAGTCCCATATAAATTTACATTCTGTTGATCAGTTGAGGAAGAAATTGTCTAAAGAGGCCGAACTGGTTGCACTAGGAACTCATCAACCAACTTGTTTTCAATGGCTTCTATGGAAAGTGGAAGCAAGGACAAGTAATAGTGTATAAAGTAAACGGGGTTCTTTTAAAATGTTGTTAAGAGTTCTATAGCTGAACCTAGTAAAAAATGGTAAAGACAGCAACAGGTTCTTATTAAAGTCACATTGGGCAAAAGAGGAAAATCTGATAAGAGAAAAAGACAATTAATCAGGTGATAACCTAAAGAAGACAATTGCTCAGTTTTAATTTTGCTCTACAAAGAAGAATCATCTTTGTCCTGGAAATTCAAAACAAAGATAGTTAATATAAAGCTGATAGCCCCAAACTTCAAATCACCAAGCTCAAATGAACTATATCCTAGGATCCCAAAAGGAAAGACAGATGGGAATATGGATCTCTTGTCAGAGATCTCTGAAAGATTACAGGGGAAAAGGAAATGTGTGACAAAAATTAACAAAAGCAAATGCACTGACTTTCAAGAAAGAAGAAAAAATGATTTCTGTAGTCTACAGACCAATGGAGCTTTACTTTAATAAATTTTAGTGGTTAGTGAATATTTCCCAATGGTCAAAGTTTCTCTGAACCACTACCATTACTCCTGTTTTTGTTCAGAAATTACTTTGTGATTTTATATTTGCTTTTCCACATACATATTTTGTTTCCCCATACCACTACACCTCCATGAGATGCAAGCTTCTCATGGGTAGATACTGATTTGTTTTTGTCTTTATGTCCCCACTACTTGGCATACTGCCTGGCATATAGGAGATATATAACATACATTTTGAATTGAATCTAGAAATAAAAATGGTGATCAAAGAGTCTGCATGGCTTCATCAAGAACAAGTCATGATAGTTTAATGTACTTTGTTTTTCTACAAAATTACTAGCCTGATTGATTAGGTCATTAGGGAAATACTATAGATATCATTTACCTAGATTTTAGCAAAGCATCTGACAAATTTTCTCATGTTATTCTAGTGGAAAAGTTGCAGAGACCTAATAAGGAAATAGCAGTTAGATGGATTTGGAATTCATTAAACAACTGTACCCAAAAAAGTCATTCATGGTTTTGTGTCAACTCAAAGTCATATTTTAGCAAGAACATTGCTAAACTGGAGTGACTGGAAAGGAAACACCATGATAGGGAAGAGCCTTGATATTATGCCATTATAGGAAGCAGTTGAAGGATTTTCTTTTTAATCAAGAGTTGATAGGGAGCCATTGGAATTTATTAAAAGGGTGAGGGTAGTAATATGATCACACTTATACTTTAGGGAGACCAATTTGATGGCTGAACAGTATGAACTGAAGTGGAAAGTTGTGAATCAGAAGACTGTGCATGTGATGAAAAATATCTGTATCAACATCTAATAATATGGTAGTGTCAGAGGAGAAAAGGAAACAGAAGAGTTAACAGGACTTGGCAACATATTGGATATGGAGAAAGAGGGAGGGGGAGAGAGAAAGGAGGAAGAGAAGAAGAACTAGAAGGTGAGATCTAGGTTGTGAACCTAGATGACTGAGAAGATAGCAACATAGTCATAGTAATAGAAAAGACAGGAAAGAGGAGAGGAATTGGGAGGGAGAGAATTGGGAGTTCAATTTTGAAAATATAGAGGTTAAGAAAATTGTAGGAAATTCAATTTGAGATGTCCAATACAGCTGAAGATGCAAGACTGGATGGAAATTAAAGAGATTGGATACAAGGTCTGGATAAATAGATCTGAGAATAATTAGCACAGAAATGATCATTGAATCAATAGATGTAGATGAGATCACCAAGGGAAATGGTATTAGGGGAGAAGAAAAGAGGACCCAGGAAAAAGCCATGGAGATACCCACAGTTGATGGCATTATTAACAGAGAAAGAACCAGCAAAGAATACTGAGAAGGAGCCAGAAAGGTAGAAGGAGAATCAGGCAAGAGTAAAGTCACAGAAACCTGGAGAGAAAGGAGAATCAAGAAAAGGATGATAAACAATATAAAGACTGTAGAGAGGTCAAAAAGAATGATTGACAAGAGACCATGAAATTTGGCAGTTAAGAGATCATTGGTAACTTTAGGGAGAAGAGTTTTAGTTGAATTACAAGTTGAAAGTCAAATGTACATAGTTAAGAAGAAAGGAAGAGGAAAGGAATTACATTTTACAAAAATGGAATAGGTTGTCTTGTTATAAAGTGGATTCTTTATCACCAGATCTTCCCACCTTTTTCCACTAAAATAACATGAGAAAATCTGTCAAATGCTTTGCCACAATGACAGAAACCCTACTCAACCTGTCTGTTAACCGTACAAAAATAAAGTGAAATTAAATTACCATGATCTATTGTTGAGGAAGTCACATGGACTCTTTGATCATTACTACTATTTCTATATTCAATTCAAAATGCATTTATGATATACCTACTATGTGCCAGGCAGAATATTAGATAGTAGGAATATAAAGATAAAAACAAATCAGTGTTTGCCTACAAGGAGTAGCAGCCTATTGATGATGTTTCATAGAGACTATACCTCAGGTTTGGGCTTAGCCAAATAACTCCTACAATCCCTTCCAATGCTCCAATTTTGTAATTCTGAAAAATTCAGTTGTCCTAATTTTTTAATGGTTGAATTTCATCTTTCTTTGGAATATCTGCATTTTTAAAAACATCAGCAGGAAAGGACCATGTTAAACACAAAATAATGAACTAGGGGTTTTTATCTGGAGTTGGGAAACACTTCCTAAAGCCCCTTAAATATCCCAATATGAGTGAATAATGTCTTCTCGAATACATTAGGTCAAGCCTGGTGTGATCACAACACCTCCCTATGGCTCATCAATCAGCTACTCTTGGGACCTTTGAAGGAAACAAATATCTTTTGCATGATAAGCCAACTCCGAAGGACTCCCAAGGTCACATCAAAATTCAGAAGAGAGAGACCAGAGTACAGCTACAAAGAGAAAACCTCAGCAAGCCAGCTGATCAGAACTTGAGAAAGACTGTGGCCTGGTTCAATTCCAAGGCCAAGGAGCTCTCCAGCTAATCCTCCAAGACTTAGCTGATGTCCAGAAACTCCTCCAATACAGGCTGGTTGCCTGTTTCTAGGCATGGACTCCCCTCCCACACCCATCCTGATGGGATACAGTGGGGAAAAGGTCAAGTAGAATTGGGAGGCAGTATGGAGCAATGGAAAGAACATCTGATTTCCCATTCCAATGCTCTTTCCAGGAGACTTGGAGACTTCCCAGTTCTGCCACTAACTAGCTGTATGATCTTGGGCAGGTCATTTAGCTTCTTTCAGTGTCACTTTCCATGTCTACAAACTAAAAGATTTGGACCAAATGATCTCCAAGGTCTTCACCTCTAATATTTTATCATTTCAAATAAACAGCTGAATCTTCTGGAACTTCCCCAAAACCTGAGGTAACAGTGAATAGGAAATAGAATACCATTTTTTTTCTAGTCAATCAGTCAACAACATCTAATAATATCTAACACTTATACATTTCTTTTTTATTGTAACTTTTTATTTACAAAACATATGCATGGGTAATTTTTCAACATTGACCTTTGCAAAACCTTCTGTTCCAACTTTTCCCCTCCCTCCCATCACCCCCTTCCCTAGATGGCAGGTAGTCCAATACATGTTAAATATTATATATTTCTTTAAGATTTACAAAGGACTATACTTCCATTAGTTGCAAAAACCCTATAAATAAGTATTATTATCTTTGTTCTATAGATGAGGAAACAGACTCAGAGAGATTAAAGTGACATAAGATCATACAGTTACTAAGATTATACATGGACATACACTCACACATGATCTTCAAAGAAGACAAATGGAAAAGATACATAAACAAGTGCCAATTAGACAGCTCAACATATAGTAGGCACAGAACAGGCATCCATGGACCATGGAAAGATTTCAGGAAGCCCATGAGTTTGAATAGGAAAAAATGCATCTTCATTTCTACTAATCGCTAATTGAAAGATAATATTCTTATGAGTTTTAAAAAATATTCCAAAAAGGGTTACTTAGGTTTTGCCAAATTGCCAAAGGATTCTATAACACAAGAAATCTCTTGTTAAGAATCTCTTGTGTTGAATAGAAGAACATAATGAGCACAGTGACAAAAGCCTATCGAAATTAGTTTGGGAAGCTGTCTTAGAGCTGAGCCGCAAGAAGGAACAGAATATAGATAAGAAGAAGATAGGATGCAGACATAGAAGGATGCAAAGACCTAGTTAAATGCCATCATAATGGTATCTTTAAAATCCCAACTGTCTCTTTATAGTTGACAAGAATAATCTAGTTCTGAAACTTATTCCTTTGAGCCTAAGACTCCAAAAAAATTACCCACACACCACAATGATGAACTCATTGCTCATTATTGGACTCTATGCTGATTTGCCATAAATGTACTTTTATACAGGTAGAAGACTTGGCTCCTGTGGGTCTCCAGATCTCTCACTCTCACTTCCAAAGGAGAATGGGTTATGTCTTCTTCTATTGTCACAAAATAATAAAAGTGAAAATGGACAGGCAATTCCACCAAATGGCTGCTTCTATGCTATGGTCTGAAGACTCCAAGCTTGTTAAACTCTAGCTCCTCTATCAAGTAAAGAGGAGTTGGCACATTGAATCACACTTTTTTAGGACAGAACAATTTCTTCTACATTGAAGAGGAAAACTGAGTTAATGGGCAAAAATTCAAAGATATAGGGCCTTCAATCAAGGAATTTCTTTCCTTTTCAAAAAATTTTACTAAGAGTTTAAGAAGCAAAATTAATTTTAGGTAAAGTTACTCAATGAGAGAGAAAAAAGAACTTCTATTTTCAGTATAATGCAAATGATGCAGTGAGTCATGGAAGTTTTTACAAAGATTAGAGCTTTCTACCTTATAATCCATTTGCACAATATATTAAGGAAGTAACTGTCAACAACAATACTCACTCAGTATAACATGTATTTCTCTCTGCAAAAACAAAACAAAACAAAACATATGTGTTATCATATCTTGGGTTTATCACAATCTTGTGCTAGGACAAGTTGGGATATTTGAAAGACAAGAAACAATGCAACAACATGGTAAACATTTATTAAGCAATTAGTTTACGCAGAGAGTACTGTGCCAGATGTTGAAGGACCTAAAAAGTTTAGATAAGAGTTTATCTCCTCCCTTAAAGAGCTAACAGTCTATGAGAGGTTAAGAAACATAAATTAATACTAAAATATGTAATATTAAATGCCAAGTGAATTGTAAAATGAAACAATCACTCTGTGACATTGGAAAGGAAGGGTGATGGAGTGATTTTGCTGAAAGGTTTCATGCAGGAAGTAATATTTGAATTCAACTTTGTAAGAATTTGCCAAATAAAGAAACAGAGGCTGGTCTTTGCCAATGGCAGACTGAGCAAACACATGATCAAACACATTCAGCCTCAGACTCTCTCCTGAGCTCCAGTTCAACATCGCTGATTATCTATTGAACTTTCTTTGTTTTCACTAGATGTTCTATTCAACATTTCCAAACTTTCCAACTTCCTTATTTCTGTCAAGGATACCACCTTCCTTCTGGTCATCTAAGTTTATAAACTTGGCGTTATCTTGGACTCCTCACTTTTCCTAGATCCTAATAGTCAATAAGTAGTTAAATTTATTAACTGTTTTCACAATAAATCTTGTATCTATCCCTTTTTTCTTTTCATACATCTACCACCCAAGTTCATACTCTTTTCAATTCTCTCTCTGACTATTGTAATAGCTTTCTAATTGGTCTCCCTATCGCAAGTCTTATTCCACTCCAATTCATCCTTCAAACTGCTATCAGAGTAATACTTCTAAAGTGCAAATCTGACAAGTCAGTCAATCAAAGAGCATTCAGTAAATCCTTGTTATTTGTCAGATGCTATGCTAACTGCTGGGAAAATTAAGAAAGGCAAAAAGAAAAAACAACAATCCCTCTCCTTAAGATCTCATCATCTAATGGGAGAGAAAGCATGCAAACAATTATGTATTAATAAGAGAAGTACAGGATGAATTGGAAATACTCCAATGAGGAAAAACACTAATATCAAGAGGGATTGGGAAAACCTTCTGGTCGAAGGCAAGTTTGGGCTTGAAGGAAGCCAAGAAACAGAACTGAGGAAGAAGAACATTCTATGCATGGGAATTAATCAAATCATTTCTCAACTCAAAACTCTAGCAACATCCCATTGCCTTTAGAACAAGATATAAACTAACTCCTCATTTTGACTTTTAAAGTTTTCCATAGTCTAGCTCCCAGATATCTTTCCAGACTTATTGAAACATTACTTCCTTTCATGTACTTTCCATTCCCAACCAATTAGTCTACTTGGAATTCCGTGTATGAAATCTTCCATTTCCTTTCTTTGGGGATTCCATCTTCTCTTCTTCTCTACCTCAAAGAATCCCTCACTTACTTCAAAGCTCAGCTCAAATGATACTTCTAATGTGGGACATTTCCTGATCTTCCTAGCTATTAAAGCTGCCAGAAATTATTTTGTATTTATTTTTCACATACTTGGTATTTACTTATAAATGTGTAGTAATTTCCTCCAATAGAATAATCTAAATTCCTTGGAGGCAGAAATTGTTTTTATCTTTGTATCTCCAGTGCCTAGCCTATTGTTTCGTGCATAGTAGGAATTTAACAAATAGTTCATGGATAGGAGGAAGGACATGAAGGCATAGATAGTAGAGGACTGGATGGAGGGTGAGAGCAAGGAAGAAGGGATGAAAGAGTGATGGATAAAGGAATGCATGGATGAATGGAGGCAAAAGAACATTATCCCATTTAAGAGAAGTTAGGCACATTGCCCCTTATCTAAGTCCTCATTTAAGGCTGTCAGCTGCCTAAGGAAGGACTAAAAGATGTCATCCACTTTCATTGGGCAAGTCTTAAAACACTCTTATTGGGGAACTTGGGTTTTCTCCTTTTCCCTCTACCTCTCACCCTAGTTAATTTCCTTCTATCTATCAAACTTCTGGGACTACTATAATATACACCAGATAGCATTTATCTTCTTTACCGTGGAGATACAGAAACAAATATGTCTACCCTAAAAAAGTTTACCTCTTAATGAGATGTACATGTACCTATGTGCATCTTTATTAGACACAGAGAAACAAGAAGGAACCCAAAAAAATCTCTTATGGAGAAGATGGTGCTTGAGTAAAGCATTGAAGAAAGCTAGAGATTCCAGAGACATGAGAGGAGGGGGGATCATTTTTTTAATAATAGCTTGTTATTCTCAAAATATATACAAAAATAGTTTTCAATATTCACCCTTGCAAAATCTTGTGTTCCAAATTTTGAGGAGGGAGATCATTACAGGCATGGGAGAAAGACAATGCAGAAGCATAGAGATGGGACATGGGGTGTCATGTGTAACCAACTTCAAAGAGGGCATAAAGTATATGGAGTGGAGTAATATATAAAAAAGCTAGAATAGTAGAATAGGAACAAATTGGGATGAGTTGTAAATGTCCAACAGAGTAGTTTTCATTTGCTCTTAGAGGTTACAAGAAATCACTGGAGGATAGGGTAGGAAGATAACATTCCTGTGCTTTATGAAAATCACTTTGCTGACTGGAGGATGGATTGGAATGAAGAGAGACACAGGCATAAATACCAATTAGGAGACTATTGAAATAGTACAATGAAGAAATGATAAGGACCTAGAAAAGGGTGGAGTCCATGTAAGTAGAGAGAATGGTATGTATGTAAGAGGTGTCATAGAGATAAAAAATACCAAGATCTGGCAATCTATTAGTTTTGTGGGGTGAGAAAAGATTGCACAGAAATGAAAAACTGGATGACTAAAAGAGTGATGATTATGAAGACAATTATAAAGACATTCCAAAGAAGGGTTTTAGGGGAAAGATAACAAATTTTATTTTGGACACATTGACTTTGAGATGCTTGTGCAATATTCATTTTGAAATATCCAATAAACAATCAGTGATATGCAAGTGGAGCTCAGGAGAGAGCCTAAACTTTGACATATACAGGATTATATCCAGGAGATCTTGGAACCATAGACACAGAAGTGGCAATTTAATCCATAGAAACTTTTATCAAGTAAAAGAGAATTAAGAGGGGGAAAAAAAGCTCAGGTCAGAATGTGAGGCATGACATGGATGATAAATCAGTGAAAGAATCTGAGGAGTTTTCAGACAAATGGGGGGAAATCAGGAGGGAACAGTTACAAAAATCAAGAAAAGAGAAAAACCAAAGATCAACAGTATTTAATGCTGCAGAGGTCAAAAATATGATTCTTGAAGGGGTGTTATCATATTGAATGATCAAGAGATCAGTGTCAACTTGATAGAGCAATTTCAACTGAGTAATAATGTCCAAAGCTAGATTATAGAGTTCAGAAGAGAATTAGAAGAAGGGAAACAAAAACATCTAGTAGAGGCAGCTTCTATAAGGAGTTTGGCTAAGAAAGGAAGAAAAATTCTAGGATAATGGCTAGCAAGAATAGTGGGATCTAGTGAGAGTTTTGTTGTTAATGATGTCATCGTTGTTGTGTCGTTCTGTTTTGTTTTTAAACATGGGAGAAAACTGGCAAGATTTGGAGGCAGCAAAAAGGAGCCAATAATTATGAATAGAGGGAAGAATAGATAAAAAGAGCATGGTTGAAGGAACTGAAGTTGCTTAGCCTGAAGGAAAGACTTGGTAAGAACATGATAGCTATGTTCAAGAGCTGAGCTGTCACATGAAGGAAGGATTAAACTTGTTCTTCTTTGCCTTGGAGGGAAGAACTAAGAAAAGTGGGTGGAATTTGCAGAGAAGTAGATTTAAGATCAATGTAAGCAGAAAACTTCTGAGTACAATGAGTTGGTGAGATGGTCCATGGCTAAATGGAACTTCACTGAAGAATTAAGTGGAGCAGTACTAATAATCACAATAAGCTTTTTTTATCTCGTGTTCAAAAGCATGAGGAAAGTAAACAAGGGATATAAGCAGAACCTAGAAGGAATAAAGACCAACAGAGTTTGGTCACAAGACCTGACAAGACAAGAAATGGAAGAAGAAAAGGGAATGGAACTTAAGTGCTAGAGCAGGAAGAGAAAGTCCAACATGGTCTTGCCATAGATTGCTACAGGAGTTGGTACATCATAATATCAAATTATTAATACTCCTTCCATTGTCTGTCAACTCCCTGTATCAGGGAAGCATAGGTAATTTCCTTTAAAACCTTCTGTTCCAAATTTTCCCCTCTTTCCCCCCATCACCTCCCCTAGATGTCAGGTAAACATGTTAAAATATATGTTAAATCCAATTGATCATCGTATAGTCTTGTTGTCATGTACAATGATCTCTTGGTCCTGCTCATTTCACTCAGCATCAGTTCATGTAAGTCTCTCCAGGCCTCTCTGAAATCATCCTGCTGGTCATTTCTTACAGAACAATAATATTCCATAACATTCATATACCACAATTTACCCAGCCATTCTCCAACTGATGGGCATCCACTCAGTTTCCAGGTTCTGGCCATTACAAAAAGGGCTGCCACAAACATTTTTGCACATGTGTTTCTCTTTCCCTCCTTTAAGATTTCTTTGGCATACAAGCCTGGTAGAAACAGTGCTGGATCAAAGGGTATGCATAGTCTTAAGTCTGATTGATGTCCCACACTGATGTCACAGGGAGGGAGGCATTTGTCAGCAAGGCTGCAGGAGAAATGAGTCTTTCTAGAATGAAGATTCTTGGTGATTCCAGGGAGTTCCAGGCAGAAAAAGGAAGAAGCAAAAAAAAAAAAAAAAAAACCTGCCTTAAGAACTGGACCCAGACATTAATGTATTGCTGGTAGAGTTGTGAGCTGATTGATATAGTCATTCTAGAGAGTAATTTGGAACTATGTCCAAAAGACTATACCATGCATACCTTTTGATCCAGCAAAGTCACTACTGGGTCTGTTTCCCAAAGAGATCATAAGAAAAGGAGAAAGACCCGTATGTGCAAAAATGTTTGTAGCAGCTCTTTTTTGTGGTGGCAAGGAATTAGAAATTTAGTGGATGCTCATCAATTGGGAATGGCTGAATAAGTTATGATATATTTATGTAATGGCATGTTATTTTTTATTAAAAAAAAAAAAAAACAAAAAACGATAAGCCAAGGGGCAGCTAGAAGGCACAGTGGATAGAGCACCAGCCCTGAAGTCAGGAGGACCTGACTTCAAATTTGACCTCAGACACTTAACACGTTCTAGCTGTGTGACCCTGGGCAAGTCACTTAACCCCAATTGCCTCAGCAAAAAAAAAAAAAAAAAATGATAAGCTGGCTGATTTCAGAAAAAGTCTGAAAAGACTTACACGAACTGATGCTAAGTGAGGTAAGCAGAACTAAGGGAACACTACACACAATAATGGCAAAATTATGTGATGAACAACTGTGATAGATTTTTCTCTTCTCAGCAATGCAATGATCCAAGACAGTTCCAATTGACTTGGGATAGGAAATGTCATCTGTATCCATAGAAAGAACTATGGAGACTGAATGCAAATCAAAATATACTATTTTTACCATCTTTTTTGTTCACTTTTTTCTCATGATTTTCCACTTTTATTCTGATTTTTCTTTCACAACATGACTGATAAGGAAACATGTTTAAAATGATTGTACCTGTATAATTTATATCACATTGCTTGCTGTGTTGAAGAGGAAGGAGGGATGAAGGGGGAAAATTTTGGAACTTGAAATCTTACAAAAATGAATATTGCAAATTATCTCTATGTGTAATTGGAAAAATTAAATACTATTGAATTTTTTTTAAAAATGGACCCAAGCCAGTACAAAAGCATATAATTTCCTCAATGTGCCAAAAACTTATATTCTTGCTACTTTAATAATAATAAAAATAATAGCTAATATTTACATATCATTTTAATTTTTACAAAATGCTATACATTTTACCTCATTTTATCCTTAATAACACTGGGAGGAAGATATTATTATTTTTCCAATTTTACAGATGAGGAAATGGAAGCAGACAGAAATTAAGAGACTTGGTGGGGGGGAGGGCGGGGAGAGTCACATTAACTAGTAAGTGACTGAAGCTATATTTGAACTCGGGTCTTTCTGTCTCCAGGTCCAGCACTCTATCTACTTTTCTACATAACAACCTCACTTTCTGACAAGACTAACTCCCAAATGAGTAGCAATCAGAAAATCTCTCTGGAGATCTTCTCACAGATGGGGCAACACATGTGTCTGAGTTCCAGGCTCAGCTCCAGAATGTCCCAAATTCCTAACAACTTTCTGGGTGAGAAGGTGGAAATTTTTCTTCCCTGCAAATGAACCCAAAGAAACTTAAGCAATATTCTTGCACATTTGGTTTGTGTCTTATGTGTACCTTAGTGCTCTCTCAAGTCAGAATCAATTTCAGGGAATATTGTCCATGCTTCTAACCAAAATGCAAGAAACTGTCCCACATGTACACTCTGACACACACACAGAGTCTCTGGGCATACACATGCACATACACAATCTTCACACAGGCACTCTCTCTTAAGTTCTGTTTACCTGAGTGGTGCACAAAAAGGTAACTGATGAATGAAAATGAAATTTAAAACCCCTGTGATTATCTGGATATTTCTAAATGTCCAGATGTTTGGCTTTGTATAAATAAAGTTACCTATACATGTGTCTGAATCTTTCTGTTATTATCTGAATGGCTGACATCCAGATTGGGAAGATGGCCTCTCAGTCTTTCCATTTCTCCAGGGATGTAATAAATAGGTGATTTCTGGGCTTTGGCTTCCATCTAACTACTGCTCTTATCTTGATAGGTAGTACATTTAAACCTCCCCAAGTTTCCGTTTCCTTATCTGGAAAAGAGAATTAATAAGAAAGCCTGATGCAAAGAATGTGGAGTTTAGAGTTAGATGTCTTGAGTTCACAAATTGGCCCAGCAACTTATCTGAAGGACTCTTGGCAAATCTTTTAACTTCTCTGAGGTTCAGTATCCTCAGATAAAAAATAAAAGGGTTGGACTAGACAATTTCAAAGGTCGCTCCCATCTCTAAATCTTAAACTCAACATATCCAAAGCTGAATTCATTATTTTTCCCCACCAAGCTGACTTCCCCTTTACTGTGGAAGGCACTACCATTATCTGTCACACAAGCTCATATCCTAAAGTCATCCTCAATTTCTCATTCTCTTTTTAAAAATAGTATTTTATTTTCCAATTACATGCAAACATAAGTTCTCAACATTTACCTTTTGCAAAACCTTGTGTTGAAATTTTTTCTTCCTCCCTCCCAACAATACCAAGCAATCTGTTATATGTATATTGTAGTATTTTATTTTTCCATATATATGCAAAGAGAAGAAAACTTCTCTCCTTCTCCCCCACTCTGGCCCAAGACAGCAAGCAATCTAATATAGATGAAACATGTGCAACTTTTCTAAACATATTTCCATATTCATCATGCTCCACAAGAAAAATCTGATCAAAGGGGGAAAAAACACAGGAAAAAAAAATAAAGCAAACAAACAACAACAAAATGCTATACTTTGCTTTGATGCACAGTTCTCTCTCTGGATTCAGAGGGCATCTTCCATCCCAAGTCTATTGGAATTGCTTTGAATCTCCTCATTGTTGAAAAGAGCCAAGTCCATCACAATTGATCATCACATAATCTTGTTTTTATTGTGTACAGTGTTCTTTTGGTTCTTCTCACTTCATTTAGCATCAGTTCATCTAAGTCTTTCAAAGCTTTTCTGAAATCAGCCTGATCATCATTTTTATAGAACAATAACATTCCATAACATTCATATACCATAACTTATTCAGCCATTCTCCAACTGATGGGCATCCACTCAGTTTCCAGTTTCCTGCCACTACAAAAAGGGCTGCCACAAACATTCTTGCACATGTGGATCCTTTTCCCTTTTTTATGCTCTCTGTGGGATATAAGCCCAGTAGAAACACTGCTGGATCAAAACTCCTTACTCTTTAACCCAACATATACAATCTGTTACCAAGTTTTATTGATTCTCCTTTTGCACCTTCTCTCTCAGAAATCCTCTTCTCTCCTGACACTGCAGTGTTTCTGTAATAAGCTATTACCTTGTGTCTAGACAATTACAATAGTTTGCTGGTTGATCTTCCTGCTTCCATCCATCTGACATAACTGTCCTAAAACACAAGTCTGATTATGCTATTAACCATCCCTATTCAGTCAGTTCCCAGTGACTCCTTATAATTTCCAGAATCAAATGTAAGACCTGTTTGGTAGCCAAAGGCCTTCGTGATCATATCCCTTTACACACACACACACACACACCACACACACACACACACACACCCTTCTGCAGTCTTCTTACACTTTATTCCTCCAGTGTTCTCTATGACCCAACAACAAGGGCCTCTTTGCTCTTTATATCAGGATACTCCATCTCTTGCCTTTGGACATTTTCATGGTTTGTTCCCTATGTCTAGAATTCTCTCACTCATCTCTTTATGCTACAACTCCCAGCTTCTTTCTATATCAGATAAAATTCTAACTACTGCTAATACCTTCCCCAATTGATTATCTCCAATTTATCCTATAAGTAACTCATTTGTACAAAGTTATTTACAAGCTATTTCCTCCCTTTATTAGATTTTGAGCATCTTAAGAGCAGGGACTAGTTTTGCCCCCTTTTTTGTATCACCACTACTTAACACAGTACCTGGTGCTTATTTTGTTGTTTAATTGTATCTGGCTCTTCATGACTTCACATAGGTTGTTGGGTTTTTTTTTTTTTTTTTTTGGCAAAGATACTGAAGTGGTTTGCCACTTCTTTCTCCAATTCATTTTACAGATGAAGAAACTGAGACAAACAGTGCTAAGTGACTTTCCCAGGGGCCACACAATATCTGAGGCTTTGAATTTCATCAGCTTCCTTTGACTCAAGGGCCAATATTCTATTGACTGTACATCCTAATTGTTCCACGTGGTGCTTTATAAATGCTGAATGATTGGAAGACACTAAATCTAAATATACGTGCATTATTAACTCTACAGTGTTATGTGAATCCAGTGAGATCACCTAGGTGAAGTGCTTTGTAACTGGAAAGCCATTATACAAGTGAAAACACATACTTGACTGTGCTGAGGATGGATGGATGATTAGCTCACTTCAGGGAACTCCTGATAGAAAATCTCCATTCCCCAACAGATAATAGCCAATTAAAAATCCTGGGGAGTTGCCTTCCACACATAGGGGTTAAGTGACTCGCCCAGAGTAACACAACTAGTCCCAGAGCTCCCTGACATCACATACAACACTATTTGCTCTGTTATGCTTCCTCTTGCAATTCCAACATAAGTCGTTTTATTAAGGAGACACAGGGTCAAAGAGTTCTAAATCTAGAAGTACCATGAAAAGTATGGTTTCCTGCCTCCCAGAGGAACTACCCTTAAGTCATACCAGACATATGAAAATTCCACAACTTGCCTTGTTCATCTCCCTTTCTTTGAAGAGTACTGATAGTAAAGAAATCCTTTGTGTCTTTCAAAATTTTTTAATGAAGGCACTTAGGTTTTATCTCTGGTCTCATAAGACACTCAATTAGGACTTTTTTCTACTAAAGTTGTCTAAGGAGACCAGGCACTAAATATCTATCCCACTTGCCAAGGAAACAAACTTCTCTTTCAGGATGTGGCAAAATGCCCTTAACCTTTGGCTTATGAACAAAGCCAATATTTATTCCAATCTATGTGCTTATTCTGTGTTTATTGCTCAATTGTCTGTATTTCTTTTTGGTATATATGCACCTGTGTTATTCATCTTAGATTATAAAACCTAGAAGAGAAGGGACTATATCCAAGTTATAAGTAAGAATACTATGAAATTAGATCATTAATTAGCACATTTTTGTGGTAATAATGATGATGACAGACAAACAAAAACCTGCCCTGCCTCTCTGCCTGCCTTACATGTTTATGGGGAGGATAAAATGAGATAATTTATATATAGCACTTTATCAGTCCTAAAATATTCTCTACATATCAATTATTGTTATCATCATTAGTAGCCATAGTTAGTTGTGCTAGTATAGACAGATCAATAAAAGTTTTGTTTCCATACCACTGCTTTTTTTGGAGACAAGCTGAGACAGCAATATGCAAGGTAGGCTGCTGCGCTACATCTATCTATTCCAGCTGGATGAAAGACATTAAAAAAACAGGACAAAATGATTTCTTATGATATTTCAAGGCTGATTTTCTAAAATCAGCCTTGGGATAAAAAATGAAATCCCATATTATCATATGGTCTTCATCACCACACTATAGCACGAGGGATAAGAAGCAGATGTTCATCTTCCTGGTAGGGTGATAACAGGCAGGGGTGTGCTAGTAAATATTTAACAGCCAGCTTTTCAAAAAAAATTAAAAAGGTATACAAAACACAGTTTTAGATTTATTCTGAAATATTAACATTTTTCCATCACTTTCTTGAACCTAAACAATAAAACAATAAATCAAATCCTGATTTGTGGTCTTCGTCAATTTTCAAAATGTAAATGTTCACATTGAAACTTTAACCATTGTTCTCTCAAATGCAATCAAACTATCTAGCACATCTCTTATTATTAATAGGAATCTTAGTATCCATGTGAGATATAACATCCCAAGAACTCTATACTTCATAGGAGAGTGCTGAAGCAATGAGAGGCTACAGAAGTTGAGTACTTTGAAATCAGAGACCAGCTCAGTTATATTCGCCCCTTAGATTATTACAGGGATTCTTATTTATTTTGTTAACATTCAGAGTTCTTTGCTTTGCAATCCCCTTATTTTGAAATCTCCATATAAAATAACATTATAATGAAAATACAGAAAGGAGAAGAGAAAAGATGAGAAGAGGTGAGGCGAGATTAGATGAGACTGGAGAAAAGTCAAGCAAAAAAAACCTTGTTCCTCTGCATATTACTTCATTATCTCACTATCAGAATTCTTATTCATATCTTTGGGATTACAACTGATCCTTTAGTTGATCAAGCTTTTTAAGTCTTTACAAATTGTTCATTTTTACAATATTGATATTATAGTATACATTATTCTGCTGCTGCTCACTTCACTCTGCATTATTCATCTAAGTCTTTCCATGTCTCTTTGAAATCTTTCTTTCCTCATTCCTACAACCCAATAATATCAATAGTATTTATACACCACAATTTATTTTAGCCAATTCCCAGTAGATGGTTATACAGTTAGTTTCTAGCTCTTTGCTATCACACACACACACACACACACACACAGAGAGCTGCTATAAATATTTTTATATAGATAAGACTTATTCCTCTTTCTTTGATCTCTTTGGGAAATAGATCTGCCAGTTTAGTCACTTTTTTGTTCATGAGTTCCCGGGTTCTAATTTAACAGCTCTCTTCTGATTCCATTTGCCTCAATATCCCCAATGCTTTGTACAAATAGGCACTCAAGTATAAATATAAATATAATTTGTCTATCTATATATGTAACACATATATACACATATGTATACATCTATAAATGCATATACACAAATATATTTTGAATGTGCATATATATGTGCATGTGTGTGTGTATATATGTATATATACACACACATATATAATAGTCTTCTGAGTGAAAATTAGCATTTCAATTGTAGGTTTCCTAACAATCCCTTATTTATTTGGTAGTCATCAATATCAGCTTTTGTAGCTCAAAACTACATTTTTTTCCACTCTTGTTTACAAACTGGTAAAAGTAACAAATTATGTGAAATAGGCCCTCTACAAATTCATGCTATTTAACCAACAGTCTTTGCTGCTATTGGACCATGTTATCAACTACTCTGAGTAATGGTTGCAAATCTTTGCCACTCTTTTCAACCTTTACTCAGCTCTCACATTCTTAACAAGATGACTTTGCTAAAATGGTCAGATCTATACAGAAACCATTCAACTTCTAATCTCAGAATTTTAAATCTCCACTCAAACTTCCTTCCTCCCTTAAATTAAAAAAAAAAAGATGTACTCTTCTTATGAATGTAAAACTTCTATTTATGATCTTTTTCTCTCCCATCTCTATCTCTCTCTTGCATCCTCAATCTTTCCATTTCCACTGGATCCTTCTTCTTTTCTGCAAGGATGCTCAGGTCTCCTTTGTCCTAAAAACAAAACAAAACCAAAAAACCATCTTTTCTGGATCTTGCTAAATTAACCTCTGCCATACCTCCCCACTAATTGACCTTTTTTTTTTTTTTTTACCAACAACTTCTAAAAGAAAAGCTCTACACTCACAATCTTCTCTTTTTTGATCATTTCTTCCCTTCCCAAACCATTGTGTCCCTACAGTACTACTGAAACTTGTCTCAAAGATCCAGTAAAACCCCCTGGGTTTTGCGGTTTGTTTGTTTGTTTGTTTGTTTGTTTGTTTTTTTCAGAAAAATTGGTATTTAACCACTTCTACCTCATTCTATTCTTGGGAATTGATTTTTGAAGCCAAGTTTAAAAAACCTCTTAACTGACAAATTCATTTTAAGCAATCCTAATTCTTCTTGATCCTTTCACAGCATTTGACCACTTTTTCTGTCATGATTGGCAATCTATCTCTTAGTTTCTTGACACCATTCTCATGATTCCTTGAGAGATATCATGGTGAGATAGGTAAAGTCTAGATCTGGAGTCAGGAAACCCTGGATTTAAATCCCACCTCGGATGCTTCCAAACTATGGGATAGTGGATACTTAAACTTTCTGTACTTCAGTCTCATCTGTAAAATGAAGTACTTGGATTCAATAAACTCTTAAGGTTCTTTGTCATTCTAAATATTTGATTCTTTACCTTCGATACTACTTCTCTGTCTCCTTTCCTGTCTTTTCTTTCTTCT
Source organism: Antechinus flavipes (assembly GCF_016432865.1). Classification (NCBI taxonomy): domain Eukaryota; kingdom Metazoa; phylum Chordata; class Mammalia; order Dasyuromorphia; family Dasyuridae; genus Antechinus; species Antechinus flavipes. The sequence continues at coordinate 473,229,558 of NC_067400.1, forward strand.
TCAGATAAAATGTCTCTCTTACACAGTGCTCTTTCTGATTTAGCTACTTTGACCAGGGCAATTCCAAGAAGAGAATTAATGAACTCTGAATGCATATTGAAGTATACATTTTTTTGAATTTTCTTTTCTTGGATTGTTGTTTTGTCTGTGATTTTTTTTTGCAATATGGCTAATATAATTGGAAGAAGGGTGTCGGGGGCCCTGGACCTGAACCTCCTGAAGTGAGTTGAGGACTCCTTTGTGCCAGGACCCACCCTAACCCAGGATTCCTTGATTACCATGCTGAAGTGGTGGAACCTGGCCCGTGGCAGGGGAGGCACAGAAAGGATGGGCTCCTCCTTCGGGGAGCGATTGGGGAGGAGTCCCTGCCCCTCTAGATGAATTACAGGTGGAGGGAAAAGGACTATAAAAGGAATGGACTCAGGATGGCTTGGGGGAGACACCACTGACTTGTAACACCAATAAACATCGTTGCATCTATCCACCTAGGCTCCTCTGTCTGGTATTTCCCTCCTCCCGTCTCCACGAGGAGGGCTGGAGACGTCCGAAGCCCTGTCCGGCTCGGGGAAGCTGGAAGAGGCAGTCTCTGTTAAGGTTCCCAGTGACTAGGTCTCGGCCCCTGACAGAAGGGCATATGTTCCAGTTTTCCAAAAAAAAGAAGAGAAAAGATTCTATAAGTTAATGGGTTTAACTTCAGTTCCCGGAATGAATGATTAGTGAATATCAAGAAAGAAAAGTAGGGGGCCAGCAGGATTTCATGAAAAAAAGACGACTTTGATATGATAATCCATATCAAATTGTTTGCCTTCTCAAGGAGAGGGGAGAGGGAAGAAAGAGAATTTCGAATTTAAAATTCTAAAATTGAATGTTGAAATTTTTTATGTGTAATTGGGAAATATTTAACTAAAAAAATGTATTTTTAAAAAGAAGGCTCCAGAACCAGAAGAACATTGAACATAGTAATAGCAAGATTATATAATGGTTAACTATGATAGATTTAGCTCTTTTCAGCATACAGTGATCTAAGACAATTCCAATAGACTTGGAATTAAAAAGATCATCCACATCCAGAGAAAGAATTATGGAGACTGAATATGGATTGAAGCATCCTATTTTCACCTGTGTTTTTTGGTTTGCTTTTTTCTAATGGTTTTTCCTTTTTTGTTCTGATTTTTCTTTCATAACATGACTAATAGGGAAATGTGTTTAAAATTATTGTACATGTACAATCTATGGGAAAAAGATGAAAATTTGGAAGTCAAAATCTTACAAAAATCAAAGTTGAAAATTATTTTTTCATGATTGAAAAAATAATATACTATTGAAAATTTTTTAAAGCTCTTTGATTCTTTCTTTTTTATTCTGTCCCTTTCCTTCCTTGATCATGTTATTTTTTCCCATAAATTTAATTATCACTATTCAAAAATCCAACCACAATCCCTTTCATAAAATCATGAAATTTGAGAGTTGAGAAGCACCTCAATAGCTTTTCATTTTTAGTCCAACTCATTACGAAATAAAGCCCCACTACATGAAAAGTAGTCGATCCATCTCTGCTTTAAGACTTTTAAGGGATGAGGGTAGCATATAGGAATTGTTAGAAAGTTTTTTTTTGTTTTGTTTACTCAATAGCAAGCTAAAATTTGGGCATCTTCCACATATTCCTCCTACTTCTGCCCTTTGGGGCCAAGAAGAACAATTCTAACCCCTCTTTCAGTACTTCTGATACTTAAACATTTGAAATTTTCTTCTCTCTTCCCAAAAGACTCCTGTCTTAAGGTCCTTTGTCATTCTAAATATTTGATTCTTTACCTTTGAAACTACTTCGCCAACCTGGCTACCCTGCTCTAGTCACTGTCCCACTTAATTATCAATGTCCTCCTTCCCTATGGTACCCAGAACTGAATACAATATTCTTGCTGTGATCAGACAAGAGCAGGATACAGAGAGAACATGATATTCTCATCCTTGGAAGCTATGTCTCTCTTAATAGGGTCTAAGATTCCATTATTTTTTTTGACTACTACATCATACTAAAGATTTTTATTGAGTTTACAATTTACTTAAATCCCTTGGATTTTTTTTTAAAGAAAAATTGATATTTAAACATTTCTCTCTCATCCTATTCTTATGAAGTTGATCTGTTGAACACAAGTAAAAGATGACATTTCTACCTACTAAATTCCATTATTAGATTCAGACTAATGCTCTAGTCTGTCAAGAAATTTTTGCATCCCGACTCCATCATCCAGTATGTCAGAGATTTTCCCAGCTTTATGTTTTCTACAAATTTGAGTGTTTCATTTACATCTTTATCCAAGTCATTGCTAAAAATGTTTGATACAACAGGAACGATTGCAGATTTCTAAGGCCTTTCACTGAAGACTTTCTTCTATGTTGATATTGAACAATTGCTCTTTGAGTCCAAGTATTGAACTAATACTGAATACATTTAACTTTATTTTTTACTTAATGCATTTAACATTTAAATAGTCAATATCTCTCCATCTTCTCTACTTCTATCTTCTCCATAAGAATAATAAAAGACAATTTACAAAATCTTTGTTAAAATCTAGGTAAATGATAAACACAGTGTTCCCTTCATCTGAAGGTGTTTTTTTTTAAAGTGTTCAGTAAGTAAATTACCCTAACTATGAGGTTAGCATTACATCTTTTCTTCACGAAATCCTGCTGGTCCCCTACATTTCTTTCTTGATATTCACTTAATCATTCATTCCGGGAACTGAAGTTAGACCCATTAACTTACAGAATGTTTTCTCTTCCCTTTTTGGAAAACTGGAACATATGCCCTTCTTCCGATTATATGATGCTGCTCCCATTTTCCACCATATTTCAAGATAACTGAAAATGGTTCAGCAATCACATTTACCTAAGCACCTAAGGATGTATATAGTTCATCTGAGCCAAGATAAATGAATTCATTATTATCAACTTGGTAACTTTTTTACCATCTCCATTCTTATCTTTGTTACCAACTCTGTTAAGCATTTTTTAGTAATTTACTTGGTAATTGCCAGTGTAAAAGTCATTCTCCTTAGCAAAAAAAAAAAAAAAAAAAGCAGCAAAGTAAGAATTAAGCAATTCTGCTTTCTCTCCATTATCAGTTGTTACCATTCCATTCACCTCAAACAAAAGCCCTACTCATTATTTTATAGTTATTGTTTTTTTTTAATCTACAGTCACACACACACATACACATAAACTTTTATTGTCCTTCATTAGCCTTAGCTGATTCCAAGTTTCAATACTCTTGACATTATTTACTGAGTTCCTGTTCCACATTTCCAACTGCCTAGTGGGGATCCTGGCATCTCCATTTGGGTGTATGGATATTATTTTAAACACAGCAGGTCTAAATCCAACCTCATCATGTTCTTCTTCCCTGACAAAAAAAGGAAGGAAAAAATTCTATTAAGAATACAAATTATGATAAAAAGTCAAAGGATATGTATGAATAAGTAATTTTTGGACGAAGTAACCAAAGCTATCTATGGTCATATTTTTAAAAGCTGCAAATCACTATTGATTTAAGAAGTATAAATTAAAACAACTCTGAGGTAACATTTCACTTCTATCAAATTGATTAATATGGCAATTTGGAACTATGCCCAAAGGCATATAAAACTGCATACACCCTTTGACTCTACAATACCATTACTATATGTGTATCCCCAAAGAGATGAAAAACAAATAGAAAAGTTTCCACATGCCCAAAAATATGTCTAGCAGCTCTTTTTTGTAAAGAGAACCAGAAGAACCAAAAATTGAGGTAATGCCCATCAACTGGGACATGTTATGATATATGATTGTGATGGAATACTATGATACTCTAAGAAATGATGAACATGAAATTTCAGAAAAACCTAAAAAGAATTACAAGAACTGATGCACAGTGAAATAAGAAGATCCAGGAGAATATTGTAGACAGTAACAGCAATATTATATGATGACCAAGTTTGAATGTTAGCTATTCTCAGTGAAACAATGATCCAAGATAATTCCAAAAGTCTTAAAAAAAAAAAAAAGTCAGTCTACCTCCAGAAAAAGAACTGATGGAATCTGAATGCAAATTAAAGCATATTTTTTAAACTTTATTTTTCCTGGGGGTTTTGTCCCATTTTTTCTTTCCCATTTTTTGTTTCATAACATGAGTAATATGGAAATATGTTTTACATAACTACACATATTTAACTTAGAGGAAAGAAGAGGATTTGAAACTCAAAAAAAATTTTAATGTTAAAATTGTTTTTATGTGTGATTAGGAAAATATATTTTTTAAAAAGAAAGCAGAACTAAAAAACAAACTAACAACAATCCAGTACTCTTTCTTACATCTCCTTTACTATCCATTTCAGAACAAATTATTACTCATTCAGTGATATTATCAGATTTCTCCTTTGCTTTCCCATCCAATCATCATCCAATCAGTTCTAAATCTACATCAATATTGTCTCTATTCTGTCTTTTATTCTCATTGACATTATACAAGTTCTCATCATTACCTACCTAAACTAGTAAAATTGCCTCTTAGTTTCTTTGCTTATAGTTTCTTCCCACTATTTCTTCCTTACAATACCAGAATAATACATGTCTAATATATCAGGACTCAAAAAATATCCAGTGCCTCCTCATTGCCCACCAAATAACATCTCAACTCATGCGTCTAGAATTCAAAGCTTTCTGAAACCTAGCTTCAGGCAACATTTCCAAATTCATGTTACTCTACTTTCCATACTACACACATTCTATCCTAATGTACTCCTTGCGCCATGATCTGTACCTTTGATCACAGTATTCCCTCTTCATGGAGTGCTTTTTTCCCAATTCTATATACTGAAATCATATATATCTGTCAAGATTCAGCTCAACTATGCTCTCCATGAAGCTTTCCTTGATTTCTCTGACTAGAAATGATGTCTCTTCTCTGAAATGTTTTTATTAGCTTTTTAATTAAGTACGTTTACTATATTCTGTTGCTTACATATCTTGTTTCTCTGGCTAGAGACAATACTATCAACCTATGCTATCCTCTATAATTCCTTTAATTCTGCTTTCTCTGGGTAAGTGCTACAATATACAACTCACTAAATGGTGCGTTGTATGTAGTAAGCATTTAATTAATGTTTGCTAAATGAGTTGCAAGAACTGATGAAAAGTGAAATCAGAATTGCTTGTATTTATTCTTTGTGGTTTCAATTCTTCCTCATGTTTATAACCTTGGATGTATATAGTGTATAAGATTATGATCCCTCATCTTTACAAATAAACTGAGTCTCAGAGAGGTTAAGGAACTTGCTCAAAAACTCACATATTACAAATAGCAGATTCTAGCTCAGAACCCAGATTTCCTTCCTCCAAATCTAGGACTTTTTCTACTCTACTTTATTACTTCTCTATGGCATCTTTCTGTCAGATGAAAAATAAAATCTAAAAAACTACTTCTAATTAAATTTAAATAAATGACCCCGAATGATCATCCCCTTTTCTGTCCTGGCTCCTGATTCATATATCCGTAGCACATTGTAAGGGAGGAAATGGAATGAAAAGATTATTAACCACCTACTATGTGCAAGGAACTGTGCTAAATGCTTTACAAATACTATATCATTTGAGGGGACAATCAACTCTATCTTGAATATTCAAGTCTGTGCAACTGTTTTTCCAAATATTTTCTTGACTCCAGTGCTTTCCACAACAAAGTAAATGTAACTCACTTTTTTGTGGCTTTATTTCACATCAGTCCTTAACTGCCTCCCATATAGATGAGAATTCTCCAATTTCGAAGGAGTTGCCGAAAGCTATATACGGTGACTCCAGAACCAGAAAGTATTGGATCCAAGAGCTCTTCATCTCCAGTTGTTTGGCAAACCTCACTTTTACTCTTCTTCCTCCCAGCAATATGTAATTTGGAAAAATCTCAAGCAAAGAAACAGAAAATTATAATAAAAAGGTGTGAATCTCATGCTTACATGTCCTGTTTATTTGTAAGTTAGGACTGTCAAAGTCATCTGTCCTAATCTTTCAAAAACTGAAAAATACCCCTGGATATACTGGCACAAGACACTAGTTCACGTCCCCTTTGTATCATTTACAATGTTATTTCTGGGTGAGTTTCTGTATGTTTTTCCCCTAGGTATTATTGAGCCAGTTAGCATAAATGTTTGAACTTAAAGGGAAAAGCCATCAAACAAAGGAAGAGAAAGCTGTGTCCCAGGGAACAAGAGTGGCCCAGGGAAAGAAAAAAAAAGAAGAAAGAAAACCAAAGACATATGGAGTTCATCACAACTGAAGCACAACTCCCTAAGCCATGGAAATGTGTGTGAGTGTGGGGGGCACATCTGAAGCAACTGTTTTTCTATGTGCCTTGCAAATTGTTTTGTGGTTTTTGTAGAGTTCCTTTTGGGTGATTGCTTTTAAGCACCACCTAAACCCAGCCCAGTCCAGAGTTACAGCTGAGCTCTTGCTTAATGATGTTTTAAAGCACCTTCTACAAGCTGGACTGACAGTTTCTTTAAAGCCTGGAGTTTTGTTTGTTGTGCTTTTAATGTTTTTGTTTTGTCCCAAGAGATAACTAAAGGGGCAATACCCACACATGAACAATGGAAGTTTACCACCACCCAGTCAGGGTGGTACAATGCTTGTAATGGATCTGTTGTTGTCTGTCCTACATTCTCCAAGAGGATCTTGACATCAGGGAGATAATGCCATGACATGCAAGTAGCACTTAATAAATATTTGTTCTCTTTCCCTCCAACCTCCTAACTCATGGGCTTCTAAACAAAACTGAAGAAAAATAATCAAACCACATGCCTGTATCCACTACAAATCTATGTTACAGATTCTCAAGTGGCCCTCATTGCAGCAAGGTAACCCTTTATATCTTCTTAATCTATTCACTTAACACACTGACTTTTCCAAAGTTTTTCTTCCCTCCTCAAATCTCCTATCTCTCAGTCTCATTCCAAACACCTCAGCTAAGAACCTTGCCTCATATTTCATTGAAAAAATTGAGGTTCTTCAAAAAGAGCTCCCTCTTTTCTCCTATTCCTCATTTCACATCACAGTGCCCTGCACATAGTAGGTGGTTAATAACCTTTTCATTCCATTTCCTCTCCTACAATGTGCTAGGGATATATGAATCAGGGGCCAGGACAGAAAAGAGGTGTAATCACTCAGGATCTTTGCCTCAGAGTTAGCAAATATGAAGATGCTTTCTGCAATTTTGTTCCCCTTTATCCTTCACACGAAGGGGTAGTAATTCTGCTCCTTACTGAGGCAAATCCCTCTATAAGTACAAATGATCCCAATCCATTCCTCAAAACACCTTTACTTGATTCATCCATCCCAGGTAGCTTTCCTTCTGTGTCACTCCTCCCTTTTGTGACTCAATTCCTTGAGAAGGCCATCTTCAATCAGTGCCCCTCATTTCCTTTCCCTATTACTCTCCTAAATCTTTGCAGTCTGACTTTTGACTTCATCATTCAATTGAAATTGCTCATTCCAAAATAATCCCAATAAGACAGACATCTGTCTCCTCTAGTTAATATAGATCACAGCTCCTCCCAAGCAACTCTCATCCATGTCATCATAGAAGTTCAATGGAGAGGTAATATCCACTTAGAGGAGCTATTGACTTTTTTCCTACTCTCTTAATATTAAAAAATAACTCAATTGTCAAGTCAGTCTCAGATCCCTGATTGTTTTACAGTTCGTAGTTGAAACTATACACTGGGCTAAATGTTTCTTGCTTTAATGAGTTAGCTTAATGTCCTATAGCCACAGATATAAAATGGATAAAGGAACCATCTTGGAATCAGAAAGACTTAACTTTAGGTCACACTTATGGCATGTTCTGGCTGGGTGATTCTGAGAAAGGCACATATCAATATCCTGTCACTGTCTATGATTTTAGGTAATATTTAGTTAATTAAATCCATTGATAGAAGGAGTTTTTCCTTAGGATTTCCCAATACCCAAGAAAATCACAGACTAGAATAACACAACAAAAGACAGCTTTAGTAAGAAAATATTTACTGATTGACTACAGGTTGTGTAAAACAGTGCTTGATCCCTGCCCCTAAGGAAATTGGATTCTGATGGGGGAGATGGAATAGTCACTTCAGAGATACAAGCACACAGACATAATACCATAATTACAACTGTATGTTAGGGGTGGTGTCAAGGATCATGTTTGTGGATACTTTCTAGTTCTTTTCTTAAGTAAGAATTAATCAAAAGCCTGTGGCTGAAAGTCAAAAAACAGGAGACAAAGAGCATTGGGAGAGAGTATACAACGCCCAACATTTTTCCTTTGATGTCAAAGCTCCTTTGACCCTGGTCAGCATTGATGTGTTGTCAGACCATAGAGGTGTCAAAAAGAAGCAGCAAAGATGATTCATGAGAATATTTTCTTGCTTTTTGTTTTTAACAAGGACATGCTGTACTGCCCTTCCCCCTTTACCTGATCCCTTCCTCAACTCTGAAGTTTAAAATGTCTAAGGGAGTTGAGAGATAGAGGTTTAGTGGAAAAGCCTCTGGTTTTGAGTGCAAACTATATCTTTTTAGCAAATAAAAATAATAATAATAATTTTTTAAAGTTTTAGAGAGATATTTTTGGACGTTTAAACTATGTTATTGTTCAGTCTGATAAAGCTTTATAGGAAATAAAGAAAATTTCAATTTAAAGGGTTAGGAACATTAGGAAGAGAAAAAAAAATCAAGTGAATCAAGAAGACAAAAGAAATGTTATACTAATAGAGCTATGTCTTTGCATAGGATATATGAAGAGTCTTTGACCTGAAAGAACTCAAAGAATGAACAGAGTCCTCACTAGCCATTAGTAGAATCCTAAATTTCTCTTTAAAGAAGAATTAGAATTCTTTATATCAGAACAAAAACTCAACTTCCAAAATAAGAAGGGCTGAAACATAAAAATCCCTAAAAAGACCCTCACATTATTTAATCATTTCATCATCATACATCATTTCAATTCAACTCAATAATCCAACTCAATAATCATTTACAATTTCTACTACATCTTACTTCTGCTACATGGTGTGGGGTATTCAAAGAAGGTGGAAGACAGATGCTTCCCCTCCAAGAAGCCTATTAACTTCCCAAACAGGTTTACAATGTCAGGACTTTTTGTTCATGTGTTCATTTTTTGGAACCTATCACCTAATTGGTATAGGGAACTCCCAATCAATCCACCAATAAGAATTTGTTAAACCTCCTCTATGAGTCAGACGCTGTATTAAGTGGATACAAAGTCAAATGTGAAATGCTCCCTACCTTCAGTATCATTCATTCTAGTGAGGAATATGCACATGTTTCTCATTAAAATACTTAGCATAGTGCCTAACATGTACTAGATGCTTAATAATTAATGTTTATTGATTGATTGACTGGTATGTAACTGCAATGTTAACACTGCCTAATGGACACCTAGTCCTTAAAGTATGTGCAATCTCCATGTGGAACATAGTGAGTCTGTTTTCTGAAATAGGGTGTCCTTTCCTTCCCTGCTTCATAGAATACACAGGTAATTTTCACCCTGTTGGTTTACTGTATTGTGAGGGACCACTAAAGTGGAACAATGTGTGAATACAAAGGCTCAAACAGACAAAATCTCTCTTCTCTAATGGATATGACCCAAGAACTTCTGTGGCCCTCAAAGTTGGGGCAAGAGAGGGAGAGCCCTTAATTTCTCTCTCCTTTGCCCAGCCACCATTTGGCCATGAGGAGATATATGCATATATATAAATATTATATGTATATATGTGTGTATGTATGTATGTATACATTTTTTTCTGTTTCTTCCATCTCTACTGTTTTATTCTTTCATAATCTTAAATGAATAAAGTTGGAGACTAGGTTATGACCTTGTGAGTTCCAAATTATTGAGAAAGCCTCCAAAAATACCACTTGAATGAATAACAGTCTATAGGTAGCTGTAGCAACTGCATGTGGTAAGGAATCAGCCCAGAGGAGTAACTTGTTTGATCCAGCCCAACAGTAAATCAACCTAGCAGCAAAATTGCCATGTCCTATAAGCAAGAAAATGACTCATCCATCAGCTACGCCACACCCAGAAGTGAACTGAGTACTTGTAAGCAATGTTTTGTAGCAACCACTTCATGTTTGAGCCCACTCTCCCCAGGGACCGGGGTGGTATAGAAAGTGGCACCAGTTTGAGAGATTATTGTAATTTAGACCAGCACTATCTTCTCCACAAATGTCCCTTTGTGAAAGTTAATTGATATTAGCTGATTAAATGACAATAGGGAAATATTAACTCGTGATTGATACTGGGGGCTCAGAAGTGACAGTTTTAAACACTCTGATTTCAGACACCTCTCAAGCCATCTAAGCTAAGGACCAACATAATGGTGATCCTTCCTTTATATGTCATTGTATTCCCCAATTCTAATGTGTGCTGTTTCTATTTTTGTATCCCTAGCACATAGCATAGTGCTTGATACAGAACAAATGTTTAATAAATGCTTTATTTCATTCATATGGATTTATAGACTCTTTGCAGCTATTTCTCCTCCAGAAACTGGTCCACAGGTTAGAAACTACTGAATTAATTGGAATAATCCCAAAATAATGTCTTTCCACAGACTGTATGAGTCCACGAGGACACCTATGAGCAGCCAAGGTTTCTTTTTAATCTTATGTTATGTGATGCTTGCTTTTGTTGGGTAAAATTCAACGACTAAAATTCCTTTTGTTTTTTTCCAACTCTGTTTTGTTTTGTTGTTGTTGTTATTTGTTTAATGATCATAAGGTTTTCAAAATACCAGATTGGCTGGGATGCACAAGAGAGGGCACCAGTGTTCTATTCCTAGCTCCATACCATGGAGTAAAAGTATAACATGCTACTTTTTTACAGAGGAACAAACTGGGAAAAGTTATTCCTCTCTCCCTCCCTAGGGAGATGGTGAGGTCAGGGGTGTGAATTCAATCCCATGTGGGCCTGCTAGATTTACAGAGAATAAAACAAGCTTCCACGGTCACAGATTTCACACCCTGCCACCCCCTCCCCTGACTGCCTGGATTCACAAGAGGGACTGGGTGAAGAGTGTGGATGACTCAACACATCCCATCATCATTCCTGGAAAAACAATCCAAAGCTCATAATCTAGATACTATGGGTCAGTAGCATCATTCTGTGATCTGTGAGATTCTATGATCTTCACAGACAAAGGACAGGCCATGGGCTTAATCAGTCAGTCTAGTTCTTGCTCCTCTGAATAAAGGGGACAATGGCCATGGAGGAAGGACTCTGGCAGGAAGCTGTGCCCATCCATCAATTAACAGGGCTTGGCACTTCAGTCAACAGTAAAAGGAATGCCGAATCAGTCCCAGAGTCAGACTGATTGACTCCAAGTCTGTGCCATGTTCTTGGAGATGCGTGGGTTCTAAAAACCCCAATCCCTCAGCTTTGATACTGTATTAAAAATTCATACACACACCTACCTGGAAGCTTACCTTTCCTCCAAAGGAAAAAAAAATAACAATAATAATAATAAAACAAAACCCAGATGCAGGAGCAGCATAGACATTCTGTATATCTCATTGCCGTCAGTGACCTGAGATTACATATGGCTAGGTTCCCACCTGCATGCCAAAAGGGGAGACCCACAGGTAATACAGGCTGCTCCCACAGGGGCTGAGACAGCTGCACAAACACCATGGCTTTGTCCATCTCCATGTGCCTACAGAAAATAAACTGATGAAGTCATGCTGGCGAGCCTGGGGTCTTGTGTCACCCTCAAGTCATTAGGACCCCTGCCCAACCAGCCCACTAGTCCAGGTTCAACATGCCCACAGGTGTGTTGATCTTCACCAGCTGGCATAACAGGGCTGTGCCAGCTCTGCAACTCAAACAGGCTAAAGGCATCCAAAACTAATACAGGCAAGCCCAGAGAAACCAAGAAGTGCAGAGAAAGGCAGGCTGTTCTCCCCTCACAATGAAAATAAATTGCAAAAAAAGTTAAAAGATATAATTGGAGCTGGTGTCATTGCAGGAGGGCCTGGGAGAGATGGAAGGGAGAAAGAGAAGGGAAGGGGGAAAGGAGAGGCAGATGGAAGGAGTTAGAGAGATGAGAGATAGAAGGAAAGAGGTAAAGAAAATGATAGACAGGTTGGAGAGAAGGGCAAAGTGAGTGAAAGAGATGGGGAAGAGAAAGAGAAAGTGAGGGAAGGGAAGTGGGGAAAGGGAAGGAGGAAAAGAAAAAAGAGAGGAGGGAAAGAGAGAAGAAGAAGAAAGAGAAAAGAATTGAAGAAAGGGGAGGGGAGAATCCATAGAGAGAATAAAAATAGAAGCATCTGCAAAAGTTCATCCAAGTAAAGTAATTCCATAGGCCCATATCTGTTTCTGTCAAGTCTGATGGTTAAGGGAAAGAACAATCAATTTAGCTATTGAGTCAAAAACATTGATCAAGTCCTTACTTTTGCACAGGTGCCATATTCCTAAGCAAGATAGACTATATGCCCTCAGGCCATCAAGTCAGTATAAGCTCTATAACATTGTGTTTTTCTGACTTTTGAATGCATCAAGTCCTTTAGAGAATATACTACTGGATGGCTAAGACTTAGTTCAGAGAGAAAAATAAAACACCACTTCCAGCAGTAGGATGGCATCCTTTCATCCACTCTTGTCTCCCCATTCAAGAGTATTGTTTTCTTTAGCAACCCTTTCTTCACCTTCCATCCTTCCATTCCCACCCCTGGGTGGCTAACACTTTGTTTTTCTGGGCTCCTGAGAACTGGATTGGAGACCAACAAAATACAGCCTATTATCAAAAGATACATAATACAACCACAGACACCTGAAATCCTTAAGAAATGATTTGTTCTGCTTGTCCAACTTTGCCAGAAAACTAAGACTATACAAAAATAAATTATGGAAATCTGTTTTTAAAGTCCTAGGGATGTCTCTGCTTTGTTTATTATGCCTCTGTGGAAACTGGATTGAAGTACACACAAATAAGATGTTGTCTCCTCATCTAACCCACAGACAAAGATGCCTTCATAGTTATTGAGATGCAACATAGATGGCTTTTTGCCTTCCACACCAACACACTCTACTCCCTCCACACAATCCTTATCCCTTTTTCATCAGACTTGTCCTTTGTTCCATCATTAAAGGCACTGTAACACTAACCTCCTCTGTTTCTTTCCATCTAATTTTCTCCTTTTTCATTTCCTTGATTAGGATCGCAGGATTTGACAGGTGAAATCACTGTGGCTTGGGGGAAGTGACTGATCCAAAGTCACACTGGTAATAGGTCCTACTAATTCACTATTTTTCCACTGTAGCATGTTGTCTTCCATCTCCTATCATATTTCCCATAGCTTTCTTCAGATGCTATCTTTTTCAGGACAGTTACACACACACACACACACACACACACACACACACATACATACTCCATTTGGCTAACATTTTCCAGAACTCATCAACCAATTCGAGTATTTTTTTTAATCCATGGGGATCTGAAAAGATCCCACCATGAGTCAGGCATAATATTTGGGCCTTCAGCTCTTCCAAACTGTGCTGGATGCTGGGTGGTCAATATTAGGTGTTGAGTGGTAATTTCCTCTCTCTCAAAAGGCATTTTCTTTTTTTTTTTTTTAATTTTTTTTTACTTGTAGGTCAGAGCCATTGTGGCTCCCACATGACACTGCTGACTCAGGAACCTTGTCATCCACTCAAACCCTGAAGTCTCTTTTTTTAACATAAATTACTTTATAATGACATCTCCCCTTTCCTCTACTCAAATAGTTTACTGTTTAACCCCCATTCAGGTCTTTACATTTATCATAATTTTCATAATTGTATTCTGTATTCTAATTCAGTCTTCTTAGCTTCTTGTCATCTGGAAATTTATCCAAATCATGAACAAAATGTTACACAGAACAGACCCACATTGTCTGTAACTATATAAACTGGAGGGTGACCAGGAAGGAGCAACTGAAGGGAGTCTGGCCTCAGTCATTTAGCACTAGTCAACAAAAAGAAGGAAAGGGTCTCAAGAAGACACTGAATAATCAGTGAGCTAAGTGAATAAATGGATGAATGAATGAATGAATGAATGAGTCATTCATTCTAGCTTCTCCTATATCTCTCAAAAACTGATGCACCAAACAGATGATCTTGGCTGAGAAAACAAACCCCAGTAAAACATGGGCAATAAACTGACACTCATTAGGCAACCCTCACTAAGTCATTTTTCTCAGTACCTCAGTTTTCACATGTATAAAATAGGACTAATAATATCAGGGGGGAGGAGAAGTGGAGAGAATACACATATAGATAATACTTACCATGGCCAGACTTTGTGCTAAGCACATAATCAATATTTACCTCATTTGATCTTTACAACTTTAGGAGGTAGGTGCTGTTCTAACCCTCTATATCACAGTTGAAGCTGAAATGAACAAATTAAATGATTTATCCACTCACAGATAATAAGAGTTGGAGGCTAGATTTGAATGCAGGTCTCCCTAAGTGCTGACCTAGTGCTCTGGCCACGGTGCTACCTCACTGCCTAAACAATCTCCTTTTCAAATTTGTTGGAATATTGCGTTCAGTTCTAGGCAATTTGGGCAGAGACAAATTAGATCTTGTCCATAAGGACCAGGAAGAGCGAGTCTAGAAGTCAAGAAATTAGGCTGGTAAGCTTGAAGAGAAAAAAAAAAGACTCTCTATTTGGCCTCAGAGAGCATAAATAAGAGCAGTGGATGAATAATGCAGAGGGAAATGTTAAGTTGTAAGAAAAAAATTAACCATTAAAACCATCCAAAAGTAGAGTACTGAATTCCACCCATTACTCTAAGTGCTGGCCACTTCTCAGAGGTACTATAAAGGGGCATCCTGATCAAATAAAGCTGTATAGCATATAGGATGATCTTTTCCAACTCCAAACATATGAATGTGTTGCAAGTACTTTGTAAACTATAAAATGAATAGTCAACATCCATATGAACTCAATCAATATGTCAACAATGAAGATTTGACCAGATGGCTGCGTCACATAGATTCACTTGTAGCAGCAATGGAGGATTTATGTGATTCGGCATCAGGTCATTGACAGCAGAATTTGCAGAGTACTTTCCATACGCTAATTGATGGAGATTATTCACTGAGTCATGGAACCTAGGTGCTATTTTGTTGCAAACTGCAAAATGCTGAAGTTGACTGAGTACCTTGAAGATCAGCTGGCTAGAATTGTATCTCAGAACTCATTCTTTTTTTTTTAATTGACAGATGAAAATTCCTGCCCTACAAATGCAAACTACAAAATATCCTAGAGATTTCAAGAAATTAAGCGTATTGAAATTGAAGCATCATTTTAAGGAAGGTTACATGCCTTTGTAAAATTTCTACTCTATGCTGGGCTGTATAAGTGCTTATGAACATCATCTTACCCTCACCCTGGGAGGCAGCTACATTTTATAAGTGAAGAAACTGAAACAGACATATTTAAGTGGGGGATCACCCAGCTAGTAAATGTCTGAGCTGGATTTGAACTCAGATCTTCCTGACTCCAGGCATTCAAGTCACTGGTCACCTCATGCTATCTAAGTGCCTCAAAATTAATACCTACAACCTGTCAGATATATCTTTGCTAAACTTAAGAATAATTCTTTTCATTGATGTCGTTATGTTAAATAATCATATTCTCCAAAGTTTTTACGATATAGATACAGAGAAAAAAGTACTGATCCTAGAACCAGGAAGATCTGAATTCAATTCCAGCCTCAGTCTCAGACACTTAGCTAGGACTCTAGGCAAGCCACATAATCCTGTTTGCCTCAGTTTTCTCATCTGTAAAATGAGCTGAAGAAGAAAATGGCAAATTACTGTACATCTGCTAGAAAAAAAAAAAAGGGAGGGGAGGTCACAAAGTCAGATATGACTGAAAATGATTGAACAATAAAACAGAAGAGATTAAAATGACATAGGAACAAGACAAGGTCCATGTCATTCCTGTCATCCATGTCATTCTCTTGGAGATGTCCTAAGATTCTTTCAGTGAGTCTAAAAACTTACCTCCCGATACGTTTATTGAATTGTAAAAATAAATCATTTATCAATCTATTCTGTAGTTACAGATCATGAAGTTCAAAAAGAAAAAGCATAAGACAGCAGCTTGACTTTTAATCGTTTCTATCTGTACTCTCTCCCAAAGATGAGAATGATGAATACAATAATGATAATATACTTATTATAATATATCAATATATAAATACATTTAATAAATTTATTAATATAATTTAATACATAATACAAATTTATTTGTACATACTATGTTTATGTTTATGTATTTAATAAAATAAATATAAATAAGTAATGGTGATATATAATATAATGAAGATTTGTAAAAATTAATATTACTAATTTATTATAACAAATCCCCTACAGTATAATGGAAAGATCAATGACTTAGATATCAGGGGACATTATTAGCTCTACAATTCACTAGAGCTCTTACTTCTGATATGTTGTTGAATCATTCTGGTCCTTATATCTCCCAGCTATAAAATGGCTAGATAGAACTGGCTGATTTTCAAGAAGGTTTCTCAAGAAATTAGACTATACAACTTATACTGATATCCTCTGTATTTCCTTTGGAGGATCCAGGAGATGTCTTAAGGGGGATGAAGAGGAAGGAAGTTTTCTTCTAAGCCGTAAAGTCTAAGATAGCTATAAAACTACTATCATAAATGAATGTATCACAGATAGGGAAATACAGAAAAAATCTGTACTTTTATGGATATGAGGTACTCCCAGGATGGGAACTCCCTTACCAATGAAGATCACAACTGAGGTATGACTCAGTAGGTAAACTCTAAGGAGCTGTTTCATGTGTGTAGAGATTAAACGACTTTTGCAGGGTCTTTGTCTTCTTAACACAGGTCTTTTTAATATGGGTCTTTATCTTTTTAAATCCAAGTTTGGGATGCTTTTTCTTAATCATTATATATGACATAATTTTTTTAAAAACTTAAATTCAGGATTTAATAATTTAAAACATATTATGGTATCTAGGTATACAGGACATCATGCTAATCTGGGGTAGATGATTCATAGTAAAAATTTCAGTGTATGGTGGCAAGCAGGATAGGGCAAGGAGGAAACAAATAGCACTAATCAGGCCCCCCCCCCAGACACCTGTGAGTCTAATGAAACATAATTTGTCATAAGGTGAAAGAAAATACATAGAGATGGTTAAGCCCCTAAAGTATCCAATATATTTGGAAATTTACAAAAAGCAGAATTATTTAGCTTAGAAAAGAAAAGGCTCAAGAGTAATTTGATCATAGTCTTCAAGCAAAGATTACTATACTAGTACCACCTACGTGTTAGGTACTGTGCCAAGGACTGGGGATACAAAAAGACACAAAAGACAGTTTTTGCTTTCCAGAATGTCACAAAAAGGATTATGGCAAGTTTCATTCCATTTTCACTAAAAAAAAAAAAAGTATTTTTTAAAGGTCATATCTCCTTTGAAGTTTTATCCCTCCCCCAGGAAAACACAAGGATTCTGCATTCCTCATTCTTTCATTCCTTATTATGTATAATAGGTTTCTGCTTGTATATATATTATTCCACTGCTAAACTATAAGTTCCTTAAGGGCAGGGATGATATCTTATTTAAACTTTATATTTTCTTAGTACCTGGCATATATAATCAGCAGGTGTCTCTGAGAAGGATAAAGTCTGGTTGAGAAGGGCTTTCCCTCTTCTCAAGTAAAAAGATAAATTACTTATTGTTCTTAAACCTATCCTGTATCTTCTCACTGGACCAGCTCAAAGGTGTACTCTTCCCCTTTATTCACCACCATCTTCATTCCTTCTTGCCTTCTATTGGAGGTAAAATCCTTGCCTTCATGTTCAAATCTACTGGGTTTAGGATGGGAACAAAGGGCTTAAGACTTTTAACTTAGGGACAATGATCCTGTGATCCATATAGATTATTTTTCTGCAGTTTTAGAGAACTAATAAAATAGACCCTAAAGAAAATCATAATCAGAAAAAATATATCTTGCACCACATAACTCATCATAACCCATTTGGCTAAGGATTTAGATCCCTAACCTATTTAAATTGAATGTATTTCCTGGTTGGCCATTGGTATTTTCCATCACCCTCTTCCTCCTTCCCACTCTACAATATACCAATATGCAGTGTACAACAATCATAACCAATCATGTTTTTTATGAAGCAAAATTAGAATAAAAGGATTAACCAAAAAAAAAAATCACCCTATAAGAGAACATCATATAGATAAAGTTGCCGGTTAACAAAACAAGCATAAACAGAGACAATTTAGAAGGATTTAAAACCTTTCGTCAGTTTTCCTCAGTTCTTTAAAAGAACAGATCAAAATCTTTGTCTTGGAAGTGTGACCCTAAGTACAGCCTGTTTCATTTAGCATCTAGTCCCTCTCTTTCTGATCCCCACCATTGCCCTACTTTCTCCTCAGATGCCAGAGTTGGGGGATGACACCACCAACATTGTTGCCACCATTCCAGCTGGTTAAGTCAGAGGCCTGGGAATGCTGTCATCCCCCAAAAAAAATTTCCTACTCAAAACTCAATAGATTTTCCTTCCCAGGATAGGGAGAAAACACTACTCTCTCTTTAAGACATACATACTTCTTATCCATTCATGGCAAAACAAGTTTTGACCCAAACTGCATGCTTAGAAAATGCTGTCAGGTGGCATCTGGATTTATTTCTCTTTGACAGAAATCATGATCAGGGGCAAATGAGCTTATACATAAAAACAATCAACATTTAACAAAAAGTTTAATTGAATTAAGTCAATCATCTCTTTGGTGTCCAACACTGGGGGCAAAACTAGGTAAATACCACCTCCCCCCACCAAAAAGAAAAAAGTATAAAACATGATCATTGCCCTCAAGGAGCTTACAATCTGTTGACAAGGTAAGACCATAAAAAGTTAAACATTTAGGGAATTAGAATATATTTTAAAGTGCCAAATTTGTGGGATATAGATTATGTGCCCAGTATAGAATGAAGTTGTCATAGAATTTGAACTGGGCCTTGAATCATGGGTTATATTTATTTAGAAAAGGAATGAATGAATGAGGGGGAAATTATTAAGTGTTTACTATTTACAATTCACTGTGCTAAGTTCTAGAAATACAAATAGTAAAATAAGACAATTCAGTAAGAATCAAGAAAAAAATTATTTCAGAGAAATCTGGGAAGACTCATGTGAATGGATGTAGAATATGACTAGAAGTGCAGAAGTGAGTAGAACCAGAAGAACAATGTATAACATAGAAAAAAATATATATCAAGAACTCTGACCAATGCATGTTTCCAAAGGACTGATGATGAAGATTGCTACTAACTTCCTGACAGAAAAGTAGTGGATGATTAAATATGCATATATTTTAGATTCAATATCTTGAAGACAGGGGCTATCTTTTGCCTCATTTTATATATCCAGCTCTTAGCTCGGTGCTTGACATGTAATAGATGTTTAATAAATATCTATTGGGAATATGGGGATTTCTTTTGCTTGATCATTCATGTTTGCTTTAAGACTTTAGTTTTTCTTTTTCTTTTCCATTGGGGGAAGACAATGATAAGAGGGGGAAAAGAAATAAATGTTTTATAATTTTTTGGGGAAAAAAATATATGTTTTAAAAAAAGAAAGTCAGGAAATGCCTACTTATGAGCTGCTTACATTCCAGTAAGAGGAGATAGAACATGTCAATTATTTTTGTTTCAAGTCATATAGAAGAGACCCAAAGTCTTTAGAATACCATGTAATTGACAATCATCTTCTTTACTATTACTTCCATTGATAAAACCATATTAATTTCTGATGTTGAACCAATTAGCAATGCCAAAGTCATTGATGACAAGAGCCTCTTTTGCCCAATCTTAAGTAGTTTTGGCTACTGAGGAGGCAGGCGCTATAGTACCTAGAGAGCAGTTGCCAAATAACATTGTTGCAAGATTTATTTTATCCTGGTTGTTGGCTACCATAGTTGAGCTAGAAGATTGATCTGAGGGATATTATTCCTGGGCTCTTGGGCTTAACCACTCACTGATGATAGTTTGACAAAGGTTGGTAATGATGCTGATAATCCATTCTGAAAGAGGTTGTTCCTCTCAAATTGGTTTTGGAGACTCAGTTGGAGAGAGGACCAGTGGACTGGGGTGAAACTGGGAGTACTGCTATTTCTAAAACAATTTAGTATAGAGTCCAAGGAGTGGTGGTGACTAGGGCAATGATTATGGTTTGACTTGCCTTTTATACACTATCATTTTCCTCTACTTAAGAATGTCCTAATGCTTCGATTAGGCTCCCCTGTGGGTGACAAGTGACTGATCCCTTTCTCTACTCTGCTTAGTGATGTCTACAAGAACCAGATGGGAAGTAGGGGTAGTGGTCTGAAGGTAGAGGGCAGAGAAGCTAATCCTGGGAAAGAAAAAGCATTTCAGGAATGAGAAACAACATACAGAGAGACAAAGGTGCATCAGTGATAAAGATGAGACCATGTTGGCTGACAATTATTCTGAAAGTATCATGAAGGATAACCCAGAGTAGACAGCAATGGGCAAGAAAACTAGTTCCCCAGTCTCAGCCTGACTTGTTGTGCTATCCTGCCTTCTACTGAAGCATTTGCCTGTTGTTTTTGTTGTTGTTGAGCACAGTCTTCTACAGATAAAAAATTAGGAATGCAAAAGGAGGCAGGTCTCTGGGTGATGATGTCCTAAGTGATGGATATTAGGAGACCCTTCTTAACCCTCCAGATTCTACGCAACTGTTATTGGGTGTAGTTTATTTTCTTTCTAATTCATACATATTTGTTTTCCTCACACTGGAAACCTTCATGAAATAGCATCTCATAACTCATGGGGGTGTGAGGTCACCTGGCTCTGGTGAATTATGAGCCTGAAGCGATTTCAGTCTGAAAAACAGCAAACACAGTTACAAGGAGCCGTGAGAGGCAAGGCCAGGGAGGAATTTATGTCAATCTGTTACTCCCCACAGAAAGCCAAACTGAGCTGCCAAATGATGTCACAGCAGCAAAGTGGGAAGGAGTGAGAGAGAAACAGGAGGAGGTAGGGGATGGGAAACTGACCAAGCCTTTCCCACAGCCCCCCTTTCCCTATTCTCTAGCTCCCAACACAGAATCGATGGATTTGCTGCTTCACAGTATAAACATTTGTGGATTCTCCTCTTGATCTCAGTCCCAAAGTATTATATATTTTCAGGTTACTGTAGCTTATTGTACTGTGTGCTTGTAAGCTCTTGAGATCAGGAATTATTTCTCCTCTGTCTTTGCATTCCCGGGGCATATCCCAAAATGCCTAATGCACAACAAATTATTAGATGATAGACTGATGATGTGTCTTTTCTTTGCATTTCTTTGATTCTATCGCTTTTTCCATGTTTTGCTTGAAAACTCCTAAGGAACAAGGATAATTCAATATTTTCTGGGTACAAACTTGGGGATAGTATAAAAACAGATTTGGAGGCAAAGGACCTGGATTCAAACCCTAATTTCTACTGCTTATGTGAACCATACTGAACTTTGCAAATATAAGAAGGATGAACCAGATGGTCTCTCTTTAAGGTTCCTTATAGCTCAAAATCCCATCATCCTCTGCTATAGCCAAAAAAAAAATCCTATTCCCTTACAGCCAAGCTTCAAACAATGAACCATCCCAAACTCCACTAGTATCTGACAAGAGAAATGAAATCTGTTGCCAGGAATGAACTCAAAGCCATTCTACTTGGTGGACATGCCAACTGGCTGTGCATAGCAATCAAGAGGAAAAAAAGAGGCAAAGGGGTCGTCTCTCTAACCACAGTGAGATCTCAGAGGGGGATCTTAGGGGAGAGTAGGCATGTATCTGTTTAATTCCATGTGGACCATACTCACTCTCAGCATCATGTCCCATTAATAAATTATAATCAGGCAGCAAATGATGAGAAATATGTCAGAGAGAAATTGTTATTCTAGAAGAACACGAGGTCA
Source organism: Antechinus flavipes (assembly GCF_016432865.1). Lineage (NCBI taxonomy): Eukaryota > Metazoa > Chordata > Mammalia > Dasyuromorphia > Dasyuridae > Antechinus > Antechinus flavipes. The sequence continues at coordinate 473,251,622 of NC_067400.1, forward strand.
TAAGATCATAGCTTTGGAGTTGGACAGACTGCAGAGAGCATTTTGTTCAGCTGCCCCCATCCCTCCTCCTCATGTAACTCATTGGAAAAACAAGACCCAAAGATGTTGGTTGATTTGCTTCAAGATAGCATAGTTAGAATCATAGGATTTAAAGAAGAGGGGCTTTAGAGTCATTATCATAGGTCAAGAATTTGAAGGGACTTAAGAGAACAAACAATCACACTGCTTCTTTTTACAAATGAGGAAAAAGGCCCAGGGAGATTGAATAACTAACCCAAGTCCATAGAGACCTAGGAAGTGGAAGGGTTAGGCATTGACCCCTGGTCCTCTGATTCCAAATCCATTGGTCTTTTTCAAGAACACCATCTATCTCTAGTAAATTAATTGTAGGACACAACACTATCAGACTCCTTCTCTAACTTAAAGCTAAGGTATGGTTAGGTTGTGTTATTTTTTCTTTCCCCAAATTCCCCATGTTGAATTATGGGACTGTAATTCCATCTTGGGAGCCATTTGTGGTTCGTGCTTCACTTCTTGTGGTTTATGACCTCAGCCACTGCCCTCCGTGGAATTACAGCTCTGACAGTCACAATCACTGCCATTTGTCCTCTATTTATTTTACTGCTGGGCACCAAGTGTATTTTAATTTCATGCTCATGAAGAACTGAAAAAAAAAATTCTGCCCTGTATTAAGATGATGTCTATTAGTATTAAGCATCCAGACAAGAATGGAAAAAGGCAAATGGACTGGCAAACTCACATTTAGGTACCAATTTGATGCTGAGTAGGTGCTTTCCTCAGAAACAACTCCTAAGGAACAAGGATAATTCAATATTTTCTGGGTACAAACTTGGGGATAGTATAAAAACAGATTTGGAGGCAAAGGACCTGAATTCAAACCCTAATTTCTACTGCTTATGTGAACCATACTGAACTTTGCAAATATAAGAAGGATGAACCAGATGGTCTCTCTTTAAGGTTCCTTATAGCTCAAAATCCCATCATCCTCTGCTATAGCCAAAAAAAAAAAATCCTATTCCCTTACAGTCAAGCTTCAAATAATGAACCATCCCAAGTAGAAGTGGATTGTGGAAATAGCATTATCTCTATTTTACATGTGAAAAAAGTAAAATTCAGAAAAGTTGAGACTTCAGGCTAACACAGCAGAGCCAGGATGGCAGTTCTCACCTAAAAATTTTGCCTCCATGATACCAAAGAGCTGATCATAAGGAAATCTCCATTGTTGTGCCAATCAATCAATCAGCAGTTAGTAAGCTCCTACTGTGTACCAAGTGTAATGCTAGAAGATGGGAATACAAAAACAAAAACAAAAGTACTCTTCTCAGTCAAGGGAGAACCACATGATTGGAAGGCTGCAAAATTACATGTAAGTATATTGAAATGCATACTGGGTGATTTAAAGAGGAGAAGGGTACATTGGAGAGATCAGGGAATTCTTTATGTCCAAGGTACTTGAGTTGAGTTTTAAAGAAAACAGGGGATTCAAAAAGGTGGAGTGAAGAGAGAACTCATTCCAGACACTGATGATAGACAATGCAAAGGCCGAAACTGCAAATGGATTGCCCCATTTGACAAAGAGCAAGAAGTTCTGTTTTACTGAACTACATGTTTGAGTGGATTTTGTACCTTTCTTCAGGGCATTTTGGAGAGAGCACTGCCTGAGAAATGGTACCAGACCAGAAAGGTTCCCACAGAAAGGAGGCAGTTCCTTTCCTGCCCTAGTAATTTAATTTCTTGCCAATAACTGTATTCTCCCAACCCCTCCCCCTCCCATGGCACATGAAAGAACTCTGTCAGATATTCAAAAGGCCCCTTGCTCCAGCCCAAAACTCCATCCTCAATTCCCTACAGTGTCCTGGGTGGGACACTTTTCAATCTATTAATGCTGTCACTGAGTTCCACAGTACAGTTGGCACCCAGCCTTTGCAAATATACCAAATTGATACATAATTAATACAGCAGTGATGCAGGGGTCAGAAGCTTCTGGGACTAATTAACTCCCTCAGTCTCCATGGTAGCTTGTGTTCTGTTCTTATCAGTACCGGGAAGAGCTGCATTCTCAAAAATAATCAGTCTCCCATTTTTTAGTTTGATTCAGCCAAAAGGCAGAGCTCGTCTTTCAGTCCAGAGTGCAGGCATTCCATTGGTGTGTAATCACTTCCCCCAGGACAAAGAATTTCCCTTGGAAGAATTTCACGAAACTAGTCTTTCATGAACTTTTCTGTTTCCATCTGGACTTGGGAGGAACTTATTCCGGGTTAAAAAAGAAAGAAAGAAAAAGAAAGAAAGAAAGAAAGAAAGAAAGAAAGAAAGAAAGAAAGAAAGAAAGAAAGAAAGAAAGAAAGAAAGAAAGAAAGAAAGAAAGAAAGAAAGAAAGAAAGAAAGAAAGAAAGAAAGAAAGAAAGAAAGAAAGAAAGAAAGAAAGAAAGAAAGAAAGAAAGAAAAAAAGAAAGAAAGAAAAGAAAGAAAGAAAAGAAAAAAAGAAAAATCCATCATTAAGTTCTGATTTTGCAACTGAAGAGCTTTTTATGAGAAAGACATAGTTCTTCCCTCAGGAAGTATGCAATCTAATGAAATACTGTAATTCAAATGAATAAGCCATTTGATCCTTTTTTTATGACTGGAGATAGGACAGGGAACTGGCTGCATTCAACCTTACCTCTGTAGAATCTGTCTCAGAACCTACATAGGTTCTGATGTTAGTGTTAAGATAAGCAGAGGAGACAAAATGTGTGGGGGCAAAAGGGAAATAGGGACGGAAGAAAGTGTATCCTTTCTCCCTTCGCCAGGTGCAAAGGGACTCCATTCAACTATTTCCATTTCTATTCCTGCTCCATACTCTTGGCAACAATCCCTTTCCAGCCCTATTTGTTCTGGCCTCTGAACCTACTTCAAACTAAGTCGGTCAGTGATCACTGACGACCACCTTGAGAAGAATTAATGAAGAAAAGGGCTAGAAATGAGTCCTACAGATGCCAGATTCAAAACAAGAATTTGTATATGGGAATTTCTTATTTGGATAGAACAATAGAGTTAGAAGGTATTATCTAAACTATCTAAGGGCCAGAGGCCTTTAGCTGTTTTTTGTGTGTCTTGGATATATTTTGGCTGTCTGGGGAAGTCTATGGACCAGTTCTCAGAATAATTGTTTTAAAAGCATGCAATAAAATACATAGGGCTTCAAAAGAAAACAATTATATTGGAACCATTATCAAAATATCTTTTTTAAAATAAGTTCAAGAACTCCAGGTTAAGAACTCCTGGTCTAGTCAAATGTTCCACTCAGTGAAAAACAACTTTTGCTGCATCATTAGCAGTTGCTATGTTGACTTCGTTTAAATACTTCCAACAGCAAGAAATTCACTGGCTAACCAGACAGCCTATTTCACTGTCAGATGGTAGTGTTGAAAGAATATTCTTCCATCCTTAGAGCTGATATTACCTGCCTCCAATCAATTGTTTTGGATCAGCCCTTCCTAGTCACTCAGAATGTCTTCTACATGATGACCCTTCAAATATCTGATAATATCAATTGCTACTCTCCTGTGTCTCTCTTATACATGATAAACATATTCTTTTTAACTATTCCACAGGCTATATGGCTTCAAAACATACTTCATTTTCTCAAGGTCTCTTAGAATGGGTACCCAGATATGGACAAAGTACTCCAGAGGCAGTCTAACCAGTTCAGGATACAGTGATGATACTACTTCCCACAATCTGGATACAATGTCTACAAATGAAATACAAAATTGTCAGTATTTCTAGTGGTTATACAGTGTTATTTATTCATAGTAAATCTGCGGTCAACTAAAAATTCTCTATTTTCACATGCCTGCTGTGTTTTGCTTCCATAAAGGATTATTTGAGCCTAAATATAGAAATTTACATTAACCCTGATAGTTGGACATCTCATATTTCTCCAAGAATGTGAATATCCATCAAAAAGAAACTAGGATATCCACAAAGGATAGGTAGCTCCAACTCAAGAATGCTAGACTTAACATTGAATCAGTCTAAATAAGAATTTTCCCAGATCAGATAAGTATATCTTTCCCAAGATACTTTATACATCTGGAATGTTCAGAAATAGGATGAATGGAGACGAAGATAATAGCTCTTATCTCAAATGAAATTAAAGTGAGAAGCCCATACCCTTAATGAAATGCAAATAACTCCCAGATGTAATTATCTGGTAAAAATTTAATGAAATCCTTGCTGCTATACCTTTCTTGGTTATTCCTTCTATTGCCAAACCCAGAGGAATCTTCAAAACAACATCATCAGATATGAATTTGTAGACAAAACAGAAACTAATTTTTATCAATCCTGCAAACCTTAAATAATTGTCCAGCTTGAAACCTGTATCCAAATTCTTCTAGTCTTTGTAGACACACACAGATGAGCAGAGATCTATAAAAGAATTCTATTTTCTCAGGGAACATAAAGGCCCACTTTAGACAGATAGTCCAGACCTAGAATTGCCTTGCCTAACATAGAATGTTTGGTTTGATCTATTCCTTTGCACAATAATTCAGCTATCCAAAAATAAATATATTCATACATCAAGAAAAATGTATTCCGATACCAGCCATTAAGTGATGTTCTTTAACAAAATACAGACTTTCTTCATGCTTTATTTTGCAGAGTACATGACTATAATATACTCCAACAAAATAAAGAGAGAGGAGGTTCATAGTAAGTAGCACGGAAGGATATTTTTTGCTGTCGGTTCTTGTCACTGCTGCTACTCCAGGACTTCCCTTTGGGAGGGGTGACTTCCTTGAGGAATGGCTGCAAGCCTGGTCTCTGGGCCTGCATAGAGCATCAGCCGCTGTGTCAGCAGCCATTCCCAAGTTTCCCGCTTGCTCCCGGTCCCATTTGTCTCTCTGGCAGATGCACGCAGAAGAGGATGTGACAGTTCTGACTCATTCTCAGATGTCTGACAAAATGAGAGATTTTGCTGAAGTGGCAGAACATCTCATATGAATATCCTGCAACAGGGCGAGATGTGAGCCAGAAGATCCTGAACCAAAACATGTCCCCACAGTGGTCATGTCACTGCAAAAACCTGACATGGGCTACAAGCTAAGGGAACTGGGCTAGCAGGCAAGCTCGCCGTGGTCTCTCTCCCTAACCCTAGCTCCCAGAATTAAAAAAAACTGTTTTAAGTAATGGCTCTTCCAAAAGTGAATCATTCTGATAATAATCTCATGACATAGTTGTCATCCCGAGGAACAAGTCTTTTCCATCCCCACCCCCATCCCAATTCTGACCAGATTTCATTTGGCAATAACCACCCTTGGCTTCACCTAGTGCTGCACAAGAATTGTAACCTGAGGACGAGTTCTATCAGTCAACAGTGAAAAACAATGTTCAAGGGGGAACAATCAGCCAGAAGAGGGGGAGGGAAACCAATCACTCAGCCCCCGGTTCCTAGGAAGCACATTCTAGACTCGAATGTGCAGAAACGCTGGCCAGCGTTTGGAGTCAAAAGCCACAAAAACCACGTAGACAGCGTTCCAATTCCGAAAGATGGGGCTGGGGAAAAGCAAATGGGAGAGACTCTGGGCCCCAGATGTCAAACAAGGTGCTTTTTTCAAAAGTCAAAAATAATGTCATATGTATAAAGGATATTAGCAAGATGATGTTCATTCAAAGATTCCATATGTATTGGGCCAGCAGCTAGCTGAACCTCTTCTCCAAAAAGCAGAACTGTAGGCAGCATAAGACTAACGTGACCAGTGGCACTTCATTCTCCAGATGGAATCCTTTTCCTCCTCTTGTTAGGGTTTAGAATTTTTCACATAAAGATGCAGTCACTACATTGACTGATTCCACTTAACTGATTTCCTTACTTAAAAAACAGGGATCCTTGGGGAGAGTGAGGCAGAGAGTTATACAGCAATGACTGTGATATAAAAATGAAAGGTATCAAAAGCTTAATATTAAAATAATCATTTAAAGTGAAGATTATTGGTAATTATTATGACATAGCTAGCATTTACATATCACCTACTATGTGCCAGACACTGCACTAAACCCTTTACAAATATCTTATTTGATCCTCATGACAACCTTGAGAGGAAGGTACTATTATTATCCCCTTTTTATTGTTGAGGAAACTGAGGGAAACAGAGGCTAAGTGACTTCAGCTAGCAAATGTCTGAGAATGGATTTAACATGCCACCGGAGTACAGCTCATTGAATAAGTCCATCAATTTACATGTGCATTTATATGTAAATACATATACATATCTATTTGTAAATATACATAAGCTATATGTATATGCATATTATATATATATGAGATTTTAGAGCTAAAAGGTACTTTGGCTATCACCTACTCTAATTTACTCATTTTGCTGAATCTACTGCATTACTGAAGCTCAAAGACAAAGTAATTTAGAAAAGGTTTAGTAGATAGAGAGGTAGATTTGAAATAAAGATCTGAGTGGGGCACTAGTTAGTGCAATGGATAGAGTACCAGCCCTGAAGTTAGGAGGACCTGAGTTCAAATCTGGCAAGTCACTTAACCTCAATTGCCTCAGCCAAAAAACAAAAAAAAAAAAAAAAAAAAAAGAGAGAGAGAGAGAGAGAAGATCCAAGTTTAAGTATATCCTCTGACTGGCTATAGGACTTTGGATAAGTCACTTAACCTCTAAATACTTGAGGAAGCCCTTTAAGACTATCAGCTAGACTACAGTAGTCAAATGATCTTCCTCATCTTGGAGTTCCCTTGGCTAATGAAATCACAGGTCTAGATTTTACCTCCAGCACACAGCTATTAAATTCAAATCCAAGCTTTCTGATTCCAAATCCACTATGCCACATTACTCTTTTCCCATATGTACATGGAAAATAAAATAGGGGAGGACAGGAAAAGCCAGCTTTTATTAAGGACCTACTATGTTCCAGGCCCTGGGTTAAGCACTTTTACAAATATCTCATTTAATCCTCACAAAGGGATTGTATCTAGGATGCAGATTCTATTAGTTTCCCATTTCATAGTTGTGTTTGAGGCAAACACAGGCAGGTCTTCCTTACTCTAGGTTCTATTGCATCACTTATCTGTCTAGGGGATCATAACATAGAAAAGGGGGACAGTTTAGTAGAAGGGATTTAGGGTCAGTAGGTCAGAGTCTGATCCCTAGATATTGCATTATCTCTCCATCCATCTGTTTACATATACCTTAACACACACATATATATCCTATATATACAATACATATATATATATATATATATATATACATATCTTTTTTATACATGTGTGACTATAGTTTTGTAAATATACTTACACAAATAAATATAAACCACATAGGTACGTGGGAGTCATTGCATACTGGGAAGTTATACAGTGCTTTCAATGATCCTCAACTGCTCACTTCCACAAAGGCCCATTTCTTTAACATCAACATTCTCCCAGAGATGCCATTCAATTGCCAACTGTGGAATGCAGCAATCTCAAAAGCACAGAGTTACCACAAACAGGGGACAACAAAATGCTGGATAGCTGACCTACATGGATTGTAGCATATTTCCAACAAGGACTTACATGCAAGACGTGGGATCAATCCCATCAATGAAGGTCTATATGAGAGGTCAAGGAGATGAATCAATAATGTGTTAGGAACAAGTGACAAAAATATGGACTGAGATCCACTGGCTAGAAGAAGACTTCCAGGGCATTGATTATGTCATAGAAAAAGGTCTTATAGAAAAATTAGTATAAGAATTGCACATGATGTTTATGAATCAGGCAATAGATTGTAAACTCCATGAAATTAAAGTGTTTTGCACAAAATAGGTGTTTAACAAATATTGAATTCTTTTGTTAAATAGGATAAAAATATATACACATAATACATAAAAATATATCCTTTATTAGGTGTCCTGGTAGAAGTGCATATAACATATAGATGTATAGGATACATACAGAAAAGTGGTATGATAGTAAGACCTATTGATTTCTACAAATCAATCAACAATGGCATGTTTATTGAACAGGGTCTTAAAAATGACCAAATGACCTAAATCCAAACAATATAATTCCTCAGCAGTCTCCCATTCTGTTTTATGTCTTTGTTGCCTCCAGGTTGGCCAGTCTCTTACAGGCCATAGCAACTCAGGAGGATTCTAAAAGCAAAAGGTTATCAGGGTCACCTCAGACGCTAACTCCAGACCCTCCAAACTCCATAGATCTGCCTTCTTGCTTCCCAGAGACTGGAAACAGAAAGGACTTACGCACTAAATTATTCTTTGGGGAGAGGGTGGAGGAGGAATGAAGGGAAGGAGAGAAAGAAGGAAGGAAAATCTCTCAAGACCTTCCCAGAGACAAACCAATCAAGAGGAAGGCAGGATTGTGATAGCACCAGCCCTGATCCCAGCATTGAAGAACTGAATTGTTTACATAGATTCCCTTTTTCCCTTATTCACATACAGGCAATAGCTATTCAAGAAGTCCTTAAAGAAACAAAAGCAACCAAGTAGAAAATGTGCCACGCTGCATAGCATCTCCCTTCTGGGAGTACTCTAGCTAGAAGGAGCTGGGGGTGGGGCGAAGTTAGAGGGGTGGGATCCAAGGATGGAAGGAGAGCATGGGAGACAGCATGGAAAACATGGTCACAGATAGTTTAGCAAGAAAGAATCTAGTTCATGTTAATGCTTTAATCATTTTAACCATGACCCCACTCATATTGAGAGAGAGTCTAGAATTCCCAACCAAAAACAAGCAACTTTTTTTTTCTTATTTTAAAGTGGTAGGCTAGGGAGGACTCAAATGACAAACTCAAAATATATTATTTTTTTTAAAGGCTCAAGTGGAATTTGAGGCTGAGAAATGGGGTGAGTACAGGCTGAGGATCTGTTACCATGGAGACCATTGCCTCCTGCTTTCAGATTTTAAAAGATCCATTGAAATTCTACACCATCTCACAGTCCCCATACCAGCTTGCAACCATTTCTCCTGTTTTTATTAAGAGATGACGAAAGGAAAAATGATAGCAAAAGAAACAGATTTAGAAAGAAAGGAAAATATAAGCAAAGAGTGGAGTAGATAAAGGCAGGAAAGAGAAGAGGAAAAAAATGGAAAGAAGGAAGCAGAAAGACAATAAAAGGTCACAGGTCTTCCATCCCTGGGCAACCTGTCAGGACCTGAACAATTGCATCCTTCCTTAACGCCAACACTCCAACAATGCTCCATGACTTCATCCTGCAAAGGAGAACATAATGCTAAGTACTCACCGTTCTGTAAAGAACTATTAAAAGAGTAGTTTTGCCTTCCTGACCTATGCTTGGATGTGTGGCTGTAGGTGATTCATGGCTTTACCTTCTATTACCTCTTTCAGATGAATCTAGGCCAATCTCTGTGTGGATAGCAAGAGACGCCCAACTATGTCATAGAGATCCACATGGGCCAGTTAATTCTCATCTCCACAGCAGCTAGAGTAACCCCAAGTATCACAGAGAAATATTAAGTTCCTAAAAAGGCAGAGAATTGGTGCAATAGTTTGATTGCCTTTCCTAATGTAGCTTGAGAAAATATACTTGTAATTGTAGCAAAAATTATATGTCTCTAAATAGTCAAAACCCAAAGTTTTCCTCCAAATTCTTCTCAAAATGTCCAAATTTCCCTAGAAGTCTCCCTATTCCACTCTTAGGCTCTCAGGGGTCCTCAAACTACAGCCCATGGGCCAGATGTGGCAGCTAAAGACGTTTATCCCCCTCACCCAAGGCTATGAAGTTTCTTTATTTAAAGGCCCACAAAAGAAAGTTTTTGTTTTTACTATAATCCGGCCCTCCAACAGTCTGAGGGACAGTGAACTAGCCCCCTATTTTAAAAGTTTGAGGCATCTTTGACCCCACTACTAAGGTGTAGCAGTTCAAGAAAGCTAATGAAACTAGAGATACTAGAGAAACTAGAGATATCAGGTACTTTCTCTACTTTCCCTCTTCCTTATTTTTTTTTTCACAAATGATCTTTGAGAAGCCAACATGCTAACACAGTTTCTGGTGTTTTAAGACTATGTATAAGTGAGCTGGAGCCTTTGTGAGAGCCAATCCATTAGAGCCACCATGTGGGTGGAACTAATCCTTGAAACCCTGCTTTAAAGCCCACACAATGACCCTCAGAGGTACAAGGGTGTGCTGGAGCCAGCTCATACCAGCTTCCGATTGCTACTTAAAACTTTCAGCGTGAGCATTTAAACCTCGGACATTAGTGAACACAACAAATCAGGCCTTGGCTTAAATTTTGATGATTATCTAGACTTAAGAAAACGTTAATGCAGATTAAGTTTAAAAGTACTTTAACTAAATTTAAAGCAATGTGTGTTGTTTTGTTTTTTTTTTTGTTTTTTTCCAGAGAGGCAATTATTAGTCATTTACAGCAGCCCTCTGCAAAAGTTTCTGGTGACAAATATAATAAATCCTTTTAATAAATTCAGACTTTTTTATTGTCTATATCCAATAGACAACCCTAACCCTAACCCTAGATTGAAGTTCTCTTTCTGTATCATATATATGTACAACATGCTTCTTTGCTTCTGGTCCTTTTCCAGCTCTGTACTTAAAACCTATAATGTTCTTCTCTTCCACCTGATACAAGTACCTTGTATGAACCTACCTTTGCCTATGGCCCTTATTATTTCATCTTTACCCCTGCTGGACATGTTGCTCAGCCCTGCACCCATAGGAACATCAGGAACTGCAAGTTGTCAGTAGATCTCATGGGGATATCCTACCTGCCTGTGCCTTGAGTCCTGCTTTTGGGTGGAATCAAAGCAAAAAGGCACACATCCCCAATACTTGCCCTTCAAATATCACTTCATAACTCTGCAGGAACCCCATATTCATTTACAGAATGGCATACTTGGCTATAACTAAAAGTCAGAATTTGATCTCAAACTCCTAAGTTTAAATTTAAATAGCTTCTACAATTTGTGATTATAAAGTGAAACCAATTTTCAATGGACATAGGAAACTTTATTCACACAAATGACTGATTTCTTCTGTTTTGTTTTTGTTGTTAAAAATTGCCATCAGAAGGGGACATACAGTTACTCTGGTCAGGCCATCACTAGTCAAAAACATAGAGCTGGAAGCTTTCTTGGAAGGAATGGAAAAGTATTTATTAAGCACTTATGTAATGGGATTTTTTTTTTTGGGGGGGGGGGGTAAAGCATGTGTAGCATTCTTAGCTGATGCAATCCCCACAAGGACTTTGGAGCATGCCCAGAAATTCTGTAACTGGTTCTGGAGTCTCTAACCACATGATGGAGAGGAACCTTGTTTATTGGCTTTGGAGCCCAGAGTATCCTTCTGCCTTAACTCCCTCCCTTACCTGTTCTCCCCGCTCTGGCCCATCTGACAGGCCCTCTTCTTGTCTTCTCCTTAGCTAGAGCCATCTGACTGCTCACAGAGCTTGGGCGAGTTGGGAGTCAATAACTCTTATCTGTCCCAATGAGCTGGGGAGGACCAGTCTTTGCCATCTTCAATGCCTCAGACCCCAAAGTTGCTTCAAGCTTTAACATCTGCCTGGAATTTTTATCTGACCTACTTACGTAGCCTAAGGACCTCTGGACCTTGCCATCCTCCCCAATGCTGCATTAGGAATTTTGAGTGTTTCTAATCTTCCAGGTGACAGAACTTTCTTTTATGTGTTGTCTCCCTCGATTTGAATGAGAGTTCTTTAAGATCAGGAACTGGATCAACTTTTCAATTTGTATCCCCAGGGCTTAGCACAGTGTTTGGCACATAGTAATTGCTTAATAAATGCTTTTTTTATTCATTCACTCAAGCACTGTACTAAGAGCTGAGGATACAAATAGAAAATCAAAACATTCCCTGCTGGGGGAAATAACATATACAGGGGAGGGGATTTGTGTTTTATGTTCAGTTAATGGCAGATGGAAAGGCAAAGTAGTATTTAGGCAGGAAAGGTAGCAGGATAAATTGCAAAACTCAGAGGACCTTGGGGAATAACGGCAGGGCAGATTGTCCAAAGGATAGTGAATTTAAGAGTTGAGGAGGATTCTGCAATATCCCCAGCCAAAGTAGGAATTTAGAGGTCTGCATCCATATAACAATGGAAGTGGGCACTGAGACAATGAGAATTAGTTAAGGAAGGGGCAAGTCTATGGCTTCTGTTAATGCCAAGAGGCTTCACTGATTTATTTTCCTGCTGCTCCTTATGTGGAGATTTGTAAAGGGGAGATCTCCGGCTCCCCACAATGGAGCTATTAGAGATGGCTGGTCTGAGTAGGTCTAGCTGTTGGTGGGCTGAGACAAAGGAGGGAAAAAGTCACAGTGATGTATACACTATGCAAGAAATCAGTCATCAGTCTTATTACTTAATTGTCATGAACTTTCCCTAGCTTGATCACTCACCAGACTTAGCTCCAAATGACCCACTTAGTTCCAGTTGACCTTGAGCTCAATTTCCAAAAAATCATATCCTCCCCTAGAAGCATGAAGACTGGTTACCACTGAGGATACCAAAGAATGCACACCAGATTCTGCCAACCATTCCAAAAGAGAATTTTTTTTTAAAGCTGCAGGTTACAAGATAAACCCACAAAAATCAGCAGCATATGTAATAACAAAACTCAGGAGGCAATAATGTAAAGGTAAATAAATACTATAAAATACATAAAATATCTTGAAATTAAAACACAAATAATGTCAATTACATGAAATTGAAAAACTTTTGCATAAAAAAATGAAACTAGGCTAAAAAAGGAAATGATAGACTGGAGAAAAATTTTTTGAATCAACTACTAAGTCCCCAGTATACAAGATATATAGACAACTAATAAATAGATAAGACCAAAAACCATTCCTCTCTACTCAGTAGAGAGTTCATCCAAAGATGTGAACAAATAGTTCTCAAGAGTGAAATTATAAATTATAATAACCATATGAAATAATGTTCCAAAACATTAATAATAAGAAAAATGCAAACCAAAACAATTCTGAGGTTTTGCCTCATACTCCAAAAACTGACAAAGATAACAAAAGATGGGAATAGTCAGTGTTGTAGGAGTTATGAAAAGATAATCATTCCAATGTATTGTTGGTAGAGTTATGGATTCCCACTATTCTAAAAAGTAATTTACAATTATGCAGAAAGAGCACCTAAAATATCCATACCCTTTGACCCATAGATTCTACTGTTAATCATATTCCCCAAAGAGGTCAAAGACACAAAGAAAGGCTCCACATATATCAAAATATTTATAGCAGCACTTTTTGTGATAACCAAGAACTGGAAGTAAAGGAAATTTGCCCACTGACTGAAGAATGGCCAAACAAATTACTAGGTTGATGTTTTTTAAAAGACTTCTGTAAGAAATGATGAATATAATTAATTAATTAAGATTTGGGGAGGCTTATATGAACTAATACAAAATGAATAAGGAGAATGGGGAGGGGGATCATGCACAGTAACTACTACAATATAGACAGCCACAGCAAGAACAAATTTAAATTAAATGCTGCAAAATTATTTTGATCAAGCTTGATCCGAAAAAAAAGATATGAGAAAAGTACATTTCAATCTATTTCTCCCCTGTAGTGGAGAGCTGTAGGTATGGAACAGTAAGTAATGTCAGATTTTTTTTCAATATATTGGTTAGTTTTGCTTAACTTTAGTTTTCTTTCTCATTTTTTTATTTATCATTATAAGGGCCATAGCTCTCTGGGAGGTGGAGGAAGGAGTGTTCCACTGGGAAATGTAGGTGGTATAAAAAATAAAAGGCATCAATAAAATTTTTATTTTAAAAAATGTGAGCAATTACAGCATCCTTGGAAACAGGGTATAACTTCCTAAGGGAACTACTTTGAAAGGGAAGGTATTTATTTGGATTTATAAATACTAGTGCTTTTTTTAACTGTTTAACATTAATTACTTCATAACCTATCCCATACTGTACAGAACTGTGGTAGGTACTATAGGAGATAAAAGATTGGTCTCTGGACCCCAGGACCTTATGATTTCATTGAAGAAACAGAACATACACATAAACAATATAGGCTATTTGGAATCAAAGATTGTTTTTTGGCTTTATTTCTATCCCCAGCATAGACAATACTGGGCACACAGTGGGTGCTTAATAAATGCTAATTGGGTAACCAAAACAAAACAGTTAATTAATGCGATTTTAAAATATAACTCATGTCTCAGTCCCTCCCCCTCTCCTTTTCTACCCACAAATACCCAAAGTTCTCTGTGCTTATATATACTTAGTTCCATCCCTGAGGCTTTCACTCAAGGAGTGTTAGTTTATCTTTCTGGCTCATTGTTCCTGGTTGGAGTGCCCCAGGAAAATCTCTAAATATATTCATGACCTAGCTTGTGTAGTTTCCCTAAATGTAACAAGATCTCCAACTCCCACTCTGGCATTAAAGGTACTAAATACCTATCACATAGGAGATAATCCTTATTTCACCCTTACAGAAAATGCAAAGGATTTACAAGAACATATCAACAGATACCGAAATATATAAAGTACTTAAATAGCTCATTAGACTCCTTTTGGAAGGGAGCACTGCTAAACAAGCAGTTTAAAGAAATTAAATTATAATGTACCAAGCAATTCACAACAATTGTGGAAAGGAATGGCAAAGTCCATTTCTGATGTGGACAATCTCCAGCTTCAAGGGACATAGTGAAAAGCTTATTTCTTTTCCAAGAAACATGATATTAAGAAAATCTTTTTTTTCTAAATGACTAGAACTCAAACTTAGAATTAATTACCCATGAGATAACCACAAAAGCTGGGAAATTCCACTTTCGGGTTATTTCCTCTGGTGTATACAAGCATTTGTCTCAAGACCTTCTTCAAGGTCTTTGTCAATACTTCTTCTGCTGCTATGTCTTGGACAGGCAAAAATCATTCTCATGAATTATAAGTTTCCGAGTTGTATGTCCAAATGTCAAGAGAAAGGCAGGAGCTTGAGACTAAATCCTACTCTATCAGACCACCTGTTTAAGCACTTGCCGTTTATCATGAGAGAGAGCATGGATTATAATGGGAAAAGTACTAGCTTTGAATTCAAGTCCAATGTTTGCCTTTGTTACTACCTGTGTAACCTTAAATATAAAAACTTAACCTCCATTGGACTCAATGTCCTCATCTATAAAATGAAGAGATTGAACTAAATTTCCTCAAATATGCCTTTTGGCTCTATCTGTAACCTCCTGCAAATACTTAGTATTTCTTGGGGGAAGGAGCAGGGAAGAGATGGGTTGGAGAGGTCAGAAATCCTCCTTGCTTAGAGCTCTCCATTCCAAAACCATAACTGCAGCATAGAACTTCACTGTTGGAAGGGTTTTCCTTGAAAAATCATTCTTCTGTAATACACCTGAGAAGTTCTTGAGCTTGGTAACAGGGAAGTTCAAGCAAATGTAATATATGCCACACAAGATGACCACATACAAAAGACCAAGTAGCAGCCCCTGCTTTTGATAACATGATATTGATAATATCAATAATAATAATGTTTTTCACACATAATTTTGAACCTCAAGACAGGGCTGCAAAATGGGGACAACAGGTATTATTATCCATGTCTTTCAGGTAAGAAAACTGAGGCAAGAAAAAGTGGTTCCATGACCTGGCCATCCATTGTCACATAATTTTGGTCAGAGACAATCTAGATCTCTGCTGACTCCCCATCACTATCCACTTTTTCACCTATATCCACTAATTTGCCTTCTAATAATTATTTCATATTTATGCACATTGATACTCTCAATACTGATTGGTCCAATTGGCTTTCTAGCTTTCTAGTTGTTCTCCAAACATGATATTCCATTTACTGCCCTCATGCTTTTGCAGAAGAGGTCCCTCATGTCTGGAATGCTCTCTCTCCTTACCTCAGCTTATTTTCTTTCAAAGCACAGTTCAGATGCCAAATTATTAAATTATTTTGCATTATTAAAAAAATAATCTGTACAATATATCATTTCACTCTTTTTATTATGGTTTGCTTGAATTTTATTTTCTTTATCATTTTTTTTAACTTTTTGATCTGATTTTTCTTGTGCAGCAAGATAATTGTATAAATATGTATGCCTATTTTGGATTTAACATATATTTTTACCATGTTTAACATATTTTGGATTACATGCCATCTAGGGGAAGGGATGGGGGAAAGAGGGGGAAATTGGAACACAAGATTTTGCCAGAGTTAATGTTGAAGAATTATCCATGCATATGTTTTTAAAATTAAAAACTTTGGGGGCAGTTAGGTGGCATAGTGGATAGAGCGCCAGCCCTGAAGTCAGGAGGACCTGAGTTCAAATCTAGAAGGAAGGAAGGAAGGAAGGAAGGAAGGAAGGAAGGAAGGAAGGAAGGAAGGAATCTGACTTTAAACTTTATTCAAATTATTTTGCATTCCTTTTTTTTTAATTTGAATTTTCCTATGTACAATTTGTTTGTACCCAGGCTTAATAGAATGTGTGCTTCCTGAGGGCAGGGTTTGGGTTTGGGGCTTTGTTTTTGTAATCAAGGTAGCCCTGATGTGTACATAGTAGATGCTTAATAAATGTCTGTTGAATTGTACTGAATGGAATAATAACAGCTCTTTACATAGTACTCTGTGTCCTAAGAAACCTTTTCCTCACAGCCACTATAAGAAGGAGGCAAGAGTAAATATTTTGTCTCCGTTTTACACACAAGGAGACTGAGTCACAGAGAGACCCAGAGCCTCGCCCACATGAGCTTGACTGTCTTGGATGGGTCCGGCATGTACAAGGCACGAAGCTGCCCTTTGGGGCCTGCAGCTGGGCTCTCTTCACCCCTCACCAGGGCCTTGAGTCCCGCTTTCCCAGCTTTCTTCTGCTTTCAGAGGCTCTGCTCTTTGTACCATTTTACGGGGCAATTACGCAGCTGCGGGCTGCCCCAGGCCAGTAAATTGCTCGGCTGGAATTACCGCCCGCTACCTTTCTGACAAGCCTCAGGTTTTTACTGCTTTCCTTCAGCCAGGTTATCCCCTTAGGCCTTTTCACACTCCCACGTGTCAGTATTCAGGCCGCGCTCCCGGGTTTCAAGGGCCCCCTTTGTTTTCCTTCCAAGGCACCTCGCAACTTTGGGGGGCCATGGAGGAGAACGGGGCCAGAAGGGACCAGCATCAGATTTCCAAGGAGAAACTCCCAAGGAAAGAGGCTTCGGCTTTAGATCAATAAACAGCTGAAAGGAAGGATAAAAGAGCACAGCAGAGAGCCAAGATGTCTGTGTCACTTTCAGCTGGGTAAGGAGGGCTCTGAACTGAGCTTCACGCACAAATATTTCCATTCAGAGTGAATCACTCACTCACAGCTTGGCAGCCGGGGACGCTGGAAAACTTGGCAAATGGAAAACCAGAGGAATTGTCCATGATGTATGTTTGTATACCCATCACCATGCATTTGGGGAGAGACTCTTCGCCCTGTCACCAGGACCACCCCACAAAGCTGCCCTCTCCACCTCAGTCCCACACAAGAACACACATAGAGCACATCCCCCCAGACTCTCACCCACACCCAAGCACCCAGTCCCAGAAATCTGACTCCAGACAAGATAAACTCCCTTGGGCAGCTATCTCCCAGAAGAACCAACTCCTGGGCTTCATCCATGGGAGTGTTGTGGGGGCCTTCCCTCTCTCCCCCCAGTTACCCTGAATCCTGAGAGAAAGCAAGTCCATACACAGGAATTGTATACTAATGAGGTCCTATAAATAGTTATGGGCCCATAGAAGTGTAAGTAACTGGCCTGGGTGAGGGGGGGAAGGGCTGGATTTCTAGCTGAGGTCCCGGCTTCCCAAAAAACTCCAGTCTACTGAAGGACCTGGATGTCAGGTTTAATGTAAAGAACAATCAAATTTCATTAGAAATACTGATGGAAATTATGATTCCTCTTAACTATCCCTTACCCGAAGGTCTCTAGAGGATTCAGGATTCTCTGTATTCTTCACATTATTTATGTATGGAATAATGGAGAGGGAGCAGAAAATATTAAATAGAATCAAAAGGACCTAGGTTTAAGTCACATCTCTGCTATATAATGGTGGAGAGACTGTGGGAAAGTCATTTAACCTGAAAGCTCTAGACAATTAAGATTATTAATGGTAGAAAAGATAGCAAATGAGGGAATAAAGCAGAGGAAATAAACATGTACATAGCATCCACTGTGTGCAGCACTATGCTAAGTTCTTTATTATTATTATTTTTACAAATATTATCTTTTTTAATCTTTAAAATGCTATCTCATTTCTTCTCAGTGTGCCTCAGAATACCCCCCCATACCAATGAAATGATACATCTAATCAAAACAAATAGCCTAATATAAATATTTTATGTCCTGTGCTCTCCAGAATCATAGATTCATAGATCAAAAGCCAGAGAAACCTCAGAAGTTATTTAGTTCTCTCCACCCACATACCCTTTTTGTTATTATTCAGTCATTTTTGTTATATATATAACTCTTTGTAACCCTATTCAGGGTTTTCCTAGCAAAGATTCTAGAGTGGTTTTCCATTTCCTTCTTCAGCTCATTTTACAGATGAGAAAACTGAGGCAAACAAAATTAAGCGTCTTGCCCAGAATCACATAGCTAGTAAGTGTCTGAGGTCAAATTTGAACTCAAATGTCCCAGACACCAGATCAAATATTTTATCCACTGTGCCATCTGGCTGCCCTAAGTATAACATTATTCACAAAGGATGAAATAGACTATAATAAATACATTAAGCAAATACATAAAGAATGTAATTAGTCAGCAAGCATTTGTTTAAATTTATTTTTTATTATAGCTTTTTATTTACAAGATATATGCATGGGTAATTTTTCAGCACTGACAATTGCAAAATCTTTTGTTCCAATTTTTCCTCTCTTTCCCCTCATCCCCTCCCCCAGATGGCAGGTAGACCAATACATGTTAAATATGTTAAAGTATATGTTAAATACAATATATTTATACATATCCATACAATTATTTCAGCAAGCATTTTTAAATTACCTACTATGTGCCAGCTTCTGTATTAGGGCCAGGGGTTACAAAGAAAGGGGAAAGAAAAGTCATTGGTCTCAAGGAGTTCACAATCAAATGAAGAAGTTGTGTGTAAATGATTTACAAACAACCAAAACAAACAAAAATTATTTACAATGATTTACAAAAAAAGATAATGGATAAATTGGAGAAAATAAAGAGAAGGAAGGCAATAGTATAAGAAGAAAAGGTTTCTTGTGCAAGCTGAAATTTTAGCTGAGACTTGAAAGAATTCAGGCAAACCAGGAAAGAGAGAGGGTGAAAGGGAGAATTTCAGGCATGGGGAAATAGCTGGTGAAAATGGCCAATGTTGGGAGATGAAAAAGCAAAAAGTTCATTATCCCTGGATTGCAGAATATATTCGGGAAGATAAAATGTAAGAACACTAGAAAGACAGAAGGACAAGTTATGAGCAAATCAAGGATTTTATCTCTGATCATGGAGGTGATAGGGGGCCATTAAAATTTTTGTATAGGGTAACACATTCTGATCTGTGCTTTAGGAAGATCAATTTGACAGCTGAAGGGAGGATAGACTGGAGTGGGGACAAGTCTTGGAGCAAGAAAACCTTCCAAGGGGCTACTCCACTGTCCAGGTAGGTGATGGTGAGAGCCTGAAGCAGCATTGAAGCAGTGTTGGAGAGAGAAAGGGATGTATATGAGAGATGTTATATAAGTAGAATCATCAAAACATGGAGACAGATTGGATATAGAGGGTGACAGAAAGGGAGGATTCAAGGTTGCTAGCCTAAGTGGGAGAATAGTGATACCCTTGATAGTAATGAGAATATGAAAAGAGAAGGGCTAAGGGAGGAAAATTAATTCAGTTTTAAACTTGAGTTTAAAATATCTATCTACAGGACATCCAGTTCAAGATGCTTAACAGGTAATTGGCGATGCAAGAATGGAAAAGAAAGGTTTGAGCTGGATGCCTGGATCTGAGTATCATCAAGACAGAGATAATAATTTTATCCATGGAAGCTGTTGAGATCATCAATCAAAATAGTATCTAAGAAAAGGAGAGGAAGGCCCAAAATGAAGCCTTGAGATATACTCTCAGTTAGTGACTGCAACCAGGATGAAGAATTAGCACGAGATAGTGTCAGGAAAATCTAGAGAGAAGAGAGTATCAAAGAGAAGAGGATGCTCAATAGTATCAAAGAGAATAGAGAGTAAAAAGATGGAAGTTCATTGTTTAGGCAGGGTGATGAGACAAGTAGATATCTGTCCCATACCAATACATCTTCAGACATGAGAGATTTTATAGATAATACTAACTGCTGATAGTAATGATTTCAGATCCAATCAATTGCTTCTCTCCCAAGCTCCTCTCTAGGAAGCAAAAATTTTTGTCACATGATTATGATAATTTTATTTCTTCTGAAAACTTTCTGTTTCCATCTTTCGTCCATTTATCAATTGCAAAATGGCCATAGAAAAATCTTGTAATTAATGTTCAGAATCTCATTAAGGCATTTTTGTGTGTATTTCAAAGCTAAAATTTACATGATAAAAGGACTCCATGCCCAACAGAGGTAGTATAGAACAGTGAAATTAAAGAAGTAGCCCACTGGTTTCAGAATCAATCAGATCATTCAGTCATAGATGGAGTATTGGAAGGAATCTCAGAAATCATCTAGTTCAACCATTCTTTTTTATAAGATAAGGTCCATGGAGATTAAATGTCTTACATATGGTTACTTAAATAAGTGTCAGAAATGGAATTTGTATTTAGGTCTTCTAACTACAGAGATTTTTGCATTGCACCATGCCATAATACTAGATTTAAATATCAACTTTTCTACTTGTTCTCTGTATGCCATTGAGTAAATCACCCCTACACCTGTTTCTTCATCTTAAAATAAGGGGATTGAACTAGAAATTTTCTAAAGTCTCTTTATAAATTTAATTGTAATATATAAACCTATTATTATAAACCTAAATATATAAATATAATTATAAATCAA
Organism: Antechinus flavipes; assembly: GCF_016432865.1. Taxonomy (NCBI): domain Eukaryota; kingdom Metazoa; phylum Chordata; class Mammalia; order Dasyuromorphia; family Dasyuridae; genus Antechinus; species Antechinus flavipes. The sequence goes on from NC_067400.1 coordinate 473,272,640, forward strand.
TATAAATAGCTATAACTATAATTATAATCTGGGGAAAAAAGTCCACTTACATATTACTTTCCTCATTAGTGGAAACTAATTATTCAATGTTCCATAGTTATATAAAGAACAGAATTGTCTAGAGCAGTGGTTTCTCTATGGTCTAGAGAATCCTGGGGATCTCTGAAACCCTTTTAGAGGGTCTACAAATTCAAAAATAGTTTTTATTTCCAATATGGTAAATGTCTATAAATGTAACCCAGATAAACAAAAATGCTTTGGAGAGATCCTCAATAATTTTTAATAGGATAAAGATACTGAAAACAAAAGTTTGAAAACCACTGGGACTGTAGAGCTTGACAGAAAGGATATTCTGATTTTCTGGCTTCTAGCTTCAATAAAAAAAAGACACAGAGTTCCAAACTCTCTTCAGGTCTCTGAAGGGAGAAAAAGACTAGGAAGAAGCCAACATACTCAAGGTGCATAGGTTATACTTTGATCCTATAGGTTAGTCTGTGGTTTTGAGATCTTTTCTTCTGCTGGGTCTCTTCTCTATCCATAACAGAAACAGTCAGCTTGTCGAGAGAGGATTGAGTATTATCTGTGGACATATAAAAACTATTAGACATTGAATTTTTGTTAGCTATAGTCAGTGAACAGGGAAGAACAATAGAGTAAGATGGGAAGATACTTGATTGATAAATAGGAAATTTAAGTTTGAGTCCTTCTTCCACCTCTTATTATCTAGGTGACATTGGTGAAACGTCTTTCCCACTCTGGGCTTCTTCCCTTTCCTCTCTATAAAAGAGGAAGCTAGGTGACACAGTGGAGAAGAGTACTGGCTCTGGAGGCGGAAGCCCTGAATTGAAATGTGACTTCTGTGTGAGCCTGAGCACGTCAGTCAACATCTGTTTGTCTCCATTTCCTCAAATGTAAAATGGAGATATGAATAGCATCTTACTTTCCAGGTTGTAAGGAGCACATTTAAAAAACATATTTGTAAAGTGTTTAGACAATTCCTGGCACATAATGGGCGCCCAATAAATGCTTGTTTCCTTCATTCCTAATATGAGGACTAAACTAGATTGTCTCTAATATTCCAGTTCTATGGAATAGCATCTGTTAGGAATTAAGAACTATCCTGAACCCTGCATCACAGAACTGAGCCACTCACCTAACCTAGGCAGTTTGGATCAGCACTTGGTATTTCTAAGGCATAACCCTAACCATACCAGATTTAGTTCTTTTATCCCTGGTACTTAGTCCCTTTTCCCCCTACTTAACTCTTGCCCTAAGGGCTAAAAACATTTTAAAATGTTTCCAGTTGAGGGATCAGAATAAATCCCTGTATACATTTTTCAAAACCACTGGGCTAAACCCTCCCATCCCCACTTAGCCCAGGGACACTAGAGCCACACCCTTGGCAAGAGCCTGTTTTGAAAGGCCTTGTACTCCATCAGGAATTTGAAAGCCAGACTCTCAGCTTATTATTGTTCAATGTGATGTAAGTGGAGACATTTCAGCCACCACGTCATACACATAGACCATTTATCCTGTAAGCTAACTTCTTCTAGAAGGCAACAAGCCTTCAACATGGCAGTCATTCAGCTGAATAGCTCGTGTAACAACCGTAAAGAAGATGTGATTGTTCACCTCCAGATGGTTTGGGTCATTTTGACACAGACTTTTAGGGAAAGACAATTCGGCCCATTTCTGTGACTGAGCACACTCATGAATCTTCTCCAGGTTGTCAAAGTCAAGAGGGTAGGAAACTTAAAGCCTCTACCATATGCTGCCTTCTTGCAGGGGAGAAAAAAAAAAAAGACAAAAATGGAGGTTTAGGAGACAGAAAAGTGAAATTTAAGGCTCTTGGTCTAGGACTTACTGGGTGGAATAAAGCAAGTCGCTTTAGCCTCTTTGATCCTTGGAATACTCATCTGTAAAGTGTGGATACCTGCCCTCCCTGACTTACAAGTAAGAGGTGAGTCTCCAAAGTTCAAAGGAAATAATGAATGTGAAAGTGTTTTTATAAACTGCCCCAAGATTTTACAATCTCAGAGGGGAAGGAAGTGAAGACCTGGAAAGTGACAGGACCTGCCTAGAGTCATAGAGATACAAAAGAACAAGTTTGAACTTAGGTTTTCTGAGTCCAAATTCAGCACTTTCCCCATTATACTATGCTGACTGGGGAAAAGAGCAAAATTAGCATTCTATGTAGGATACTTATTTCTCAACTATCCCTTTATCCCAGTTTCACTTGTACCCCTATTGGGACCTACAAGTTCCAAGATTTCTTTTCATCTGCCTGGATTACTTACATCAAAGGGTCCTTAATATAAGGTTGGGGGTTATTCAAGCCTCCTCCCCTCAGGATATCTTCCCTCCTCCTTTCTCCTATGTCGCCAACAGCAAGATTCATGGCTCATTTGCCCCCAAATTCAAAGAATTTGTTTCACATTTGAAGAGATAATGTCATATTTTCCATGGGCAACCAATTCATTCTCTCTTCTTATGCCTAGTTTGCCAAAAACCACTTGAATAAAGCCCCTAAATACCCTCTGGGACCCAACCATGGGGCAGAAAGTCTCAAGATGGGACCCAAAATTATTCACAGTGGATCAAAGATACTCAGAGTATGTAATCTCCAAACACAAGAGTAAGCAAGGAGTCCCTCTCAAGTCCTGCAAACCCTAGACCAAAGACCTCAAATTAGATCTTATCTACCCAATGGAAAACTGATCAGAGAGATGAGGAAATGTGATTTTTAAAAGACTGCCAATTCTCCAGTAATCCTGAGAAAGGAAAAATAAAGGACTAAGTGAGCTCCTTCTGTCTTCTTTTGCTATTGAGACAAATGAAAAATTTGACAAGAGTATCTGAGTAAGTCATGATCAATTTATTACTTAGACTAGCAAATAATCAGTGATTATCAGTGGTTTCAGAATGTGGCTTGCTCAGGAGACTCTGCCACCTCCCACAATCTGGACAATGAAATCTGTCTCTACCTAAAGTCCAATGGAGGGGTACAAGGACATACACAGACTTAGTGCTTTGGAGCAGGACTTCACTTAGATTAGATTCTATTTATTTATACTCTAGATAGAAGTAAATTTTCCTAATTAGGTAGAATCCCACTCAAGACTGCAGAGCATGTTCCCAAGGATTTTAGGTAATCTCATCTCTCAGTAATGTCCTTCAGAACTAACTAGCTATAGAGGCTGGTTCCTGAATGAGGAAATAGAAAAAGAAATGCCTGACTCTCAATGTAATAATTAATAGAATAGAAAAAAATCACTTTTCTCAGTATTCAATCTTCCTTTTGCTTCTTGCTACTGTGGTATTTCTATCTCTACCCCATAAATAGAAAATAGCTTGGGAGGTTGGAAATGGAGAATGAACAAGAAGCAGGAGGCCTTTCTTCCCTTCCCCATCATTGCCCCTACTGCCAATAGAATATGTCTCTCATTTCCATTAACTTAGAGCAAAACCCTTTGGTATTGGGCCCAGGCAGCTCTGGGAAAAAGGACAGAACATGCATTTATTAAGAGTCTATTATGAGCCGGGCACTGTGCTAAGTGCTTTACAAATAAATTCCAGCTAAAGAGTAAGGATGCTGGATTAAGAGAAGTAACTGAATCACCAATCAATCAATAAACATTAAGCATGTACTACGAGCCAGGCACTGTGCTAAGCAATTGGAAGGCCTGGTGCAGCTCATCTGCAGGGTAATGTAGCAGGACAGGTAACAGGAAGCCTGGGAGAGAGGCTTTCAAGAACATCAGAGCTTGCCACCTGAACACCTTGCTTAGCGCAGTAGGTACACTGCTATTGCAGCCCAGCAGTTCTCAACTAATGTTCTAAGATTTCTTTCAACTAATCATGGGACAAACTCTCTGGCATGATAAGGATTATATTTACATTCTGAAGTACAGATGATTCAACTTTAAAGACAGAAATGGAATGGTGTTCTTTTAGAATCAAACTTTAGGTTTGATTTTATCTAATGTGAATCCTTAACTTTACAGAATTGGAAACTGAGACCCAGAGAGGTGACATGATATTCAATATCACATTGCTAGTCTATAGCAAAGATTGGATATAAGTCTAATATCCAGTTATAATATGTTACATATTACGTATTATATATGATATAACAAATATATTAATCAACAAGTATTTAGTAAATAGCCATTATGATGTGTCAGGTATCATAATAATGGCAAAAGAAAGATCATCCATTCTCTTTGGGAGCATACATTCTAATGGGGGTGACAACATTTATGGGTATACCAAAGTCTTTCAAAATAGATACCAAGAAACTTTGAAAATGAGGCATTTGCAACTCTGGGAATAGGATTTCTGAAGGTACCCAATTTGTGTCATGTGAAGGTCTTATTCTGCTAGTGCTTCCTGCTGTGCTCACTCATTTCTCCCAAATTCAAAGTGATCAGGAGATCCATAAATAAGATGTGGGAGAGAATTTACAGCCTCTTCCTAGACTTACCTCCCTTACCTTGGAGGTGGGAAACAGAGTAAAGGTGGATCCAGCCAGGAAAGATAAAGGATATTCCTCTCTCATAGAATTGGAAAAAATGCTTCCTATTAACAACAAATAATGGAGGAAAACTGTGTTGGCTCCAACCTCTTATGATATTTTTGTGTCTCTTCCCAGTTTGTCCTCTGCTTCCCCAACTCAACTGCTTTTTTGGTTCCCCAAAAAAATCTCATTCCAGATTCTGCACATACAGTTATGGTGTTTGTTGTCCTTTGTTCTCAAAGAGGACCAAAATAAAATCGTGATGTTGGAGTCAAGATACAGTGTGTCTGACTGTGAATGATCAAATCAATATGAGTTCAGAAGGCTCTGCCACGATCCATATGAACATTTGGAGTGAAGATGGTTCTAAATTTGTACATCTCATATTTCGTCTGAGTTAATGCAGATAATGAAGGTACACAGGGTACCCTTAACCAAATATTATTGACAGATTGACTGTCAGTTAAATTTAGGAAAGGGGATTTCAAGGACTCACAGAATCTTACAATTGCTCCAAGAGGAGCAGGAATCCCTCTATAACCGCACTACAACAAAAGCTCATTGAGCTCCAACACATGATAAGATGTAGAGGAAAGAGCTCTAAATCTGGAGTTCAAGAGCCAGAACTCAAATCCTGCTCCTGATACTCTGGTGGGACTGTCACTTAACCTCCCTGAGTCTCAATTTCCTCATCTGTAAAATAGTAAGGTTGAATTAGATAACTTCTAAGGTTCCTTCTACTTCAAAATCAATTCTCCTCTGACTTCCAGAAGTATCCTGTTCCACTTTGGGGCCTCTCTAATTGTTTGGAGGTTTTTTTTCTTGCTTAAAACTAAAACCTACCCTTCTATAATTTTCACTTGGGGTAAAGGAGCCATAACTCAAAAGGCTGAAGAATCAACTTTCTAAGTTCTATATTTCTAGTAGTTTAGTGATTAGTATGTAAATTGTTGGCCAACTAAGAACATATAACACTTTATACTAACAGATTAGATCGCTATTTTCAGCAAATGCAATTGTCCACATATAAGAAAACAATTTGTTTCCCAAATCATTGTCAAAAATTCTATTATCTCATACATATAAAAATGAATAGTGTAGCCTGTGAACAGTTTACTGAAGCTACTCTACAAAACTGAAGATATTTCCACAGGCAGCAGAAACACCTCACATAAAGCCACCATGCAAATTAGCAAGGGCCCACCAGCCTCAGCATGAAAAGAATTCTGGTTACTGGCCCATAAAAGTTGAAATAAACATTTAGAATTCCCATATATTTTCCTCCAAGAAAGATGTTTCTCAAATACTACCATTACACACAATCCAAAAAATATATTATTGAGAAAAGCACCTAGCACATGGCAGATTTTTTAATTGACTGATAAAGCTTAGAATTGAAGGAGGAAGACTTGTTAAACAGTCTACAGGTGAGTAAATAGTCTAATTATTGATTGACTTTAAATTCTGTCTGCAAAACTATGAGAGAAAGTAATATGCCCCAGAGCAGCATGCAGAATAACTGCCTAACAGTAGAATTTAATGACTGACTCTGATGAGGAATATGACTAAATGATCCTGAATCTTATGTCCTCTGGAGTGATGAACAAATTGTATATAGAGCTAAGTATAGATGGACCTGCTGGCTCTTAGAACTCATCAAGGTAAGCTAAAGCTAAAATGATATGATATCTAGACTACTAGCTTTTTTCCTTGATTAATATAGGATTTGTTATTAGGAAGGAGATTGGTGTGATAAAAAGAATGTAGGGTGACATCCTGGGTTGAAGTACCAGTCTATCAAGTCATTTCTGGACTTCAGTTTCCTTAGCCATAGAATAAAGCATTTGAAATAAATAACCTTTAAGCTACCTTTCTCTTCTCTATGTGGGATCTTATGACTTACATGCCTTTCATCCACCAAGTCTTCTCTTTCCAGCCTCTGGAGTTCCTCTTCCTTTACCCAATACCCAATAGTGCAGACTTAGTCTGCACTAATTCTATATTCCTGGTCATTCTTCTTTAGAAATTCTTCAATTTGTTAATATACTTCTAAAGATGATCACCAGAAATGAATAGAATACACCAATTATCATTTAAGAAGGGAAAAATAAATATGGAAATATGTTTAACATGATTGTATATGTATGGCTTATATCAGATTTCTTGAAGTCTTGGGAAGAGGGGAAGGAAGGAGAGAGGGAGAAAAATTTGGAACTCAAAATCTTACAAAAATGAATGTTAGAAACTATCTTTATATGTAATTGGGAAAAAATACTATTAAAGAAAGCAGAATGCAGTGGGACTATCCTATCCCTAAATGTGAACATTGTTTCTCTTAATGCAGTCTTAGTTCACAGGCTTTAGGGTTGCCATGACACATTGTTTAGTGCCATTGGATCTGAAGTCTGCTGAATAACTCAGATATTTTCTACATAAATACCTTAGATATACCCATTACAACCTGTACACTGGTATGGATGATTTTTTGAACACTATTGTTTTGTTCAGTCACGTCCAACTCTCCATGACTTCATTTAGGGTTTTCTTGGCAAAGATACTTTTGACATTTGACATTTCCTTCTCTAGCTCATTTTACAGATGAGGAAATGAGGCAATCAGAGTTACGTGATTTGTCTAATGCTAAATTTTAACTTGCATCTTCCTAATTCTGGCTCAACCCTACACCACCTAACTGTCCTGATCACTGTTATAGGCTTTACATTTATCCCTTTTAAATTCCTTATTAATAGATCATTCCATCATGATTGTTATTTGATCTCTTTTTGGACCCTATCATCCAATGACTTAGCTCTCTTTCACAGCTTTATGTCATCAGCAGATTTAAGGAAAACACCATCTATGCTTTCAATTGCATCATTCAATGCAATGAATAGATTGAACATTACAAGGTCAACCCTGACACCCTATTAGAAAACTCTCTAGAGAAAAAAGATTCAAATCCCAGCTCTGATACTTATTAGCTGCGTAACCATGGATAAGTCATTTTATTACCACTAAAATGAGAAATTAAGAGATTTCTACTATAGTGATGTCAGTTATAATTACATAACAACTCAATGCCTAAGTGGTCCCATCTACTAAATCTGGCAGACTGAATTTCCTTCTGCATCTCATGGATTATGACAAGATACCTGAGAAGAAGGATACCAAAGTATGCAGAGCATAGTTATGGTCATCATATGCTACAGTAATAGAATTGCACAGAACTTTAGAGACTCTCTTATCTGAAAATTCTTAATCTGGATTCCATTTTGATCCATAGGTAGATTTTAGGTAGTCTGTGAATTTGGATGGGGAAAACACATTGTATCTTTATTTTCATTGTTTTAACTGAAATTTAGCTTTTTCTTCAATAATTAAAAAAAAATGGTGTTCTGAGAAAGTATCCAAAGACTTCACCCAATTGCCAAAGGGGTCCACAATATAGAAAAGGTTATAAAGCACTGATTTAAGCCAACTTCTTCATGTTAATGTTGAAGAAACTCAAGTCTGGAAAAGTTAAGTGACTTCCCTAATTCCACACAGTGAATTAATAGCAGAGCTAAAATTAGAATCCAGGTCTCCTACCTTCCAGCTGAGTCGTCATCCCACTACACATACTGTGTTGTGAATAGGTTACCAGCATATTGCTCAGGAACCATCAGCTAGTTAGCTAATAGGCCACCTAGAGAGCCAGGGCAGGACTCCTCTGCCGTTGCCTAGAGCAGTCCTGAATGCAAATTCAACACAGAAATAAATGGCTACCTCAGGCTTTTTCCATAGTCCTCACCTGCTATGGAGACCAGGAGCCCCTGGGAGCAAGGGGATTGGGGGGCAGGGGAAGAATATAAAGTTCCCAACATTTTCTCCCACCCCCTTCACGCACACGTGCAGCTGGAAAGCAGCTCCTGGCTCTAAACAACCCATGCTTTCAATTTCAGTTAAATACTCAAACTGTGATGTTGCTGTGGTAACAACTCAATGAGGTGTTTCTCTGGCCAGGGCCCAGGCTCAGGACCCAGAGCTCCATTTGAGGACAATCTCCTTGGAGCAAGAGGGAGTTTCAGGGATGACTGACCTACCCACAGGCCGCCACCTCCCATCGCCGAGCTTTGGTGTGGCTGTTGATGTCCACTTGTGCGTACATCAGTGCACATGCATGTTTTGTTTACCTTCAGCCCAGTTCATTCCAGCACACAAAAGGCACATTCTTGCACTTGCACACACACACACACACACACACACATACACACACCAAAAAAAAAAAGTATTTTTTTCTGCATTCCAGCTGCCTGAGGTAAGCGGAGGAATGAATGGTTTGGGAAAAATCTCACACAGGAATAAATTTACAAGGGACAGCTGAGCGGATAAAGCCAGTCCCCAAAGAGGGGCATTACGAGGGCTTTTGGCAGGAGCCCTCCCCTTGTGCAAAGTTGTCTAAAAAGAAAAACAGAAAGAGAGAGGGAGAGTTTTCAAGCCTTCCCCAAAATAAACCTTTCAGAATTCCTTTTAACTCCCTCTAGCATTTCAAGACAGAAGGAGGCCCATTAACCAGAGCAAATAAATCCTTACCAGGTGAACTGCCTTGGTTTTTGGCTTTGGCTCTCCTATCTACTATTCCTCCTCCTTCTCTTAAGATGGATGGCTCAAGTCAACCCTGGGCTTTTTAAATTCAATTTGTCGTCCACTTGCTAGGGACCAGTATCAGAAAAAGGAAGGTGACCCAGTCAGAGCCTGGCAAATAGGCAGTGAATCTCCACAGGCTTCCTTCAAAATTGGCAGGTTATCTGTGGGGATCGTCCATGGGCCAAGTGGGTTAAGGTGAAAGAGATCAGGACCAGTGAATAACTCCAATGACTTAGGGCTCATAGGGAAGATTTAACCTCCATTAGTTCTTTTTCCTTAGAAGCAAACTCCTAAAAATGTTACCTTATAAGTGATCTCAACTCTCTTGCTACCCAAGCTAGCAGGTTAAGTGGCCCAATGAATAGGGTGCTGGGCTTGGAGCCAGAAATACTTAATGTGTGATCCTGGACTAGTCATTTACCCTCTCTGCCTTAATTTTTTTTATTCTAAAAAGGGGAATAGCTCATATCATATCATATCATATCGTAGCTCCTCCCTCTCTGAGTTGTTGAGGATCAAATGAGATAATATTTCTAAACTACTTAGGGCTATACCTGGAACATAGTAGGCACTTAATAAACACTTGTTTCTTTCCTTTCTACCTAACTCAGCTTTCTCCAAGTTCACTAAGTCTAAGAGAGTTTATATCTTTAAGCTTAGGTAAAAGGTCTCCTTCCTAAAAATGAACTAGCAGTCATCAAAATGGCACTTCGATTGTCATGAGATAGAAAGAAATTATGTCGTTCCCTCACTTCTCTTATGCTGAAGAAAAGAGGTTCTTCATCTGGCAGCAAATATTGGTTGAACACCTAATATGTGTTTAATATGTGTTAAAAGTAGGGTAGGAAGAAGAAAGAGGAAACGTCATAGTTACAGATGACATTTACATGGGATTACATGACCTAGAACTAAGAAGGGACTTTAATAGCCATCTAGTACAACTTCGACATTTTACAAATTTGCAAACTAGAGGTCCAGATTTCCCCAAAGCCCAACCTGGTTATTCAGATTTGGTTGTTGTGGTGACTGTTCAGTCATTTCATGTCCAACATTTCATGACCCCATTGCGGGTTTTTTTGGCAAAGATACATGAAAATTTGACATTTCCCTCTCTGGCTCATTCTGTAGATGAGAAAACTGAGGCAAATGGTTAAGTGGCTTGCCCAGGGTCACATAACTAGTATCTGAGGCCAGATTTGAACTCATGAGGATGAGTCATCTTGATTCCAGGTCAGGCTTCTATCCACTTTGCCACCTAACTATCTTATTTAGGTTTAAGAAGTGTGTAAAAAGTTTGGAGAAGAAAAACAGTATGGTATAATGGAATATTTGCATTTGGAATCAGAAGACCTGAATTGAAATATTAGTTGGACCACTTGCCATCTTTGTGGCTTTGGCTATTAAAGTCCCTTCTTAGTTCTAGGTCATATAATCCCATGTAAATGCTAAAAACAGAATGCAGTCTCCTAGAGGAAATACAGAGAATTTACGATAATGTCAGCAACCTGTTAGCTTCCAATGACAACTCCTCAGCTATAGCTCCCAAATGTCAAAGGATTTCATTATTCAAGCTCCTCCTTCCTTACTCTTTTTTCTTCTTTCCTGGCCCCCTCAAAAAGCTTTACTAATTACCTAATTAGCCATGACACTATCCTCCAGACAGCCTACTTTAAGAAAACAGCTTTTAAACCATCCCTTACGAGAGGGACCACTTGTGGGGACAAAGGTGAATAGGATGGATGGATGTCAGAACCAAAACATTTAATGGATTCATGAATGGCTAACAAAGGGTTTCTAATCTGTGCAGATCATGACTGTTTCAGGAAGGCGAAGCAGCTCTCTGTGCATCAACAGAAAGAAAATCAGAGGCTTGTGGGTGTGTCCCTTACCTGAAATGAGCAGCCCTGAACAAAATCTCATTTGGAGACACCTAAACAATACATGTTGTCAGTAAGGAGGTGGAGGTGGGAACTGCCTGGCCCCAGTGCTTTCAGCCTACACACCCAGCCAAAAACATGCTTTTAATAAGCAGCTATTAACGAATGGACAATCACTGCTTTATTAAATCTAAATTAAATGCATATTTGAGAACTTTAAGTGATCCCGAGGGAGGGAAGTCATCGATAATTTCTTGTTGTAACCTGTTTCTAAGGAAATGTCAGTGATCTGTTTTGCCTGCGAGAAAGTTTTGGCTTCCAGAAGAACCTGAGATTCAAGTGAGAGATGAACCTGACTGATTTGGGGCACCTCTGTAGAGACTGGGTTGGGAAAAGACACAGTGGGTGGAGCTCTGGGAAGAAGAAAATCATTGCCTTTCTAATGCTGGTGACAGTGTCCGTAAGAATTCCTGTTTTTATTTGGACCGATGAGCGAATGAATGAAAAAGAATTCATTAAGTGTTTATGATGTGTCCAGGACGGTGCTAGGTGTGGTGGTTACAATACAAAACTGAAGCAATCCCTGCCCTGCAGAAGTAATGGGATGAGATAAAACATACCGGGAGGGAGAGCTGGCTACTCAATAGAGAGTGAGGGCTAAAGCTTCTACAGCAGGAGTGTACAGCTGTGTATGTGTGTATGTGTGTGTGTGTGGACTCCTTTAGTGGTCTGCAGAAATCTTCCTCAGAATTCCTATTTCAGAATTAATGTTTTTAAATGCACAGAACAAAATATTTTAGATCACAAAGGGAACCAATTGTACTGAAATGTAGTTATCAAAATATTTTTTAAAAGCAAGTGAATGGACCTCAGGTTAAAAATTCTTTGTTTAAAGCAAACATGTTTCTTTTTTTCCTCCCAGGCCTTAGGATATCAGGATCCTGTCCACCCTCTCCCTAATTTTTTGGCACTTTTTCATCTCTTTTCTGCATCTTCTCGCCCTTTCAAAGTTTTAATTTAAAATTCTTCAACTCACAAAAGTTCCCCATTCCATGGGATGCCAGGGAGGGAGGAGCAGAAAAGCTACCAAGAACTGAATCCAGGAACTTCTAAGAGAGCCAAGCTTTACTAAGGAGAAGTGGACACCCTTTCGGGGCACTGTTTTTGGGACAGAGCTGCAGGGAGGGCCCGAATCCATCCACTTCAGGCTTTTTATGGGCACTAGGCCTCCCTAACCCTTATGAAGCAGAACAAGAGCCTTGCCAATTGGAATTTTCTTTCCAAGAAAATAAAAACGAGTCATCCTGTTTCTTCTTTTCTGCCATCATTCCCTAAAAGAAAGAGGTCCATGAGGTGACTTTCTTAGAGCCTTTGCCTGCTGTCAAGTCCCAGCTGGTGCCAGTTTCCAGCATGGGACTGAGCCAGGCTCAGAACCGGACTTCTGGACTCGGAGGCAGGTTCCTCCCCTGAATGTGTAATCCTACAAAGCTGCTTATCTTCCAGGGAAGATCCAGCTGTGTGTAGCCACAAGGGCTTGAGGGATGATTCCCACCCTCTGTGCTGCTTTCCACATATGTGCTTCTTGAGTTCCTGCCTAAGGGAAAAACCAAACTTTCCAAAGCCCCACCCCGACCCCCATGAAAACAAGAGACTGAGTGGACCAGAACTTTGTGAAGAGACTGTCATCCTCATCCTCATCCCTCAACTTTAAGCCTATAGAGAAGATCTATTCTCATATAATACTGTGCTGGGTATCCCTAAGAGAATCATAGATTTAGCCCCACACTATGGGAGAATACAATCGTCTTTACAAGTTTGTTGTTTTTTGTCCTTCATTGTCAGAGGGCCAGGACATCAGGGAGGGGATGCCATGACATACAAGTGAGCTGGATTTTAGGGAGGCTGGGCAAGGGCACCTGCCTCACTTTCCCCTCCAAAGCCATCGGGTCCAGTGACAAGACATAGATCAGGATGACTGGAGATGGCTCTGGATGAAATGGGAGACTTGGGTCTTTTTAAACTAAGGTCTTTCCCAGCTCTCAGTTTGTCTGAGGCAACACCCATTCAGTGATTACAGCTAGGTGAGAAATGAGGCAAAGAATGGCCTCCAAAAAAAAAAAAAAAAAACAGGGAGGGGAAGAATCTCTGGTTTTCTGGCCAAGCAGAAATAGTTGCTATTTACACTCATTCTGAACCATCAAAATGCAAATAATAATGAAATAAGGCTTGGGCTGGGACCTATTGTTGGCTAATCAATGAGAACCAAAGTGATTTGGATTTTAGGCATAATCCTTAAAAAGGAAATCTAGCTTGTAAACTCCCAAGATATCTTCAAAGGTGGAAGGAAGGAAGAAGGAAGGAAGGAAGGAAGGAAGGAAGGAAGGAAGGAAGGAAGGAAGGAAGGAAGGAAGGAAGGAAGGAAGGAAGGAAGGAAGGAAGGAAGGAAGGAAGGAAGGAAGAAGGAAGGAAGGAAGGAAAGAAGGAAGGAAGGAAGAAAGGAGGAAGGAAGGAAAGGAGGAGGAAGGAAAGGAGGAAGGAAGGAAGGAAGGAAAGGAGGAGGAAGGAAGGAAGGGAGGGAGAGAGGAAGGGAGGAAGGAAGGAGGAAGGGAGGAAGGAAGGAGGAAGGAAGGAGGAAGGAGGAAGGGAGGAAGGAAGGAAGGAGGAAGGGAGGAAGGAAGGAAGGAAGGGAGGGAGGAAGGAAGGAAGGAAGGGAGGGAGGAAGGAAGGAAGGAAGGAAGGAAGGAAGGAGGAAGGAAGGAAGGAAAGGAGGAGGAAGGAAGGAAGGAAGGAAGGAAAGGAGGAGGAAGGAAGGAAGGAAAGGAGGAGGAAGGAAGGAAGAAAGGAAGGAAGAAGGAAGGAAGAAAGGAAGGAAGAAGGAAGGAAGGGAGGAGGGAGGGAGGAAGGAGGAGGAAGGAGGAAGGAAGGAGGAAGGAAGGAAGGAAAGGAGGAAGAAAGAAGGAAGGAAGGAAGGAAGAAAGGAAGGAAGGAAGGAAGGAAGGAAGGAAAGGAGGAAGGAAGGAAGGAAGGAAGGAAAGGAGGAAGGAAGGAAGGAAGGAAGGAAGGAGGAGGAAGGAAGGAAGGAAGGAAGGAAAGGAAGGAAGGAAGGAAGGAAGGAAGGAAGGAAGAAAGGAAAGAAGGGAGGAAGGAAGGGAGGAAAGAAGGAAGGAAGGAAGGAAAGAAGGAAGGAAGGAAGGAAAGAAGGAAGGAAGGAAGGAAGAAGGAAGGAGGGAGGGAGGAGGGAGGGAGGGAGGGAGGAAGGGAGGAAGGGAGGGAGGAAGGAAGGGAGGGAGGGAGGAAGGAAAGAAGGGCAGGAGGATGCCATCTTTTCCCTTAGTAACACTTCCTAGTCCCCACTGAAGATCCTTAATAAAGAAAAGCTCATCTACACCATCATATTGTTAGTAGTCCTTTTTGTGGTGGCAAGAATTGGGAAGAAAGCAGATGCCCATCATTTGGTGAATGGCTCTAACCACTATACCACATAGTTGCTAAGAAAAAAGGAGAATCCACTTCCATTTTTGAAGAGCTCAGTGGTTACTGACTTTTCCCTCTTTCCCTGTTGAAAATCCACTCTGTATACATCTATTTTCTGTAGGAAAGCAGAAAAAACTTTAATCCTTTTTCCCTAAGACAGCCTTTCAAATACTTGAAGACAGTTACCATATCCTTCTCTACTCAGTGTTCTCTCATCTAAATATCCACATACGGTATGGTGTCCATTCCCCTCCTTTTCTTGGTCACTCTCATTTGGACACTCTCCAGCATGACAGTGAGCTCTGTGCATTGTGGTGCCCAAAACTGAATGCACAATTCCATTTGCAATATGACAGCAGGAGTAACACCTGGATCTCCTACCTCTCAACCTCAGGCATCCCAAGATTATAGAAGTTTTTTAATCTGTCATGGCACACTCTTGATCCCAAATGATTTTGTAATTCATTTGGATCCCCAAATCTTCGTATCTACCATCAAGTTACATCTCTACCTACTGTAATTATGAAGTTGATTTTTTGAAATTACAAGAGATTATGTTTATCCCCATTTAATATCATTAGAGCCAGCTTTGCTTAGTGAATGGAGAACTGGCTCTAGATACATTTACTTAGTTATATATGTAGAGTCACTTAACTTTTCAGTCCACACATGTATGTTTTAGAGCAGATGCCCCTGTATTAATAGAGGGAATTTCCTAAGTGGAAATTCTTTATGTTAATAAAATCACAGATCCAGTTCCCTAGTCCACCACTATCTCCCCCAAAATTATCTCATTATATTTGGCGGATTTTTCTAATCTGCCAAAACTGGTTAAAGTGTCAGTGCATAGAGTGTTGCACTTGAGTTCAAGAATTCCTGGGTTCAAATCAAACTTCAGATACTGCCTCTATGCTCCTGGTCAAGTCACTTTATTTCTACCTGCCTCATTTTCCTAAGTTGCACATCAAGAACAATAATAACATATACCTTCAAGAACTGCTATGAAGATAAAGTGAGATAATACTTATAAAAATTTTTGCAAAACATAAAGCACCATATAAAATTTAGCTATTATTTTGTACCATGATTTTGTTATCTAATGTATTAGCTCTGCCTTTTAGCTTTGTATCATCTGCAAATTTGATTAATGTGCCATCTATATCTTCATCCAAATTATTGATAAAAATGTCAAACAGTACAGAGTCACAAATTCCACAAGGGACTTTCCTTCATATTATCATCAAGCCTTTAATGACTATTCTTTGGGTATGGACTTTCCAGTTCTTTATTCATCTAATCATCCTAGACCACAATTCTCTATCTTCCCCATAGGGACAAGATAAGATAATTAATAAAATATTTTTCAAAAAAATAGGTAATCTACATCATTCTCCTGATTCACTAGTCTAAGAATTTTTTTTCCTGAGGCAATTGGGATTAAGTGGCTTGCCCAGGATCACACAGCTAAGAAGTGTTGTGTCTGAGGCAGAATTCATTTAAATAAAGGATGTGTCATTATATATTCTTGATAAAAACCATACTGTCCCTAGGTAATCACAGCTTCCTTTTCTACTTATTAACTTATCATCTTTTTAAAGATTCATTCAATAATTTTCCTAGAAATAGAAATAAAGTATTTTGCAAAATCCATTCTCTTACATCTTTGGAAAACTGGGACATTTCCTTTTCTCCAGACTGAGAAATGTTTCCTTTTCTTCATGATATCTGAAAGATTAAAAATTTTAATTAATGCAAATAGCAATTAAATAGTAATAATATAGCTAGCATTTCTATAGTATCTACTATAGATGCCAGGCTCTGTGCTGAGTGGTTTATAAATATTATCTAATTTGAGCTTCACAACAACCCTGAGAGGTAGGAATTATGCTTACCTCTATTTTACAGATGAGAAGACTGAGGCAGAAGTTAAGTGAAATTCTCAGGATCATATAATAAGTAACTCAGACTGAATTTGAATTCAGGTCATTCCTGCCTCCACTCACTTGTCCTGACAAATGTCCTGACTTTGCACAACCCTTCCTCACTTAGATCCAATTCATTTTTAAGTTAAAACATCACCTTCCTGATGTTCTTTGAGAACAACAACAACCCAGAACTCTGCACCACCTAGCTCACTGACAGTGACTCTATAAGTCGCACCTGCCAGATCTTTCAATCTTCTAATAAGTCTGGACCAGTTGTTGTTCAGTCATTTTTCAGTTACATCTGGTTCTTCATGACCCCATTTGGGGTTTCCTTGGCTGTCTCTTGAGGGGTTTGCCATTTTCATCTCCAGCTCATTTTACAGATGAGGAAACTGAGGCAAGCAGGAATAATGGACTTGCCCAAGGTCACACACTCAGTAAGTATGGTTGGATTTGAATTCATGAAGATGAATCTTCCTGATTTCAGACCCAGTGCTCTATTCAATGTTATCTCTTTGCTTGTCTTGTTTTTTTCAACTTCCTATTAACTATTTTTGGCATGTGCTTTATAATCCAAATGGTTCTATTCTTGACAGAGTAAGGGGAAATAAGAATTTAACAACTCTCCCTTTACTCTTCATCAGACAATATCACTGTCTTATTTACCCTGAACCATGAGGATCATCATCCTTCTCTTTTCCTAATGTGGGTAAGAAAAATATCTCATTTTGTCCTTCTTATCTTTCCTCGACAGTCTTGGTATATTCTGAGCTTCATACTAGAAGTATTCTTATTTAAGGGTTATGCTTTTGTATTTCTTGCTCTATCTCCTACACTTGTTACAATCTTCTATACCAATTTTTTAAGGGCACATTGGCCTCTGAGTTCCATTTATACCCATATTAATCTTGTTAAATAACTTTCCTCTTTTCTTTCTTATTAAAATTATGTCTGTGTTTTTAGAATTTTCTTCTTGAGGGCTTCCCATTCCTCATGGATTGACTTTTTCCTAAAAGATTGTAGGCTTCAATAACTGATTTAACTTGTTTCTGAATTCTGAAATTTACTCTCCCCACATCTCATAATGGAATGGAAACTCTCCTCCAAGAACCCTTGTGGTTGTACTCCAGCAATCTGCCCCTTCTTGTTGAGTTGATTAGGATCAGACTAAGAATATTAGTTCCCTTTTTGTTTTCTTCACCTCTTGAAGAATAAAATTTAGCCAAAACTTTAGTAGCTACTACTTTTTTGAAGAGAGTAAAGTAATCTCGTATTATTGGTGAATTGATGTTTCTCAGTGTTATCAATCAATAAGCATTTAAGTACCTAGTAAAACACTGTGCTGGGTGTTGGGATACAGACACAAAAGACAATCCCTACACTCATGGTGGCTGCATTCTAGACACACCTTGTCTCTGTGATAGACTTTGATCTATTTCTCAAATTTCTCACATTTTTACTTTTTCTGTCTGGGTGATCTATAGTATACTACAACTGTTTGTTTGTTTGTTTTTTAATAACTTTTTATTGATAGAACGCATGCCAGGGTAATTTTTTACAGCATTATCCCTTGCATTCACCTCTGTTCTGATTTTTCTCCTCCCTCCCTCCACCCCCTCCCCCAGATAGCAAGCAGTCCTTTACATGTTGAATAGGTTACAGTATATCCGAACAGTTTTCTTGTTGCAGGGAAGAATTGAATTCAGAAAGTATAAATAACCCGGGAAGAAAAACAAAATGCAGGCAGTTTATATTCATTTCCCAGTGTTCTTTCTTTGAGTGTAGCTGCTTCTGTCCATCTTTGATCAATTGAAACTGAATTAGCGGGACTTCCGGCCAAGATGGCGGAGAGGAAATACACTTCTGTGTAATCTCCGTGTTTTTCTCTCACTATTCATTTCATTTCATGCCTCTGAATTAATGCTCGACTGAAAAAAAAACCATACAATTACTTACCAAGAGAAACCATCCTTGAGACTCGTCAAGAAAGGTCTGTTTTTGCGCGAGGGCGGGGACGGTATTTGGAAGCAGTCTGCGGGTAGCAGCAGCTGCAACCAGAGCACAGATAGCAGCTCAGAACCGGGTGGAGCGGAGAGGGGGTAGGACCGCAGCCGTCTCTGCGGTGAGAGCTTTGCTATAGGAGCAAGTCAGCAGCCCAGCAGAGAAGCTAAAAACACCGGGGTGAAGAATACAATCCCAAACAGCTGGAGTTTCTAGGGACCTGGCCACCCCTCCCCCACAGTGTCTTAGCCCGCTCGGATCTCAGAGCGCTCGGATCTCAGTGCGCAGGCGCCATAGCACAGTAGGACCTGTGCCTCACGAATACCCTGCCCCTCCCCCAAAGAAAGCAGCCTCCATTCAAGGGGTTTTTTTTCCTTCTGTTTCTTTGATAGTTTGGCTTTGATAAATAGACAGAATGAGCAAGAAACTGAAAAAGAATTTAACCCTGGACAGCTTTTATACAGATAAAGAGCAGACTCCAAACCCTGAGGAGACTAAAAACAAACAGTCCCCAGGTGAATCCCCGAAGGAGGAGACCTTATGTCCCTCAGCACAGATGAATCTCATGGAGGAAATTAAAAAGGCTCTCACAAGGGAGCTAGAAGAAAAATGGGAAAAGGAGAGGGAGGCTCTGCAAAAGGAGAGGGAGGCTTGGCAAAAGAGCCTGGAGAAGTCAGTTAAAGAGAGAGTGGATAAAGAAACCAAATCCTTGAAAAATAGGATTAGTGAACTGGAAACAGAAAACAGCTCTCTAAAAAACAAAATTGGCGAAATGGAAAAAAATTCCACAGAACAAAAGAACTCAATTGGACAATTAGAAAAAGATCTTAAAAAAGTGAGTGAAGAAAATACCTCACTGAAAATCAGGGTCGAACAATTGGAATTGAATGACTTGAGGAGACAAGAAGAATCAGTCAAGCAAATCCAAAAAAATCAAACAATGGAAAAGGATGTGAAATACCTTCTGGGGAAGACAACAGACCTGGAAAACAGATCCAGGAGAGACAACCTGAGAATCATCGGACTTCCAGAAAAGTATGATGAAAAAAAAAGCCTGAACACTATCTTCCAGG
The DNA here is from genome assembly GCF_016432865.1 of Antechinus flavipes. Taxonomy (NCBI): domain Eukaryota; kingdom Metazoa; phylum Chordata; class Mammalia; order Dasyuromorphia; family Dasyuridae; genus Antechinus; species Antechinus flavipes. The sequence continues at coordinate 473,292,132 of NC_067400.1, forward strand.
AAATTATCAAAGAGAACTGCCCAGAAGTCATAGAAACAGAAGGTAAAATAGACATTGAAAGAATTCATCGATCCCCTACTGAAAGGGATCCTAAAATCAAAACACCAAGGAATATAGTGGCCAAATGCCAGAACCCTCAGGCAAAGGAAAAAATACTGCAAGCGGCTAGAAAAACCCAATTCAAGTATCAAGGAGCCACAATAAGGATCACCCAGGATCTGGCAGCATCCACATTAAAGGATCGAAGGGCCTGGAATATGATATTCCGAAAGGCTAAGGAACTTGGTATGCAACCAAAAATAACTTACCCAGCGAGATTGAGCATCTTTTTCCAGGGAAGAAGATGGTCATTCAACGAAATAAGCGAATTTCATCTATTTCTGATGAAAAAGCCAGAACTTAACAAAAAATTGATCTACAAGCACAGAACTCAAGAGAAATCTAAAAAGGTAAAGATTAATCTTGGGAACTATATTTCGGCTGTAAAGATGTATAAAAAATACATGTATACCTTGTTCTAGAAACTAGTTGAGGAAAGGACATTGTACTAGAAAAAAGGGAAAGTGGGGGTACTACATTTCATGAAGAGGCAAAGAAAACCTAGTATATCTGAGAGAAAGAATGGAGAGGAATGAAAATAGTGAGTATTTTACTGCTTTCAGAATTGGCAGTAAGAGAAGAATTTTAGACATATTCAATCTATGGTGAAACTTCTCCCACCTCATTGAAAAGTGAGAAGGGAAAAGTGAAAAAGGAAGGAATAAGCTAAGTGGAAGGGAATACGGGAACTGGGAGGGAAAGGGGTAAGTTGGGGGGGGGGGAACTCTAAGGGGAGGGGAGGGATACTGAAAAAGGGAGGGCTGTGAGAAGCAAGGGGAGCTCACAAGCTTAATACTGGGAAGGGGGGTAAGGGAGGGAGTAAGGGAGTAAGAAGGGAGAAAAGCATAAACCGGGGTCAACAAGATGGCAAGTAATACAGAATTGGTCATTTTAACCATAAATGTGAACGGGGTAAACTCCTCTATAAAGAGGAAGCGGTTAGCAGAATGGATTAAAAGCCAGAATCCTACAATATGTTGTATACAGGAAACACACCTGAAGCGGGGTGATACATGCAGGTTAAAGGTAAAAGGTTGGAGCAAAATCTACTATGCTTCAGGTGAAGCCAAAAAAGCAGGGGTAGCCATCCTGATCTCAGATCAAGCTAAAGCAAAAATTGATCTAATCAAAAGAGATAAGGAAGGGCACTATATCTTGCTAAAGGGTAGAATGAATAATGAAGAAGTATCTATATTAAATATATATGCACCAAGTAGTGTAGCATCTAAATTCCTAAAAGAGAAATTAAGAGAGCTGCAAGAAGAAATAGACAGTAAAACTATAATAGTGGGAGATCTCAACCTTGCACTCTCAGAATTAGATAAATCAAACCACAAAATAAATAAGAAAGAAGTCAAAGAGATAAATAGAATACTAGAAAAATTAGATATGATAGATCTCTGGAGAAAATGTAATGGGGACAGAAAGGAGTACACCTTCTTTTCAGCAGTTCATGGAACTTATACAAAAATTGATCATATATTAGGACATAAAAACCTCAAACTCAAATGCAGTAAGGCAGAAATAGTGAATGCATCCTTTTCAGACCATGATGCATTGAAAATTACATTCAATAAAAAGCCACAGGAAAGTAGACCAAAAAATAATTGGAAACTAAATAATCTCATACTAAAGAATGATTGGGTGAAACAGCAAATTATAGACATAATTAATAACTTCATCCAAGAAAATGATAATAATGAGACATCATACCAAAATGTATGGGATGCAGCCAAAGCGGTAATAAGGGGAAATCTCATATCTCTAGAGGCCTATTTGTATAAAATAGAGAAAGAGAAGGTCAATGAATTGGGCTTGCAACTAAAAATGCTAGAAAAGGAACAAATTAAAAACCCCCAATCAAACACTAAACTTGAAATTCAAAAAATAAAAGGAGAGATCAATAAAATTGAAAGTAAAAAAACTATTGAATTGATTAATAAAACTAAGAGTTGGTTCTATGAAAAAACCAACAAAATAGACAAACCCTTAGTAAATCTGATTAAAAAAAGGAAAGAGGAAAATCAAATTGTTAGTCTTAAAAATGAAAAGGGAGAACTCACCACTAACGAAGAGGAAATTAGAGCAATAATTAGGAGTTACTTTGCCCAACTTTACGCCAATAAATTCGACAACTTAAATGAAATAGAAGAATACCTCCAAAAATATAGCTTACCTAAACTAACAGAGGAAGAAGTAAATATCCTAAACACTCCTATCTCAGAAAAAGAAATAGAACAAACTATCAATCAACTCCCTAAGAAAAAAACCCCAGGACCAGATGGATTTACATCTGAATTCTATCAAACATTTAAAGATCAATTAACTCCAATGCTAAATAAACTATTTGAAAAAATAGGGATTGAAGGAGTCCTACCAAACTCCTTTTATGACACAGATATGGTACTGATACCTAAACCAGGTAGGCTGAAAACAGAGAAAGAAAATTATAGACCAATCTCCCTAATGAATATTGATGCTAAAATCTTAAATAAAATATTAGCAAAAAGATTACAGAAAATCATCCCCAGGATAATACACTATGACCAAGTAGGATTTATACCAGGAATGCAGGGCTGGTTCAATATTAGGAAAACTATTAACATAATTGACTATATCAACAACCAACCAAACAAAAACCATATGATCATTTCAATAGATGCAGAAAAAGCATTTGATAAAATCCAACAGCCATTCCTAATAAAAACACTTGAGAGCATAGGAATAAAAGGACTTTTCCTTAAAATAGTTAGGAGCATCTATTTTAAACCTTCAGTAAGCATCATATGCAATGGGGAAAAACTGGAACCTTTCCCGGTAAGATCTGGAGTGAAGCAAGGTTGCCCACTATCACCATTATTATTCAATATTGTATTAGAAACACTGGCCTCTGCAATAAGAGTCGAGAAAGAGATTAAAGGAATTAGAGTAGGCAATGAGGAAACCAAACTATCACTCTTTGCAGATGATATGATGGTATACCTAGAAAACCCCAGAGATTCTACTAAAAAGCTATTAGAAATAATTCATAATTTTAGCAAAGTAGCAGGATACAAAATAAATCCCATAAATCCTCAGCATTCTTATACACCACCAACAAAATCCAAGAGCAAGAGATACAAAGAGAAATTCCATTCAAAATAACTGTTGATAGCATAAAATATTTGGGAATCTACCTACCAAAGGAAAGTCAGGAATTATATGAGCAAAATTACAAAAAAGTTTTCACACAAATAAAGTCAGACTTAAATAATTGGAAAAATATTAAGTGCTCTTGGATAGGCCGAGCAAATATAATAAAGATGACAATACTCCCTAAACTAATCTATTTATTTAGTGCTATACCAATCAGACTTCCAAGAAAATATTTTAATGATTTAGAAAAAATAACAACAAAATTCATATGGAACAATAAAAAGTCGAGAATCTCAAGGGAATTAATGAAAAAAAAATCAAATGAAGGTGGTCTAGCTGTACCTGATCTAAAATTATATTATAAAGCAGCAGTCACCAAAACCATCTGGTATTGGCTTAGAAATAGATTAGTTGATCAGTGGAAAAGGTTAGGTTCACAAGACAGAATAGTCAACTATAGCAATCTAGTGTTTGACAAACCCAAAGATTCTAAATTTTGGGATAAGATTTCATTATTTGATAAAAACTGCTGGGATAACTGGAAATTAGTATGGCAGAAATTAGGCAAGGACCCACACTTAACACCACATACCAAGATAAGATCAAAATGGGTCCATGACCTAGGCATAAAGAACGAGATTATAAATAAATTAGAAGAACATAGGATAGTTTATCTCTCAGACTTGTGGAGGAGAAAGAAATTTGTGACCAAAGATGAACTAGAGACCATTACCAATCACAAAATAGAAAATTTTGATTATATCAAATTAAAAAGCCTTTGTACAAACAGAACGAATGCAAACAAGATTAGTAGGGAAGTAACTAACTGGGAAAACATCTTTACAATTAAAGGTTCTGATAAAGGCCTCATTTCCAAAATATATAGAGAACTGACTCAAATTTATAAAAAATCAAGCCATTCTCCAATTGATAAATGGTCAAAGGATATGAACAGACAATTTTCAGATGAAGAAATTGAAACTATTACCACTCACATGAAAGAGTGTTCCAAATCACTATTGATCAGAGAAATGCAAATTAAGACAACTCTGAGATATCACTACACTCCTGTCAGATTGGCTAAGATGACAGGAAAAAACAATGATGAATGTTGGAGGGGATGCGGGAAAACGGGGACATTGATGCATTGTTGGTGGAGTTGTGAACGAATCCAGCCATTCTGGAGAGCGATCTGGAATTATGCCCAAAAAGTTATCAAACTGTGCATACCCTTTGATCCAACAGTGTTTCTATTGGGCTTATACCCCAAAGAGATACTAAAAAAGGGAAGGGGACCTGTATGTGCCAAAATGTTTGTAGCAGCCCTGTTTGTAGTGGCTAGAAACTGGAAAATGAATGGATGCCCATCAATTGGAGAATGGCTGGGTAAATTGTGGTATATGAACGTTATGGAATATTATTGCTCTGTAAGGAATGACCAGCAGGATGAATACAGAGAGGCTTGGAGAGACCTACATGGACTGATGCTAAGTGAGATGAGCAGAACCAGGAGATCATTATACACTTCGACAACGATATTGTATGAGGATGTATTCTGATGGAAGTGGATTTCTCTGACAAAGAGACTTAACTGAGTTTCATTGGAGAAATGATGGACAGAAACAGCTACACCCAAAGAAGGAATACTGGGAAATGAATGTGAACTATTTGCAATTTTGATTTTCTTCCCGAGTTATTTTTACCTTCTGAATCCAATTCTCCCTGTGCAACAAGAGAACTGTTTGGTTCTGCAAATATGTATTGTATCTAGGATATACTGCAACATGTTTAGCATATATAGGACTGCTTGACATCCTGGGGGGGGGGGGGAGGAGGGAGGGAGGGGAAAAAACGAAACATAAGTGATTGCAAGAGATAATGTCGTGTAGAAATTATCCTGGCATGGATTCTGTCAATGCGAAGTTATTATTAAATAAAATAAAATTTATTATAAAAAAAAAAAAAAAAAAAAAAAAAAAAAGAAACTGAATTAGCTCTCTTTATCGAAGAGATCCACTTTCATCAGAATATATCCTCAAACAATATCATTGTTGAGGTATCTAATGATCTCCTGGTTCTGCTCATTTCACTTAGCATCAGTTCATGTAAGTCTCACCAATCTTCTCTGTATTCATCCCGCTGGTCATTCCTTACAGAACAATAATATTCTATAACGTTCATATGCCACAATTTACTCAACCATTCTCCAATTGATGGGCATCCATTCATTTTCCAGCTTCTAGCCACTACAAACAGGGCTGCCACAAACATTTTGGCACATACAGGTCCCTTTCCCTTCTTTAGTATCTCTTTAGGGTATAAGCCCAGTAGAAACGCTGCTGGATCAAAGGGTATGCACAGTTTGATAACTTTTTGAGCATAGTTCCAAATTGCTCTCCAGAATGGCTGGATGTGTTCACAATTCCACTAACAATGTATCAGTGTCCCTGTTTTCCCACATCCCCTCCAACATTCCGCATTATCTTTCTCTGTCACTCTGGCCAATCTGACAGATGGTATCTCAGAATTGTCTTAATTTGCATTTCTCTGATTAATAATGATTTGGAGCATATTTTCATATGTCTATAAATAGTTTCAATTTCTTCGTCTGAGAATTGTTCATATCCTTTGACTATTTATCAATTGGAGAATGGTTTGGTTTCTTATAAATTAGAGTCAATTCTCTATATATTTTGGAAATGAGGCCTTTACCAGAACCTTTGACTGTAAAAATGTTTTCCCAGTTTATTGTTTCCCTTCTAATCTTGTCTGCATTTGTTTTGTTTGTACAAAAACTTTTCAATTTGATATAATCAAAATTTTCTATTTTGTGGTCAATAGTGATCTCTAGTTCTTCTTTGGTCATAAATTCCTCCCTCTTCCACAGGTCTGAGAGGTAAACTATCCTATGCTCTTCCAATTTATTTATAATCTCATTCTTTATGCCTAGGTCATGAACCCATTTTGACCTTATCTTAGTGTACGGTGTTAAGTGTGGGTCAATGCCTAGTTTCTGCCATACTAATTTCCAATTTTTCCAGCAATCTTTGTCAAATAACGCATTCTTATCCCAAAAACTGGGGTCTTTGGATTTGTCAAACACTATATTATTAAAGTTATTGGCTGTTTTGTCCTTTGAACCTAACCTATTCCATTGATCAACTAGTCTATTAGCCAATACCAAATGGTTTTAGTAACTGCTGCTTTATAATATAATTTTAGATCTGGTACAGCTAGGCCACCTTCATTTGATTTTTTTTTTCATTAATTCCCTTGAAATTCTTGACGTTTTGTTTTTCCATATGAACTTTGTTGTTATTTTTTCTAGTTCATCAAAGTAGTTTTTTGGGAGTCTGATTGGTATAGCACTAAATAAATAGATTAATTTAGGTAGTATTGTCATCTTTATTATATTTGCTCGCTCAATTAAAGAGCATTTAATATTTTTCCAGTTGGTTAGATCAGACTTAATTTGTGTGGAAAGTGTTTTGTAGTTTTGCTCATCAAGTTTCTGATTTTCCCTTGGCAGATAGATTCCTAAATATTTTATACAATCAGTAGTTACTTTAAATGAAATTTCTTTTTGTAACTCTAACTGTTGGGTTTTGTTAGTGATATATAAGAATGCTGATGACTTATGTGGGTTTATTTTGTATCCTGCAACTTTGCTGAAGGTGTGGATTGTTTCTAATAACTTTTTAGTAGAGTCTCTGGGGTTCTCTAAGTATACCATCATATCATCAGCAAAGAGTGATAATTTGGTTTCCTCATTGCCTATTCTTATTCCTTTAATCTCTTTCTCAACTCTTATTGCCAAAGCTAGTGTTTCTAATACAATATTAAATAGTAACGGTGATAGTGGGCAACCTTGTTTCACTCCTGATCTTATTGGGAATGGTTGCAGTTTGTCCCCGTTACATATGATGCTTACTGCTGGTTTTAAATAGATGCTACTGATTATTTTAAGGAAAAGTCCATTTATTCCTATACTCTCAAGATATACTACAACTGTTAATTAGACATATGATAGATAGATAGAAACACTGAATAGATAGATTATATGTGGTAGAGAAATAAAGAGACATGATAGATATAGAGATGATAGAGATTGGTTGATTGATGTCCTTGATTCTGAAAGAGGACTATAATGACATCACTATGTTAGAGTCAAGTTACATTGTGTCCAGCTGATCAAGCCAATGTGGAATTCCAAAATGGAATGTCGGAATGCTCTGCCCAGGTGGGACACAAATAGTTCATATGCATATTTGGGGTGGATTCCCTAATTTTTCACATTTTGCATTTCTTCTGAGCTACTTAAATTCTGTTTTGATTACAGAACACAGCGAATTCTCTGATGAGGGCACACCATGCTAGGCAGTCTTGTGTCAGTGTCTCCCATGTAGTGCAATTAATTCTAAAGTTCTTAAGAGAGACCCTGAGCATGTCACTTTTTCTGACACCTTATGAGAACTTGTAAATTCTCCATAAAATAGTCTTTTTGGCAAGTCTACATTTGACATTCAAACAATATGATCAGCCCAATGGAGTTGCACTCTCTGCAGTAGAGGATGATAAGCATAAATGATAGAAGAGAGAAAGGGGAGGAAGGGAGGGAGGGAGGGAGAGAGGAAGGAAGGAAGGATAGGAGGGAGAGGGGGAGGGAGGGAGGGAGAGAGAGAAAGAAAAGAAAAGAAAGAAAGAGAGAAAGAGAGAGAAAGAAAGAAGAGAGAGAAAAAAGAAAGAAAGAAAGAAGAGAGAGGAAAGAAAGAAAGAAAGAAAGAAAGAAAGAAAGAAAGAAAGAAAGAAAGAAAGAAAGAAAGAAAGAAAGAAAGAAAGAAAGAAAGTACTTACTGTGTGGCAGGAACATAGTACTGTGTACTAAGCACTAAAGATATAAATAAAATCAAAAAGAGCATTCTTTGCCTTCAAGGAGCTAATGCTCCAGTGGAGAGAGCATATAAAGGGGAGCTAGAATGGGAGGATAGTTTTTGTGAAAGCTACTGAGAAATAAGAAGAATAAAGAAAGGAGTCAACAGTGAGATGAGGTTGGCCTAATACTCTCAAAAAATGATTGGCCAGGCTGGAGATTCTCCAATCAGAAGGCAAGGGCTGCAGAACAGAGGTATCTCCAGGGTGAGAAGACTTTTGTCAAAGAGATCTTCATTCAGTTCTCTCTATCATATTTCTTTCCTGTGATTCCTAGATTTTCTAGAATGCGTATCCATTTCTTAAGCAGTATTACTCTGCTCCACTCATCCCTTTTATTTGTTTTCTTCTTTTTGAACAATTTATATCCTTACAGGATCATATTCCAGTCACAAATCTAATTCCACTTCGTCCCAGTGATATATCTTGCATTAGGATTCCTACTTCACTTTGCTTGTCACCTACACTTTGTGCATTTGTATCTAGCTAACTAAGACCTTGGATTTTATTCTTAACTTCTTTCTTGAGTTTTAAATCCTATTAAACCACTGGATATCATCATCATTATTATTATTCCTACATTGTTGCTGTTATCCTAATTAGCTTTGGTATTTACGGTATTGTGTCTCTATGGTATTTAACTTTGTAGATAAATGAAGACTGTTTTCTCCTCCCTACCTCTTTTGATTAGATTTGAAAGCTTTTAGGCAAATATACTTGTGCTAGCCTTCATTTGGTGCACTCCCACACTAACCAAGAAGCTGTTTCCTATGATTTAAGCCAGGCTCCAAAATCCAAATCCTATTCTCAGGCACTATTTTATTAATTTAATTTTCATTTCCTAAGTCAGCTTTTCTCTTCTGAATCCCCTGCCTTTAATTAGTAGCAATGATAAAAACATCACTTATGCCCCTTAAGAGCTTCAATTTCTCAGCCAAGAATTAATCATTCACATTAATATTTTCTAAATTCTTTCTGGTAATATCATTTATCCCCATGTGACTTACCACAAGGGGGTAATGTTTGTCAGGGCTGACAAATTTGGAGAGACTCTCTGACACATGCTGGAAAAACAATAAACCTTTTAGCTATTAATGTTGGTTGGCAAATAGATGCCTCAGCAACCCTTAAAAGATAGTTAGCAACCACTTCAACTTTTTTCTTCTCTGATTAAATTATAGAATCATAAATTCAGGGGTGGAAGGAACTTTATATATGTTTTGATGGTACCTATGGAACTACGTAATCACTCCTTAGAGAGCAAACAGCTGCTTCCTCCTTAGAGAGTCCAGCTTCCCCCTTTCTCAGAGAAGCCCCATATTTTCTTAGCTTCAAGTGTTCAGTGATCCTTCATTTTCCCTTTTTTCTCTTGGCTGTCAGGTGATGCAACTGAATTTAGTGGGATCCTAAGCAAATCACTTAATTTCTGTTTGCCTCAGTTTCCACAACTTTAAACTGGGATAATAACAATACCTTTCAAGGTTGTAATGAAGATTAAATGAGATAAGACATAGTGGGTTCTATATAAATGCTTCTTTTCTTCTCCATTTCTTCTCAGTAGTATAGCTTTTTACCTTCTGACCCCCTTAAAAAATTCAGGATTCTTTTCTGTCTCTTCATATTCTTTTTCTTTTTTGCTTTAAACCTTCAGTCAACCAATTGCCCAGTATTCAATAAGTGCCTACCATGTCATGTGCGATGGCAACTAGCCTTCTTTCATTTTTTAAAGGAATCTTTCTGCTTCCCTAGAAAATAAAAATACATTCATCTAATCTTTTTACCTTCTCAAGAAGAAGATTGATCTTTTCTTTGAGAGAAATTACTTGACTATTTTGGAAAAGTGCATATTTGGTATTTGCTTAAAAAAAAAAAAAAAAGTCCAACCATAGTCAATTGAGGAAAGGCTGGATAATGGGGTCATCTCATAGAATGAACATGAAGACAACATGTTACATGAATTTTTTGTAGAACTGAAATCTGTCCTATCATGTTATCAACATTCTATCAACTGACACCCAAAACCATGACTTTTCACTTGTTCCCTCAGTTCCAATTGATTCAAATACCAATTCCTGCTTCTGTACAATCTCTATTTTGTACCTCTTGTCATCCTTTTTCTCTGGGAACCAAAACCTGTTTTCAAAGGATCCTTCCAATGCATCTGGTTCCTTTTTGGGGAAAAACCTTTCCTCTGAAATCTTTTCTCATTCCTCAGACTGGAAGACTTTACCTAATACTATGAACGACCAAACTATGGCACATCAAGAGGAATAAAACAAAATTTATCTTATAAGACGAAGAAATAGCAGTACAAAAATAGACACTGGAAGTGGTAGAGCCACTGCATCTACGTTTTTGAAAATTAAATTGCATTTGAATTTTTAAAATCCTATGAAAGATCATTTTTTATCGATTATTTGTGTTTTATAAACCTCTGAAGGACTAGGTCCATTCTTTTTTTTTTCTCAGTAGGATTTTACTTTTCCAAATACACATATAGTTTTCAACATTCATTTTTTATTAAAGCTTTTTATTGACAAAACATATGCATAAGTAATTTTTCAACACTGACCCTTGCAAAAACTTCTGTTTCAACTTTTCCCCTCCTTCCTTCCACCCCCCTCCCCTTGATGGCAGGTAGTCCCATACTTGTTAAATATATATTTATACAGTTGTCTTGCTGCACAAGAAAAATCAGATTTAGAAAGAAAGTAAAAATAATCTGGGAAGAAGAACAAAAACTAACATTCATTTTTGTAAGATTTTATGTTCCAAATTTTTTTCCCTCCATCCCTTATCTACTCCCCTTCCCCAGATAGCAAGTAATCTGATATAAGATTCTTAAAATTTTCTAAAAAACACCTCCGATTTGAAAGTATTTCTAAAGGGCTATAAAATTGTACATACCCTCTGACTTAGAAATCCCACTACTATGCCTATATCTCATAGAAATCAAAGAAAAAGGAAAATATAAAAATATTAATAGCAGTTCTTTTTGTGGTGGCAAAGAATTGGAAATTGAAAGGATACTCACCAACTATGGAATAGCTGAACAAGCTGTGGCATACTATTTTTCTATAAAAAATGATAAGCAAGATGGTTTCAGAAAAGCCTGAGAAGACTCATATGAACTGATGCAAAGTGAAATGAGAAGATCCAGGAGATCTTTGTAAAGTAAAAGCAATATTTGTGATTTCATTTGAGGTTTTCTTAGCATTTGTGATAATCAATTGTGAATGACTTAGTTGTTCTCAACAATGTGATAATATAATTACAAAGACTTATGATGAAAAAATGTCATTTACCTCCAGGAAAAGAACTAATGGAGTCTGAATGCAGATGAAAGCATACTTTTTAAACTTTATTTTTCTTGGTTCTCTCTCTCTCTTTCTGTGTATTTATGTGTGTGTGTGTCTATCTGTTTATCTATCTCTGTCTCTCTGTCTCTATCTCTGTCTCTTTGTGTGTGTAGGGTGTCTGCCTATCTGTGTGTGTATGTATATTCATGTTTGCAATATGACTAATACAGAAATATGTTTTAGATGACTGCATACGTATAATCTATATTGCCAAGAAGCAGGGTAGAGAAAGGAGAAAAAGAAAGAATTTGGAACTCAAAAATTATTTTTAAATGAATGTTTCAAATTATATTTACATGTAATTGAAAAATTATTTTAAAAACATTAAAAATTTAAAAATTAAAAATAATTTTAAATTTTAAAAATAAAAATATTTTTTAAAAATTTAAATTTAAAAAAAATTATATTAAAAATAATTTTAAAAATTGGTTCATATGTGCCCATTCAGAAGATAATTGGTTTGTCTTGTTTCTAGTTACCAATTAGATAAATCCAGTTATGCTGCAAGCATTCAGCTAACCAGACAATAAACATTATTTTTTAAGTTTTATTAAAAGATTTATGAAGCTCTGCCACTTAGTATCTGTGTACTCTTGGGAAAGTCCTCTGCTTTCTCTAGGCTAGAGGATCCTCAGTTGCCAAATCTTATCATTTCTACCTTCACAACATTTCTCACATCTGACCCCTTCTCTCCATGGATGTAGCTAGCACCTTGGCTCAATCTCTCATCACTGCTCACCTAGATTATCTTCCCACCTCAAGTCTCTCCTCATTCCAGTTCTTCCTAGAAGAATTCTCTTTAATTACAGCTATGACCATGTGTTGCTCCCATTAGATATAAACTGACTCTTTGTGCTTATATCCTCAGTGCCTAGCACAGAGTAGGGACTTAAGAAAAATTTGTTCATTAATGATCCATAAAATAAGGATTTCCTACAGTTTAAGGTTTTCAAGTTCAGAAGATGGTCAGCTATGTGGTGCAGTGGATAGAGTCCAGTGCTTGAAGTCAGAAAGACCTGAATTTCAAATTTGGCCTCAAACTCGTATTGGCTCTGTGACCCTGGGCAAGTTACTTAACCCTTTTTGCCTCAGTTTCCTCATCTGTAAAATGAGTTGGAGAAGCAAATGACAAACCACTCAAATGTTTTTGCCAAGAAAATCTCAAATCAGTTCACAAAGAATCAGACACAACCGAACAACCACCGCAACAAAGTAAGGAAGCTGACCACATTACCTCTCGGGGGCTTTCTGATTCTAAATTTATTTTCCAAGGACAGACTTAGTAAGTTTGGTAAAGGAACAGTTCTAGTCTACCGCCCAATGTGTGCTATTCCAACCTTCCCTCCTTCCAAACCTTCCAAAATAAAGGTCAGTACTGATAGAGCATGTGAGGGTCTCTCTATTGGCTTGCTCTTCTCTGCACCCCCCCCCTTGCTAGTTCTGGGGCTCACACGTTCAGTGTACATCACGCTCTCAGCACTCTGCATGGCCTGCCATCCTGGCTTCCTCAGCCCCCGGGGCGGCCCTGGGGGCTTCCTCAGAAGTCACTGCTTTTGTCGTTGACACTTCTCTTCCCTTTTACCACCATAACCTAGTGGCTGCTTTTCCCTGGAGATGCTCCCTTCCTCCCAGCAGCCCCTGGTCTAGCTTTTTTATGAGTTTGTACACCCTAGGGATTTTATTCTATCCCATGCATGGAAGAAGCAAAAGGGCCAAATCCCCTTTGAACTGCTCAGATTCTTTGAGCATGAATCTTCCCTGCGCACATCTGCTACCAAAGTCTACATATTTCTTTTGTAGACAAAAGTTGAATTCAATTTTCACCAAATCAACAAATATTTATGAGGCATCTTCTATTATAGTGCCCTTTTAAATCTTGTAATACCATGATAAATGCTACTGCTTTTAAGGAGCTTATGATCTTCAATTGGGAAATCACTGAAGACATAATAGAAGCTCTGACTCCTAAAAAGGGCTCTAAAGAAAGAAAGAACTTCAGCCTATAAATACACAAAAACACATATTCATGTACATATACATACACATACACATATACATGCAAATGCCTCCACACAAATATTTATACATTTATACAGACAGACACATATACCTACATATACATACACATATATTTATATATACATATATGTGCCTATATATGCATCCAAATATACATGTGTTACACATGATATTTGTATATTTATATTTATATAACATGTATATTTGTATACACATATAAGTGTGTGTGTTTTCAACGTTGGACGCTAGTCAGGAATTTATTTTTCATACTATAAGCAATGAGGAGCTTCTGAAGGTTTTTTAAGTAAAGAAGTGACACAGGTAGCAGCATGAAGGATAAAATCAAGAAGACAGGCTGGACTAATCGCACAAAGATGAGTTATTACAGTGGTCTAGGCAGGAATAATTGGAGACTTGGACTTAAAAGATTACAATGAGAATAGAAAGGAGAAAGCAAATGTGAGACTATAGATAGAACAGATAGGACTTGCCAACTTAAATTGGTTGATAGCAACTTCCATTGTTAATACATCAAACTAGTTTTGTATCAAGCAATTCAATCTTATTAATGGCAGAGATGCAATCAAGTTTCCCAAGACCTCTTGTTGGAGGTGTATCAAATTGGAAAAGAGGTAAATTATGATAATAATCCTCCTCTTCCATATTCCCACTAACTAGAAGGCAATAAAATGTCAGGGGATAATTGTCACATTAATCACATCTAAGTAGGAAGATTCTGACACATTATATTTAAATGTCAGTCTTGAGAATGGAAAATTTGTTCCAATTGGAATGATTGGATTAGAATAATAAAATGAGAGCTGAATGCACTGGGGAAGGAAGAAGCATGTCAGAAAGAAAAACTGACAGGTAGAAGCAAGGATACCCAGGTAAATAATCTAGAGAGAAACAGGAAAAAGACAAGTAGGAAAGAGTTAGTTATGCTTACCAAGTGAAAAGTCTAGATAAGTTTCAGTAAGTCTAGAACTACCCCAGACCTTTGTGGTCCATTCCAGTTCTGAGACTGTAATTTTGTGGTCCCAAACAGAAAGGACCCAGCACCCTGAAAGATTAGCGTTAAAAGAAAAAATTTAACTTCCCTAAGATGAAAATAAGTTACAACCAAAAGCCCATACTAATGTGTTAAGTATTTTCCAGTTAGACTCTGTGACTAAGTTCTGTACATGATTTGTGTATCTTGAATAGAACTGATACCCTGAAATTTCAGACACTGTAATAAAGTAGATCCCATATTGTAAATGGTGAGCTAAGAGTGACCTAACTTTGATAACTCACTATGGAGGAATAGAAGGGAACAGAAGAGGGAGAGATCCAGGAGCATATGATCCCAGGATCTTCCTTGGAGTCAGAGGAAGAGGGAAAAAAAATCTCTTTGGATAGTATCAACAGAATTGATGAGTAGTGAACTAGCTTTCTGTTTGAAAGTATGGTGAATGGTTTCAGCACAAAGCCCAAATGTGAATTTTTGTCCAAGCCTCAAACTTTAACAAATGTTGAGTATCATTCCCTTTCCAGTGAAATCCTCGTATAAAGGGAATAAGTGAATTATGCTCTTAAAAAGCCTCGACATAACTGAGCACAAACTAAAAAATGTTTTGGCCTAGACTCCCTAGAAGAAGGTACATGTAGCTTACCTGGAAGCAATGAGCCTGAACCTTCAGCCAGGTAAGTTGCTTCTCCAAGAATTCCCAGGCTAGAGTTACAAATCTAACACAGGCTTGAAGCAGAGTAACTGAAATATAGATGTTTGTTATATAATATGTATTACATTATCTAGTAATTAATATTAACTTTTGTCAATATTAATATACTTTATATTAATTTTAATACCATCTTGGTATATTATCTATAAATAGACATCAAGACATGAGGTGGGGGAGAGACAGAGAGACAGAGAGAACTAGATCAGTCTTTGGTTAAGGGGACTCCAATAAAGAAGCTCTCCCAAATAATGTAAATCATCACTTTCTCTAAAACTTAACCATTTTAAAGAGTTCTCTTGGGCACTAAATGATTTATATAGGGAAATATTTAAACAAAGTCTTTCTGAAATCAAAGACAACCCTCTCTCCTCCATGCCATGCTGACTTTCATTATTAGAAAATAATTTAGAAATCATTAGTATACAAAATCTCTACCTTACATAAGTAAATTAACACAAGGACCATACATAATTCAAAAGGAATCTGCTTGCTACCTCCTGACAGATAGATTCAAGGATACAGAATGGGATGTGTTTAAACATCATCAATGAGGGAATTTGATTTGCTTAATTATGTGTGTTTGCTACAAGGAATTTGTTTTTCCCCCTTAATAGGGTGGAAGATGGGAAGCACAAAAAATAGATTTTTGTTAATTTTTTAAAATTAAAGTGTACTGGTTATTAATGTTAGTTTTTTGACCCTGGATGTTGCACACATCCCATTGGTCAGCTACACTGTGCTCTGTATTCCCGGTGCAGTGACATTTTTTTTAGAAGGGGATGCTGGGGCCAGGAGAGGTAAAGCTGCTTAACATTTCATTCTCATCATCTCCCCTAGAAGACTTCCTCTCCCCTGTCTGGAGTCTGATCACTTTTCATGCAGAAGCACAAAGTGTTCAAGCTCAAAGGGACCTTAAAGGTCATCTAGACCAAGCCAAATATAAGCAGAAATCTCAAGAAGTAGCACGTCACTGGGGAATAGGAAATGGGAAAGGTCTTGGTGACATGGGAAAAACTGTGCTACCAAATCTGCAGTCCATCCCAATCTGTGACGTCTGCAGGGATCCAGGGTATTGAATAGACCCAAGTAACCCAGGGCATACACACACACACACACACACACACACACACACACACACACACACCATTCTTTTATTTCACAAGCCAGTCCTATATGAGATGGACAACCAGCAACATTTATACTGCTCAAAAGACAATCCAGAATATCCAATCTATTCCCAAGTCTTATCATTTCTACCTTTACATCTCCTTCTCTCCACTCACACAACCACCATCCTTGAACAGGTTTTCATTGCCTCACACCTGAACTATTCAATAACCAGATAGCTAATTTCCTTTCCTCAATTCTTTCTTTCTTTCTTTCTTTCTTTCTTTCTTTCTTTCTTTCTTTCTTTCTTTCTTTCTTTCTTTCTTCCTTTCTTTCTTTCTTTCTTTCTTTCTTTCTTTCTTCCTTTCTTTCTTCCTTTCTTCCTTCCTTCCTTTCTTTCTTTCTTCCTTTTTTCCTTCCTTTCTTTCTTTCTTCCTTTTTTCCTTCCTTTCTTTCTTTCTTCCTTTCTTTCTTTCTTTCTTTCTTCCTTTCTTTCTTTCTTTCTTTCTTTCTTTCTTCTTCCTTCCTTCCTTTCTTTCTTCCTTTATTCCTTCCTTCCTTCCTTCTTTCCTTCCTTCCTTCCTTCTTTCCTTCCTTTCTTCCTTCTTTCCTTCCTTTCTTCCTTCTTTCCTTCTTTTCTTCCTTCCTTCCTTCCTTTCTTTTTTTCTTTCTTTTTTTTGTTTTTTTTTGGTTTTAATTTACTTATTCTCAATTTTCTTTCCACTCCAATCCATACTCCGCTTAATTGCCACAGGTCTGACTATGCCATACTAATTCAATGAACGCTTGTGACTCCCTATTACTTGTAGGATCAAAAATAAAATTACCAGTTTTACTTTTAAAGTACTTCACAGACAATTCAGATCATTTCCAATAATATTGTGATAATGAAAACCACCTACACCCAGAGAAGGGATTGTGGGAACTGCCTGTGGACCACAACAGCATTTTCACTCTTTTTGTTTGTTGTTTGCTTGAATCTTATTTTTAAGATTCTCATTTTTTCTCCTTTTTAATCTGATTCTTCTTGTGCAACAAGATAATTGTATAAATACATATGCCTATATTGGGTTTACATATATTTTTACCATGTTTAATATATATTGGATTATTTGCCATCTAGAACAGGGAGTAGGGGGAAGGGGGAAAATTGGAACATGAAGTTTTTCAAGGGTCAATGGTGAAAAATTATCCTTGCATGTTTTGAAAATAAAAAACTTCAATTAAAAAAAAAATAAGATCCTTCCCAATTTAGTTTCTTCCTACCTTTCTAATCTCTTTTCACCTTTCTCCTATCCACATTCTCTGCAATAGAGTGACACCAGTCTTCTTACTGACACGTAATACTTCATCTTTATTCTCTGTGCTCCATACCTAAACTCTCTTTCTTTGCATCTCCATCCTGGCTTCTTTTAAGCCTCAGCTCAAACCCCACCTTCTGGAAGAGTCCCCTTCCACTGCTAGTGCCTTCCCTATGAGACTGCATTCTATCCATGAAATATAAATGTGTGTATATATATATGTGTGTATACATATATATTCATAATACTTGGAGTTGTTTGCTTGCTTTCTCCCCCATTAAAATGTGACTTTCTTAAAGGCTGGGACCACATTTGTGTTTGGCACATGGAAAACACTTAATAAGGATTTACTGACTGAGTGATTTTGCAAAGCAAAATAAAATTTTCTCTGGTTTCAGATAAGGCTATAGGCTCCTGAAAATATGGGTTAGTTCCTCCAGCTCACCTCATCTACTGATACTGATAGTAATACCTTGCCCTCCACCTCATCCCTCACCACCTCCCATCCCCAGGGTGAAAAGATGGCTCCCGACTAGTTAACCTGTCACTAGAGAGAGAGAAGGGCCCATGGTGAAGGAGAGAAAAGCACTGAAGGAAAATCCAAATCTGAGACACGGATCTAAGAGCCGATTTCACAGCGTATCTGATCCGAGCAGCTTATTCCCTTGACATGCTCATCGAGAAAAAGCAACTGCTGTTTGGACTCTTACTCGTGACTAACTCACAGACTGATGAAAAAGGAAGTAGGTTATGAGTCAAGATGGGTAGCAAGAAACGTGGATATGCGTCTGTGTGTGTGTGTGTGTGTGTGTGTGTGTGTATGTGTGTATTTATGGTGTTTATGTGCGCACATGGCTGGCTCTCCATGAGGAGTGCAGGTCATAGGATCATAGATTTGGAGATAAAAAGGAACTCAGGGATCATTTAGTCAAAATTCCCTCTTTTTTATAGGTGAAGAAAATGAGGCTGTAGCCCAAGGTCTCCCAGCTAATAAATAGCAGACCTAGGATTCAAATCCAAATCTTCAGTGTTCTTTCTATTGTCCCACAGGTTTTGCACGCTGCTTGGTATTTGCAGGACCCCTGCCAGATTTCAAGGGGGAAAGGGTAGGAAAGAGAGAAACAGCAATCTCCCCTCACTGATCTTGGAAAAGGATGCTCGGAGATTAATTCAGTTTGTTTCTAATTACAGAACCCTTCTCATGAATGGAATTCCTCCTAAGGCACTACGTGGCATAGTAAATAGAGCACTAGACCTGGAGTCAGGAAGACCTGAGCGCAAATTCTGCTTCAGAAACTTACCATATGATCCTGGACAATCCCCTTATCCTCTGTCTGCCTCGGCTTTCTCAAATGTAAAATGGGAATAATGTTAGTTACCTCACCAGGTTGTGTGAGGGCCAAATAAACTAACTGTAAGACATAGAACGATGCTTAATGAATACTTGTTTCTTCCTCCTTTTCTTCCTTTTGATGTGCCCCATGGCAAAAGTACTTTTGTCCTGCATGGCTCAGATTGGGGTGATTTAAAATGGCTTCTAAACTAAGCCATTCCTGTGTTATGTATATATGTAAACATATATATATATACACATGTTCATACTTAAATTAAGTAAACAAAATTAATACTTAAGTTCCTGAATGTACAAACTTGGTACGTGTGACCCACTCAGCATTATTCTTTAACACAGGAGAAAACAGGTAAATATAGAACAGGTCTCTTGGAAGAAGTGGGAAAGATTAAAAAAACAACAAAACTAGGATAAGTAGTGTGGGATTGGCTCGTACTTTGGAATGTGGATTTTATAAGAGAATCATAAAATGTTAAATCATTTAGTCCAGGGGTTCTTAACTTTTCTTGTATTATGGACCCCTCTGGCAGTTTGGCAAAAACTATGGATGTCTCCTTAGAATATAATGTTTTAAAATGCATGAAAAGATAGGATTGAAAAGAAAACTAAAGATTAGTGAAAATAAAGATGTAATTTCTTCTCACCCAAGTTCATTGATCCCCTGAAATTTATCCTTGGGCGATCCCTCCCTCCCAAATTAAGAAGCTTTCATCCAGACCAACTCTAAAGAAACTAAGGATCACAGATGCCCTACAAATGGACACCTTCATCTCTGTTTCTCAGCTCCTCTAGGGAAAGGGCTATTGTATTGTTTTATTTATATTCCCAACATCTGCCACAAGGTCTAGCAGTAAGTCAACAAACATTTATAAAGCACCTACTTATGATAATTGATAAGAATACAAAGATAGAAATGAAATAATCCTAGCCCTCAAAGAATTTACATTATACTGAAGGAGACAATATTTGTATATATAAGTATATACATATGTACATTTATCTTTATATATACAGGTAAGCATATATGCATATGAGTGTGTGTGTGTGTGTGTGTGTGTGTGTGTGTGTGTGTGTAGCAGCTAGGCAACCCTAAAGTCAGGAAAACATGAGTTCAAATCCAATCTCTGACACTTACTGGCCATGTGACCCTTGGGAAACTCACTTCGCTCTGTTTGTCCCATCTGTAAAATGAGTTGGAAAAGGAAATGGCAAAACATTCCTGAATCTTTGTCAATAAAACCCCAAATGGAGTCATGGAGAGCTGAATTCAACAAACAATACAGCAATAACCACAATAGATATGTACATGTATACATATATACAAATATTGCGTTATGTATATATCTACCCATACATATACACATAATCATATATGTAAGCAAAATCAGTAGGCACTCAAAAACATTCAAAATGAATAATAATAACTCAATAGATGTTTATTGAAAGAATGTTGCATGAATCACACAGTATAAAAATATTTGGATATGAAATCACTTACATATACACAGAGAAAAATGGCAAATGCAGAAAAAGCTGTGAGTCCTATGGAACTAAATCAACTGAAGTTCCCTCTCTCCTCTGTAGGAGGTTGCAATAATACTTGGGAGAATGAAGGGGAAAAAAAAACAATAAACATACTCAAGAAGAAAAAATTACCTTTCTTCCTTCTCACTCCCATCACCCTTAACAGGGTCATCAACAATGTACATCTTGCCTTTTTAATGAGTCCCTTCGGGCTGGGCTCTCTCCGCAATCATCTTACAGGAAGGAGGGTATCACCTCTGTTTAATGCTGATTTCATCCCATTACTCCCTATGGATTTCAAAGATACATCTTTACTTCACACTATTTTCCCAGTGGAGTAGTTCTATTCCTGTCACACTAGACAGAGAGGAAATACATACTATAGACTTTTAAATTTAATCTGTATTATTATTAACATCTCCTCTATAACTTCCTTAAGTCTAGGCAATCAACACAATAATAAATCAAACCTTGATTTGTAGCATTTGCCTCTGCTCACTCTGAAAATTTAGGAATCTGGCTCCAGCAAATCCTTGTGCCCTTAAAACTTCATTGATCACATCCTACTTATTCCCAACAAGTCTTTTATCTTAAAGTCACTATTCTCAATAAATCAGTCAATCAATTGTTAAGTATCTACTATGTGTTCAGCACTATGGTAAGTACTAGGGATACAAAAAAAGGCAAAAAACAGCCCCTGTTGAATCTATCTGCCAAGGGAAAGTCAGGAACTATATGAGCAAAACTACAAAACTTTCCACACAAATAAAGTCAGATCTAACCAATTGGAAAAATATTAAGTGCTCTTAGATAGGCCGGGCGAATATAATAAAGATGACAATACTACCTAAACTAATCTATTTATTTAGTGCTATACCAATCAGATTCCCAAGAAACTATTTTAATGACCTAGAAAAAATAACAACAAAATTCATATGGAAGAACAAAAGGTCAAGAATTTCAGAGGAACTAATGAAAAAAAAATCAAATGAAGGTGGCCTAGCTGTACCTGATCTAAAACTATATTATAAAGCAGTGGTACTGGTTTTCCAGTTGGTGCTGGCTAAGAAATACACTAGTTGATCAGTAGAATAGATTAGGTTCCCAGGAGAAAATAATTAATGACTATAGCAATCTAGTGTTTGACAAACCCAAAGACCCCAGTTTTGGGGACAAGAATTCACTATTTGACAAAATTGCTGGGAAAACTGGAAATTAGTATGGCAGAAACTAGACATTGACGAATACTTAACACAGTTCACCAAAATAAAATCAAAATGGGTTCATGATTTAGGCATAAAGAACGAGATTATAAATAAATTAGAAGAACATAGGATCATTTACCTCTCAGACCTGTGGAGGAGGAAGGAATTTATGACCAAAGAAGAACTAGAGATCAATATTGACCACAAAATAGAAAATTTCTATTATATTAAGTTAAAGCTTTTGTACAAATAAAACTAATGTGGACAGGATTAGGAAGGAAGCAATAAACTGGGAAAACATTTTTACAATCAAAAAGTTCTGATAAAGGCCTCATCTCCAAAATATAAAGAGAATTGACTCTAATTTATAAGAAATCAAGCCATTCTCCAATTGATAAATGGTCAAAGGATATGAACAGACAATTTTCAAATGAAGAAATTGAAACTATTTCTACTCATATGAGCGGGTGTTCCAAATCATTATTGATCAGAGAAATGCAAATTAAGACAACTCTGAGACACCACTACACACCTGTCAGATTGGCTAAGATGACAGGAAAAGATATGACAAATGTTGAAGGGGATATGGGAAAACTGGGACATTGATGCATTTTTGGTGGAATTGTGAATGAATCCAGCCATTCTGCAGATCAGTTTGGAACTATGCTCAAAAAGTTTTCAAACTGTGCATACCCTTTGATCCAGCAGTGTTTCTACTGAGATTATATCCCAATGAGATCTTAAAGGAGGGGGAAAACGTGTGCAAAAATGTTTGTGGCAGCCCTTTTTGGAGTGGCCAGAAACTGGAAACTGAATGGGTGCCCATCAATTGGAGAATGGTTGGATAAATTGTGGCATTTTTGTAATGTAATGTAATGTAATGTATGTATGGAATGTTATGGAATATTATTGTTCTGTAAGAAATGTAAGAAATTCATCTAGCAGGATGAATACAGAAAGGCTTAGAGAGACTTACATGAACTGATATTGAGTGAAATGAGCAGAACCAGGAGATCATTATACACTTCAACAGCAATACTATATGAGCATCAATTCTGATGGACATGGTTCTCTTCAACAATGAGAGGATCCAAATCAGTTCCAATTGATCAGTAATGAACAGAACCAGCTACACCCAGAGAAAGAACACTGGGATGAGTATGGACCACAATATAGCATTTCCACTCCCTCTGTTTTTGTCCCCTTGCATTTTTGTTTTTTCTTCTCAGGTTATTTTTACCTTCTTTCTAAATCTGATCTTCCTTGTGCAACAAGAGAACTATATAAATATGTGTACATATATTGTATTTAACATATACTTTAACATATTTAACATGTATGGGACTACTTGCCATCTAGGGGAGAGGGTGGAGGGAAGGAGGGGAAAAGTTGAAACAGAAGTTTTTGCAAGGGTCAATGCTGAAAAATTACCCATGCATATGTTTTGTATATCAAAAACTATAATAAAATAAATAAATAAAAATAGCCCCCGTTCACAGAAAGTTATTAGTCTAATGGGAAGAGACAACATGAAAACAACTATATACAAATGAGATATAGATGAGATACATTAGAAATAATCAATACAGGAAATAACATTGCCAAGGATCAGGAATGTCTTCCCCAAAAGATAGGATTTTAGCTGGTATTTGAAGGAAACCATGGAAGAAAGAAAACAGAGATGAGTTGGACAAGTGTGCCAGGCTTGGGGATCATCCAGGGAAAATCTCTGCAGCCTAGAGTTGAAGAATCAAGTGCTATGCAGGCCACCAACAAGCCTTCTGACAAACCCTTCAAAATGCCTCACTTCTCTCTGCCAAGCCATTCCAATATTTCTTTCAAGACTCATATTCTCTAAGAAACCTCCAACATTCCTCCCAATCTAATGTCCTCTCATTTCAAGACTCTGTGGTATTTATACGTACAATTTTATTGTGCTCTTATTTCATTCTCTTGCTGATTCATATGGTTAGCCTTTTCTTCCACAACCAAACCCACTTCCTACCTCAATTGTGTGCTCCTTGAGAAAAAGACTATGAATTCTATTTATTTGGCACCTACTGAAATGATATCATACAATAATACTCAATAAATGTTTGTTGGAAAGAAAAAAAAATACAAGAAAGAAAGAAGGAAAGAAACGAAGGAGGGAGAAAGGAAGGAGGGAGAAAGGGAGAAAAGAAAGGAGAAAGGAAGGAAGAAAGAAGGAAGGAAAGAAGGAAGGAAGGAAAGAAGGAAGGAAGGAAGGAAGGAAAGATGGAAGGAAGGAAGGAAGGAAGGAAGGAAGGAAGGAAGGAAGGAAGGAAGGAAGGAAGGAAGGAAGGAAGGAAGAAGGAAGGAAGGAAGGGAAGAAGGAAGGAAGGGAGGGAGGGAGAGAGGAAGGAAGGAACTATTTCAACTGAGCTCTGAAGAAAGCCAGGGATTTTAAAAGGTGGAAGTGAAGAGACAGCTCTTCTATAAGCTGACCCAAAGATCAGAAAACTTGCCAAAGTAGCCACAAAGTCCTTTCATCATATCTAAAAAAGAGAGAAGCCCAGATTCCCTTTAGCCCAAAACTAGAGGTCAAAGTCAATGGAGACCTCAAGGAAGCATTTCCCTTTTTCTCCTGATGTTGGCAAACAGATATAGTTGAGATAGAGTTTAACAAGAAAAGGGGGGTGCCGAGGGGCACTGAGAGATAGGAGGAAGATTAGGGACTTTGGGAAAGGTAGTCCACGCCGGGAAGGTTTTTTCCAGTGTTTCTTCTCTTGAGTAACATGAAAATGACATGTACACGCATTCTACAGAGAAGCTCATTAATACACATCATATACAAACCCATTGTCACTCATTGGTTTGAGAGTCAACAATTCAAGTCAACAAAGAGTCAATTTAGCTTTTTAAAAAAAGTTAATGGCCATTTGGTTCGAATGGCACAACCAAAATCAGATCCTTCCGAACAGAACCACTGCAGAACTGTTGTATGGAGCAGAAAGCAGAGGGAAAGAAGGCAATCCCCGCAGACTCTGCAGAATTTAGTAACTTGGACCCAAGAAGAACCAGGCTCTGTCCTAGAAAAATGACAAGAAACCATTGGATGATAGGGAGTGTGCTCTGGGTTGAGGTCTCCCTGTGAGGAGAGCAAAGCCGATTTTTGGCTGCCCACGTGGAGTGGTGACAAGTTAATTACCTACCGTAGATGTTTTGTGGCGACTGTGGGCAACCCCACCGAGACCTGGGGGAATTATGTGGTGCCAGATGTTTCTGCAGCACTGAGTGACATCTCAGATGTGTCAAATAAACACCCCGGCTGTGTCTGCCTGCTACCATAACAACGGGTCAATTTAGCTTTTAAAAAAAGTTAATAGCCATTTGGTTCAAAAATAATCACATCAGTTATTTGGAACTTTATTGAGAAAACAGCAGATCTGTTCTCTGATTTTTTTTTTCTATTCCTTTCTTTTTTGCTTTTCAGACATCTGTTTCAATGTTCAGACAGGTATCCAGAACTTAAAGAAATAGACTGATTTCACCAAGTGAACATATAATATTCTTGGCAGTTAGTTGTGGGCCCAAGCTGGGGGACTGAGCACAGGGATACATGTCTTTGAAGAGGCAAATATCTCCAAAACCTTTGCCTTATTTTCCATCTTATCCCCCCACACACACTTTTTTTTAAAGCGAGTTCTTGTTATCCCAAGCTCTACCCAGAGCTAGGAAGCTCTGTACATATGACATGTCTGTTCTGAGTCGCAATTCCCCGATCTGTGAAATGGGTATTTTTACAGAGATATTTTAAAGGAAGAACTTTTGTAAAGCTTAAAGCACTACACAAATAAAAAATGAACTAAATAAAAGTATCACATAAAATTCCTATTATTAATTATCTTCAATAAATTTTATGCCACTTCCCTTCAATATGTATGTGCACTGATAGCACCTTATATTCATTTGTTTTTATTTCCCTGTAAGCATCAGGATGATATTGGATGATAGCATAGCACTCATACAGCATCTTAAGGTTTACAAAGCATTTTTCACATATTATCCCATTTTATCCTCACAACATCTCTAAGAGGTAGGTGCTAATATTATTATTTCAATTTTATAGTTGAGAAAACTGAGGCAGACAGAGCTTAAGTAACTTGTTCAGGGTCATATGAGTAGTAAGTGTCAGAAACAGGATTTAGACTCATGTTTTCCTGGCTACTGATTGATTAACTGAGTCCAGGTTGAGTGTTCTATCCACTGTACTATCTATCTGCCACATCTGATTTATACAGAACCTCTTTTCTGGTTGCTAATGTCACCCCTGAACCCAAGCACCGCCATCTGTCAAATACGCATCATCAATAACAATCATCAGCAACAGGGAACAGGTACCACGTGAATAATGGATCAGCTCACACGGGCCCAGGGAAACGATTCCCAGTGAACGTTCTCCCGTGTCATTTTCAATACAGATTTCATGAAAAAGTTAGAGCTACTAGTTCGTATCAATCATATATGTTATAAGCCATCAGTAATCCATCATTGTCAACAATATAAAAATAAATCTCTAAACCTGTCATTCAAGGCTCCACATAATTGGACCCTAATCTACCTTTTTTGTCAGAATCCCATGATCTCTGACACTGACATTCTTTAAAGCATGAATTCTTAACATTTTTTGTGTTTGGGGAAATCTAGAAACTCCTTCTCAGAATGGTATTTTTTAAATTTCATTACTAAAATAAATAGGCTTTCCCAGGAAATTATGCTGAAATACTATTATAAAAACAATTTTTTTTTAAAGTTCAAGGACCCTAAGATGTTGGCCTAGAGAAAAGGGAAGGTTTCAGAAGGTCCTTTCAGAGTTGTAGATTGTGACACACATTGCTCACTGCCAAACCATTTGGTGTAGTTTATGCCTCAGACCCAAGGCAGCTGAGCATGAATTTCACCAGCCATGTGAGACTTCCTTGGGAAACATGGATCTGGCTTTGTTTTCTACTGGAGTAGTCTGCCCCACCTTATCATTAAGCTATAAGAAACACAAGGCTTGAGGAATCAATGGGATTTGTTCAACCTCCTCTAAGAAAATATTTGAGGAGAATGACTATTGGAAATACCCTCATGGCCCAGTGCTTTTCCTCCTGCTTCTTACAGGACTCCTTCCCTGGACAGACTGGGGGCCTCTCATCAAAAGATTAGGTGATTATAAGCTCCCTGTGACCATGTCCTGGGTGGCTCAGTTCTCTGACAAGCCTTTGCCCTCCTAGTCTTTTCACTAGAAGCTTGTTAATTTTTTGAGTTCTCCTGCCTTGCTAAGATCCCAGACATACTAACATAAGTAAACCAAATGATCAAAAGAAACTCCAATCTTGGGTTGATCTATAGCTGTATATTCTCAGAACTGTGCTTCTGGGGGATTTAATGCCTTCTTTCCAACTGCAAGCCCTTTTAACTCTCTCCTCTCAACCTTTCTGTGAAGGCAAGAAGTCCTATTAGTCAAAAAAGTCAAATTCCTAAGTACCCGACTAAGCAAACTTGTAAGTCCTTAAAGCTTCTCTTACTTTGTCCCTCTAACAAAATCACCTCTTGGAAGACCCAAAGGCCACATCCATTGCAGTGTTCTATTCACAGTATTCCTCCCTGATAGATTCTCAGCATTACTGTGACTGCTTGTGCTTGTCATAAGGAAACCCACCAACCCTAAATAACTCTACTTTAAAATATCTGAAGAAATCTGAACAAGCATCTAGTCCACATCAGACCTATCCCCTGAATTTTCCATGACCAGAAAGTGCCTTTGTTAGGACCATTGCATAGAAATGTAGCCAGGACTTAACTTTGAGCTCTCATTGATCACCAAGAAGGAAAATGTCTGTTCCAATTGCTTCTGGGATATGGGTGATCAACAAGCGAGGATTCAAGGAGCAACAAAACCATATGCGCTAATACCTATGGAATATTCCTACAGACCCAGAGCCTGGTCTCTACCACCTATAGCTCTGAAGGGCTGCTTCTGGGACCTTGGATAACTAATCTTCACCAGAACTTTTATGATCATCAAGAAGGACTATTTTCATAATCTCATTGTATGGTCAGGATCCCAAGACCTCTGACTACCAGGTGGCTCTTACCTTTGACTCAAATGCATCATAAGAAACAAAAAAGGGCTCACCAAGTGCTACCAAAACCTGACTTGGTGACCCAGATCACTGGCAGATGTTCTCTGCCTCGGCTTCAGATAATCCCACAGCAGGTCTGGTGGCCAAAATTTCCGTGGATGACATATACAGGTAGAGCACACACAGTTCATCCCATAGCACATTATTATAAGAAGGTCCTACCTGTATCTTTTCTCCTTCCTGAATCACATTAAAGTTCTGAATCAATAGTGTAGTAATAATAATAATAGCACTTTTTGTTTAACAAGCACTTTATAAATACTACCTTATTTGATCCTCACAACAACCCTGGGAATTAGGTGCTAATGTTATCTCCATTTTACAATTGAGATAACTGAGGTAGGCAGAAATTAAGTGATTTGCCCAGAGTCACAAAGCTATATGTGTCTGAAACAACAATTGAACTCAAATCTTCCCGACTCTAGATCCAGTGATCTATCCTCTGTAGCCCCCTAGCTCCTCAATAGCATAGGGACTAGGCTTAAATGTCAGCAGTGAATCTCTGCTCCCTGCTTTTGTTTGCTGGCTACAGGTAATCTTAGTGTGGAAAAAAAAAGTTTGTGCTCTTCATTGCATGCAGCAATTGCTTTCCACCCCTCACGGCTCTACCCTCCATCTTCTAACCTCCCTCTGGCAACACGATCTGGCCTTAAAGCTAGACAATCAAAAAACAATCTATCGATCCCTGATTGTAAAAGCTCATATTTAAAATTTAACAATCATTCCACTTTCAAAAGCACAGTATTAGGAGTATCACCAGTCATATCCCTCTACCAGATTATAAGCTCCATGAAGACAGGGACTAAATCTTATCAAAATTTTGTATCTCACTCAGATTTTCATACAGTTCTCCACACAGTAAACAATTAATCAATGTTTATTAAGTTGAATTGAAAGCATAGAAAGTTATTTGGGCATTCTCTCCCACTTGCTACCTAGCCTTAATCATTGAATGGATGAGACCTTAGCTCAAAAAGACCAAGATCTCCCATTGCATCCAGGGCCACCTCCAGGCATCTTGATCTATAGTCACCGAACCCAGATGCTCTGGAGGGGTTGCCCTTGCCCAGCCTCCCTTACTGAAACCCAGCTCACTCGCATGTCATGGCGTATCCTCCCTGATATCCTGGTCCTCTTCAAGAACAAAGGACAAAGGACAACCCCTCACACTCAGAGAATAAGCGGCCATAGCCATGGAGGGGGACAAGAAGGAATCTGAGAAAGCCTGGCCTTGAACTGGCCCATAGGGACCACGAGGAACAAGAAAGTCTCGTCACAGAAACTGAAATCTTGACAGAGACCGGCACGCACACCGCTTCATTCCTTGACAGAGTGATTTATAGTCAGGAAAACAATCCTTATAAAGCAACATAGGGAATCACATTTCTTTAAAAAAGCTTCAGAGGAGCAGGAAAAAGAACTAACATTAAGCTTATGGAAAGCAAAATCAGTATTTTTTTAAAACCTAAAGACTTCATTAGGATATTTTTCCTTTTCCTTATGATAATAATTTTTCATTTTGATTGTGTACAATTCATTTCCCTTCTGTTGACAGTCTCATGAGATGAATTGCTGCAGAAAAATATGAAATCTCAAGAATTTGGGGGATTCAGAACCAGAACTTGCCCGGACCTTGGTCCTTCCTGCCTACAATCTGTTTGAGAAGCCCACATATAATCTGTGGGGAATAACATATATTCTGAGCAATCTGAGGTCAGACTACCTGAGCTCTGTGGGTTGGTGCAAAGGTAAAATTGGCAGCAGTTCTGTCTGATCATTCAAGGCTTTGAGAGAATCAGAGTACCTCCTTGTACCCAGAGCCTTCAATCTGAGAGAAGCCCTCAAAATCCATCTGCAAAGTTCATCCCCCACTGCCATATGGGATTTCCAATTGACAGGTCACTTGAGTCAAATGACTGGAGAGCACAGCTCGGGGATGTCACATCCTTAACTGGGCCACTGGCCAGCAGGAAAGGTTCACAAGCCGTGGGTGGGAGACAGAGTTTGCAGTCACCCACCCAGTCCTGTCTGCAGCTGCATCTGGGCCCTCAGGGCAGCTGTCCCATGCTACCTCCTCTCCCCTCAGCCCTCCCGAACTGGAAGGGACTGTGCTGTCTCAGCAGTAAAACTCAGCACATACTGGTTATCCTGACCTGGCTTCTTTGCTGGCAGATTATTTGCAGTGCATTGCCTCAGAGTAAGACAGTGCTAAGCAAATTTATCCTATGTTGTGCTATCATGCTTTGAGTTAGGAAAAATTCATTAATACATAAGTTCCTTGACAATATGGCCTATGTCACTTTTAACTGTATTTCTAGCACTAACACAGTGTTTAGCACATAATAGGTGCCCTTAATAATGCACTTATTTGATGGAGGAAGATCCAAGTTCAAATCATACCTCTGACACTTACTAATTACATGTTCCTAAACAAGTCACTCACACTCACTTTCCACATTACATAGAATTAATAA